>NC_028638.1:5396179-5461179 GCF_001406875.1 Solanum pennellii | reverse complement strand
TCGAAAAATCTATTCATCAATTCTGATTATTTCATTTTCTCTTGATTATTTTCCGATCGAGATGTATACATCCTGTTCATGGATTCACGAAATTGTGCAAAATCTCTATTTTCCTCTTCCATTCTTTGAGTCTTTTCCTTTTTGTGTATGGCATCGCCACTTTGTTTGGCAACATCCACTAATTCGAATCTTAGTTTGAAAGCCATATTTCAACCCGGACATTTTACGGATGCCGCTAATAACCAACGAATGGCAAGTGCATTTCCTTGTGTGGATCCTATTTCAATGGGAACTTGATGAGTAGATCCACCTACACGTCTTGCTTTTACTATTATATCGGGAGTTACTCCACGTATTTCTAGACCTAAAATGGATAGTGGATTTGTTTCTGTCTTTTGTTGAATCTTTTTCACGGCTCGATAGATAATTTGATAAGACAATAATTTTTTCCGTGTTTCAGAATACGGTTAACCAACATGTTAACTAATCGATTATGATAAATTAGATCAGATTTTGCTATTTTTTTTGGGAGTACCTCGACGTGAGATGAGCGTGAAAGGGGTTAGAGAATAAGTTTTCTTTTTATAAGGCCTAAAATCACTTATTTTGACTTTTTTACCCCATATAGTAGGGTGGATCTCGAAAGATATGAAAGATCTCCCTCCAAGCCATACATACGACTTTCATCGAATACGGCTTTCCGCATAATGCTATATGCATCTATGAGATCGAGTATGGAATTTTGTTTACTCACTTCAAATTGAGTATCCGTTTCCCTTCTTTTCCTGCTAGGATTGGAAATCCTGTTTTTTACATATCCATACGATTGAGTCCTTGGGTTTCAGAAAGAGTGTAAAAAGAAGTCCTTCGAATCATTGCTATATGACTCAGACCTGTTCTAAGAAATTCAAGGTATTTCAAATTGTTTGTTGACACGGACAAAGTTAGGGAAAACCTCTGAAAATATTTCAATATTGAACATTGGACATATAAGAGTTACGAATGGAATCTCTTTAGAAAGAAGATTTTCTGTCTCATGGTATCCTGCTCCAGTCCCCTTACGAAACATTCCTTATTTGGTTAGCCATACACTTCACATGTTTCTAGTGATTCACATGGCATCATCAAATGATACAAATCTTGGATAAGAATTTACAACGCACTAGGACGCCCTTGTTGACGATCCTTTACGCCGACAACATCTAGGGTTCCTCGAATATACAACATTGATTCTGGCAATGTAGTTGGACTCTTATGTCGATCCGAATGAATCATCCTTTCCACGGAGGTAAATCATTGTCTACTAAGCAAGAGGATATCAAGTTCCAAATTCTGTCTCAGTAGGACATGTGTTTCTATTACTATGAAATTCATAAATGAAGTAGTTTATGGTAAGTTTACCATTATCCTTTTTGTAGTAACAAATCTTGTATGAGTTCCTAGGAAAAGGAATTTGTCCATATTTCGGGGTCTTAAAGGGGCATGGAAACGCATAAGGACTCTTCAATGGAAAAGAGATGTAACTCCAAATCCTTCGGAATTGGTAGTCCATCCTATTTCTGATAGGGGCAGTTGACAATTGAATCCTATTTTGACAATTTTTTTCATATCCGTAATAGTGCGAAAAGAAGGCACAGCTCCAAGTTGTTCAAAAATAAAGGCGTTGAGTTTCTCGACCCTTTGACTTAGGATTAGTCTGTTCTATTTCACGATGGGGCGGGGAAGGGATATAACTCAGCGGTAGAGTGTTACCTTGACGTGGTGGAAGCCATCAGTTCGAGCCTGATAATCCCTAAGCCCAATGTGAGTTTTTCTAGTTGGATTTACTCCCTCGCCGTTGTTCAATGATAATTGATAAGAGGCTCGTGGGATTGACGTTAGAGGGCAGGGATGACTATATTTGACGGAGCAAACTCCGAGCAAATATGAAGTGCATGCATACAATTTATGACTTTGAATGAAAGACAATTCCTAATCCATTTTGTCTACGAACAAGGAAGCTATAAGTAATGTAACTATGAATCTCATGGAGAGTTCGATCCTGGCTCAGGATGAACGCTGGCGGCATGCTTAATACATGCAAGTCAGAAGGGAAACACGGGAAATGGTGTTTCCACTAGCAGACGAGTGAGTAACGCGTAAGAACCTGCCCTTGGGAGGGGAACAACAGCTGGAAACGAGATCTAATACCCCGTAGGTTGAGGAGCAAAACGAGGAATCCGCCCGAGGAGGGGCTCACGTCTGATTAGCTAGTTGGTGAGGCAATAAGTTACCAAGGCGATGATGAGTAGCTGGTCTGAGAGGATGATCAGTTACACTGGGATTGAGACACGACCCAGACTCTTACAGGAGGCAGCAGTTGGAAATTTAATTCAATGGACGAAAGCTTGACGGAGCAATGTCGCGTGGAGGTAGAAGGCCCACGGGTCGTGAACTTATTTTACCAGAGAAGACGCAATGACGGTATCTGGGTAATAAGCATCGGCTAATTCTGTGCCAGCAGTTGCGGTAATATAGAGGATGCAAGCGTTATCCGGAATGATTGGCCGTAAAGCATATGTAGGTGGATTTTTTAAGTATGACATCAAATACCAGGGCTCAACCCTGGAAAGGCGGTGGAAACTACAAAGCTGAAATACGGTAGTGAAAGAGGGAATTTCCGATGGAGTAGTGAAATACGTAGAGATCGAAAAGAACACAAACGACGAAAGCACTCTGCTGGGCAAACACTGACAATGAGAGACAAAAGTTAGGGGAGCGAATGGGATTACATACCCAAGTAATCCTAGCCGTAAACGATAGATACTAGGCGTTGTGCGTCTCGACCCATTCAGTGTTGTAGATAACGCGTTAAGCATCCCGCCAGGGGAGTACGTTCGCGAGAATGAAACTCAAAGGAATTGACGGGGGCCCGCACAAGTGGTAGAGCATGTGGTTTAATTCGATGCAAAGCAAAGAACCTTATGAAATCTTGACATTCCGCGAATCCTCTTGAAAGAGAGGGGTTCCTTCGGGAACGCGGACACATATGGTGTATGACTGTCGTTAGCTCGTGCCATAAGGTGTTGGGATAAGTCCCGCAACGAGTGCAACCCTCGTGTTTATTTGCCATCGTTGATTTTGGAACCATGAACAGACTGTCGGTGATAAGCCGGAGGAACGTGAGGATGATGTCAAGTCATCATGCCCCTTATGACCTGGGCACACACGTGCTACAATGGCCGGGACAAAGAGTCGCGATCCCGCGAGGGTTATCAAACCCCAACAACCCAGACTCAGTTCGTATTGCATGCTGAAACTCGCCTGCATGAAGCCGGAATCGCTAGTAATCATCGGTCATCCATACGGCCGTTTATTCATTCCCGGTCCTTGTACACATCGCCCGTCACACTATGGGAGCTGTCCATGCCCAAAGTCGTTACCTTAACCACAAGGAGGGGGATGCCAATGGCAGGGCTAGTGACTGGAGTGAAGTCGTTACAAGGTAGTCGTACTGGAAGGTGCGGTTAGATCACCTCCTTTTTAGGGAGAGCTAATGCTTGTTGGGTATTTTGGTTTGACAATGCTTCACACACCCCAAAAAAATAAGGGAGCTACATCTGAATTAAATTTGGTGATGAAAGTCTTCTTTCCTTTCTCGACAGTGAAGTAAGACCAAGGNGGAGATGGAAGTCTTCTTTCCTTTCTCGACGGTGAAGTAAGACCAAGCTCATGAGCTTATTATCCTAGGTCGGAACAAGTTGATAGGACCCCCTTTTTTACGTACCTATGTTCCCCCCAGCTTTCGACAAGGAGGCGAAAAAAGGAAAGAGAGGGATGGGGTTTCTCTCGCTTTTGGAATAGCGGGTCCCCAGTGGGAGGCTCGCACGACGGGCTTTTAGCTTAGTGGTAGAGCGCGCCCCTGATAATTGCGCCGTTGTTCCAAGGCTATGAGGGATATCAGCAACATGGATAGTTCAATGTGCTCATCGGTGTCTGACCCTGAGATGTGGATCATCCAAGGAACATAAGCTTTGCGTACTCCTCCTATTCGAATAGGGGTTTGAAACCAAACTTCTCCTCAGGAGGATAGATGGGGAGATTCGGGTGAGATCCAATGTAGATCCAACTTTCGATTCACTCGTGGGATCCAGGCGGTACGGGGGGGACCACCACAACTCCTCTCTTCTCGAGAATCCATACATCCCTTATTAGTGTATGGAAAACTATCTCTCAAGCACAGGTTTAGTTCGGCCTCAATGGGAAAATAAAATGAAGCACCTAAAAAAGCATCTTCACAGACCAAGAACTACGAGATCACCCCTTTCATTCTGGGGTAACAGAGGGATCTTACCATTCGAGCTATTATTTTCTTGACTCGAAATCAAAATGGGAGAAGGTTTTAAAAAGGATCTTAGAGTGTCTAGGGTTGGACCAGGAGTGTCTCTTAACGCCTTTTTTTTCTCATCGGAGTTATTTCACAAAGACTTGTTTGGGTAAGGAAGAAGGGGGGAACAAGCACACTTGGAAAGCGCAGTACAATGGAGAATTGTATGATGCGTTCGGGATGGAAGAATCACTCCCAAAAAGTAATCTATTGATTCTCTTTCAATTGGTTGGACCGTATGTGAGATGATTTACTTCATGAGCGAGGTCTCTAGTTCAAGTACTTGATGGCCCAACTGCGCCAGGGAAAAGAATAGAAGAAGCATCTAACTACTTCATGCATGCTCCACTTGGCTCGGGGGATAGAGCTAAGTTAGTAAAGCTCCGCTCTTGCAATTGGGTCGTTGCGATTACGGGTTGGTTGTCTAATTGTCCAGGCGGTAATGATAGTATCTTGTACTTGAACCGGTGGCTCACTTTTTCTATGTAATGGGGAAGAGAACCGAAATGTGCCCCTGAAAGACTCTACTGAGACAAAGATGGGCTGTCAAGAATGAAGAGGAGGTAGGATGGGCAGTTGGTCAGATCTAGTATTGATCTTACCTGTACGGTAGATGGAGTCGGCGGCTCTCCCATGGTTCCCTCATCTGAGGTCTCTGGGGAAGAGTATCAAGTTGGCCCGTGCGAACAACTTGATGCACAATGTCCCTTCAACCCTTTGAGCAAAATGCGGCAAAAGAAAAGGAAGGAAAATCCATGGACATACCCCATCATCTCTACCCCGTTGGAACTACGAGATCACCCCAAGGACGCCTTCAGCATCCAGGGGTCACGGACCGGCCATAGAACCCTGTTCAATAAGTGGAATTCATTAGCTGTCCGCTTCAGGTTGGGCACTCAGGGTCGGAGAAGGGCAATGACTCATTCTAAAAACCAGCGTTCTTAAGACCAAAAAGTCGGGCGGAAGGGGGGAAAGCCCTCCGTTCCTTGTTATCCTGTAGTTGGATCCTCCGGAACCACAAGAATCCTTAGTTAGAATGGGTGTCCAACTCAGCACCTTTTGAGTGAGATTTCGAGAAGAGTTGCTCTTTGGAGAGCACAGTACGATGAAAGTTGTAAGCTGTGTTCGGGGGGGAGTTATTGTCTATCGTTGGCCTCTATGGTAGAATCAGTCGGGGGACCTGAGAGGCGGTGGTTTACCCTGCGGCGGATGTCAGCGGTTCGAGTCCGCTTATCTCCAACTCGTGAACTTAGCCGATACAAAGCTTTATGATAGCACCCAATTTTTCCGATTCGGCGGTTCGATCTATGATTTATCATTCATGGACGTTGATAAGATCCATCCATTTAGCNGGGGGACATGAGAATCGGTAGTTTATCCTGCGGTGGATGTCATCGATTCGAGTCAGCTTTTCTCCAACTCGTGAACTTAGCCGATACAAAGATTTATGATAGCACCCAATTTTTCCGATTCAGCGGTTCGATCTATGATTTATCATTCATGGACGTTGATAAGATCCATCCACTTAGCAACACCTTAGGATTGCATAGACTTAAAAGTAAAGGGTGAGGTTCAAACGGGGAAAGGCTAACGGTGGATACCTAGGAACCCAGAGATGAGGAAGGGCGTAGTAATCGATGAAATACTTCGGGGAGTTGAAAATAAGCATAGATATGGAGATTCTCGAATAGGGCAACCTCTCGAACTGCAGCTGAATCCATGGGCAGGCAAGAGATAAATTGGTGAACTGCAACATCTTAGTAGCCAGAGAAAAAGATAGCAAAAGTGATTCCCGTAGTAGCGACGAGCGAAATGGGAGAAGCCTAAACCGTCAAAATGGGGTTGTGGGAGAGCAATACAAGCGTCGTGCTGCTAGGCAAAGCAGCCTGAATTTTGCACGCTAGATGGCGAAAGTCATGTAGATGAAAGCATCACTATCTTACGCTCTGACCCGAGTAGCATGGGGCATGTTGAATCCCGTGTGAATCATCAAGGACCACCTTGCAAGGGTAAATACTCATGGGTGACCGACAGCGATGTAGTACTGTGAGGGAAGGGTTAAAAGAACCCCCATCGGGGAGTGAAATAGAACATGAAACCGTAAGCTGCCAAGCAGTGGGACGATCCAGGGCTGTGACCACGTGCCTGTTGAACAATGAGCCGGCGACTAATAGTTTGTGGCTTCGTTGAGGGAACCCACCGGAGCCATAGCAAAGGCGAGTCACTACTTATAGACCTGAACCTTGGTGATCTATCCATGACAAGGATGAAGCTTTGGTGAAACTATGTGGATGTTTGAACCAACTGATGTTGAAGAATCAACGGATGAGTTGTTGTTAGGGGTGAAATGTAACTCGAACCAGAGCTAGCTAGTTCTCCCCGAAATGCAATGAGGCACAAAAGTTGACTAGACATCTAAGGGTAAAGCACTGCTTCAGTGCAGGCCGCGAGAGCGGTACCAAATTGAGGCAAACTCTGAATACTAGATATGACCTCAAAATAACAGGGGTCAAGGTCGGCTAGTGAGACGATGGGGGATACACTTCATCATCGAGAGGGAAACAACCCGATTCAGCAGATATGGCCCCTAAATATCACTCAGTGATAAAGGAGGTAGGGGTGCAGAGACAGCTAGGAGGTTTGCCTAGAAGCAGCCACCCTTGAAAGAGTGCTAATATCTCAGTGATCGAGCACTCTTGTACCGAAGATGAATGGGGCTAAGCGGTCTGCCGAAGCTGTGGGATGTAAAAATACACCAGTATGGAAGCATTCCGCCTTAGAGAGAAGCCTTCGCGCGAGAGATGGTGGACAAAGCGGAAGTGAGAATGTCGGCTTGAGTAACACAAACATTGGTGAGAATCCAATGCCCCGAAAACCTAAGGGTTCCTCCGCAAGGTTCGTCCATGGAGGGTGAGTCAGGGCCTAAGATCAGGCCGAAAGGCGTAGTGGATTGACAACGGGTGAATATTCCTGTACTACCCCTTGTTAGTCTCGAGGGAATGAAGAGGCTAGGTTAGCCGAAAGATGGTTATCGGTTCAAGAACGTAAGGTGTCCCTACTTTTTCAGGATAAGAAGGGGTAGAGAAAATGCCTGGAGAAAATGTTCGAATACAAGGTGCTACGGCGTTGAAGTAACCCATGCCATACTCCAAGGAAAAGCTCGAACGACGTTAAGCAAGAGGGCACCTATACCCGAAACCAACACAGGTGGGTAGGTAGAGAATACCTAGGGGCGCTAGACAACTCTCTCGAAGGAACTCGGCAATATAGCCCCGTAACTTCGGGAGAAGGGGTGCCTCCTCACAAAGGGGGTCGCAGTGACCAGGCCCGGGCAACTATTTACCAAAACACAGGTCTCTGCAAAGTCGTAAGACCATGTACGGGGGCTGACGCCTACCCAGTGCCTGAAGGTCAAGCAAGTTCATAAGCTGATGACAGGGGTGCCAGCGACTAAAGCCCCGTTGAACGGCGGCCATAAATATAACGGTCCTAAGGTAGAAAAATTCCTTGTCAGCTAAGTTCCGACCCGCATGAAAGGCGTAATGATCTGGGCACTGTCTCAGAGAGAGGCTCGGTGAAATAGACATTTCTATGTAGATGCGGACTACCTACACCTGTAGAGAAAGACCCTATGAAGCTTCACTGTTCCCTGGGATTGACTTTGAGCCTTTCCAGCGTAGCATATGTGGAAGGCGAAGAAGGCCTCCTTCCGGGGGGCCCGAGCCATTAGTGAGATACAATTCTGGAAGGGCTAGAATTCTAACCTTGTGTCAGGAGCTACGGGCCAAGGGACAATCTCAGGTAGACGGTTTCTATGGGGTGTAGGCCTTCCAAAAGGTAACGGAGGCGTGCAAAGGTTTCCTCGGGTCAGACATAGATTGGCCCTCGAGTGAAAAGACAGAAGGGAGCTTGACAGCAAGACCTACCTGTCAAGAAGGGACGATAGTCGGCCTTAGTCATCCGACGGTGCCGAGTGGATGGGTCGTTGCTCAACGGATAAAACTTACTCTAGATATAACAGACTGATCTTCACAAGAGCTCACATCGACGGGAATGTTTAGCACCTCGATAATAGCTCTTCGCCACCTAGGGCTGTAGTATGTACCAAGGGTTGGGTTGTTCGCCCATTAAAGCGGTACGTGAGCTAGGTTCAAAACGTCGTGAGACAGTTCGGTCCATATCAATTGTGGGTGTTATAGCATTGAGAGGACCTTTCCCTAGTACGAGAGGACCGGGAAGGACGCACCTTTTGTGTACCAGTTATCATAACCACGGTAAATGTTGGGTAGCAAAGTGCGGAGCGGATATCTGCTTAAAGCATCTAAGTAGTAAGACCACCCCAAGATGATTGCTCTCCTATTCTGACTTCCGCAGAGCTTTCGGTAGCACAGCCGAGACAGCGACGGGTTCTCTTCCCCTGCGGGGATTGAGCGACAAAAGTTTTTTTGATAATTCTAGAGAAGGTCAGGGCGAGACGAGCCGTTTATCATTACAATAGGTTTCAAGTGGAAGTGCAGTGATGTATGCAACTGAGGCATCCTAACAGACCAGTAGACTTGAACCTTGTTCCTACATGACCTGATCAATTCGATCAGGCACTCACCATCTATTTTCATTGTTTAAATATTTCACAACACGAAAAAAACCATTATTCATCTCTTTGAAAACATGAAAAAACCAAAAGATTTGCCCTCCCTCTCTATATATCCAAGGGATGGAAGGGGAGAGACCTTTGGTGTCCCCTCCATTTATGAATTGGGGCCTCTCAATCACTAGACAATATGCTTTTCTCTCATGCTTTTCTTCGTTTATGGTTCTATATTTTGGTGTCCTAGGTGTAGACAAACCACACCAATCCATCCCAAACATGGTGGTTAAACTCTACTGCGGTGACGATACTTTAGACGAGGTACTGCAGAAAAATAGCTCGACATCAGGATGATAAAAAGCTTAACACCTCTCATTCTTATTACTTTTTAAATATGAAAATGGAAAAAAATTAAAAAGAAAAAGGTCGTTTTATTCAAAACCCCAATTGTGACATCCCTTCTCTCCCACTTCACACCTTGGAACACACCCTTCTTATAGACATATAGATATAAACGCGCTTTCACGTCTTCTTAACCCGAAATGGATGGGGAGAGAAAAGGTTCCTTTTTGTAGGGTACTCCCGGGAACAGATCCAGTGGAGACGGGGTCGGGCGTGTAGCTCAGGGGATTAGAGCACATGGATACGAACCACGGTGTCGGGGGTTCGAATCCCTCCTCGCCCATAACAGGTCCAAAAGGGAAGTACCTTTCCCTATGGGGGTTGGAAAATCATGATCGGAATAGCAAACCAAAAGCTATGGAACTTGGGTGTGGGTCTTTTGTCGAAATGGAATGTCTTTTTATCTTTTTATTTATCATGAATGGGGGAATCATTACACATAGTATGCCCGATCAGCGTAATTTTTTGTTTTACGCCCCGTAACTCTTCCTCAGCCAGTCTTGGGCAGAATAGCAGAGCAAGTATTAGTAACATAACAAAAAATCCTTCCTCGTCATTAATATCTTTACTCGCGGCAATTGTGACCTCTCGGGAGAATCGATGACTGCATCAAAGATGCAGTGCTAGTACATCTGAGACTTCTTAATTGGCTAGTTGTAAATAGCGCCAGGGATATGGAACAACGGACTATCTCGGACCTAGACCGAGGTATTGATGGTGATTTTCTAATCTCGCAGAACAAAATGTGATACGAGGAGATAGAATGCAATAGAAACAAAGACAGGGAACGAGTTACCTACTCTTAACGGGCAAAGCGATCTCCTTTATTCTTATTCAGATTTAAAGAATTCAGAATCAATCAGATCTACCAAAGTAGGATTCAAACATACGACCAATCTCTTAAAAGACGACCGCTCTACCACTGAGGTACTGAGGAACAACATGAGATTCCATCTCAAAGAGTTCAATTCCCGTTCCCAACCCATGACCAATATGAGCTCGAAGTTTCCTTTGTAACTCCGAAACTTCTTCGTGGTGGTTCCCTTACATGTCTCATTTCACAGGGAACCTCAAAGTGGTTCTATTTCATTATATTCCGTCCATATCCAAATTACATTAATTTAATATCCTTTTGGTGTCATTGACATAACAGATGTTGTTTCTAGTCTATCTCTGTCTATTTTTTTCTATGTATGGAAAGTTCAAAAATCATCATATAATAATCCAGAAATTGCAATAGAAAAGAAATAAGGGAGGTTTGTGATGATTTTTCAATCTTTTTTACTACGTAATCTAGTATCCTTATGCATGAAGATAATAAATTCGGTCGTTGTGCTCGTACTCTAGTGTGGATTTCTGACCACATTCTCCATATGGCCCTCCTATCTCTTCCTTCTCCGAGCTCTGGTTATGGAAGAAGGAACCGAGAAGAAGGTATCAGCAACAACTGGTTTTATTATGGGACAACTTATGATGTTCATATCGATCTATTGTGCGCCTCTGCATCTAGCATTAGGTAGACCTCATACAATAACTGTCCTAGCTCTACCATATCTTTTGTCTCATTTCTTCTGGAACAATTCCAAACACTTTTTTGATTATGGATCTACTACCAGAAATTCAATGCGTAATCTCAACATTCAATGTGTATTCATGAATAATCTTATTTTTCAATTATTCAACCATTTCATTTTACCAAGTTCAATGTTAGCCAGATTAGTCAACATTTATCTCTTTCGATGCAACAACAAGATCTTATTTGTAACAAGTGGTTTTGTTGGTTGGTTAATTGGTCACATTTTATTCATGAAATGGCTTGGATTGGTATTAGTTTGGATACGGCAAAATCATTCGATTAGATCGAATAAGTGCATTTGATATAATAATTACCTTGTATTAGAATTGAGAAATTATATGGCTCGGATCTTTAGTATTCTCATATTTATTACCTGTGTCTACTATTGAAGCAGAATACCCTCTCACCCATTATTACTAAGAAACTGAAACAAGCATAAAAAACAGAAGAAAGGGTGGAAAGTGAGGAAGAAAGAGATGTAGAAATAGAAACTTTTTCCGAAATGAAGGGGACTAGAAAGGAACAAGAGGGATCCACTGAAGAAGATCCTTATCCTTCCCTTTTTTCGGAAGAAGGGTGGGATCTGGACAAAACCGATGAAACGGAAGAAATTCGAGGGAATGGAAAGGACAAAATAAAGGATAAATTCCACTCTCACCTTACAGAGACAGGCTATAACAATATTAATACTAGTTATAGTCCAATTTATGATTATCAAGATTCTTATCTGAATAATAATAACACGGGGAATCTAGAAAATTGTAAATTGCAACACCTTGATAAAAAAATTAAAATCAAGAACAAGACCTCTTGTGGTATCAAAAACCTCTTGTGAGTATTCTTTTGGGTTATAATCGATGAAATCGACCATTCGTTACATAAAGAATAATCTATTTGAGCAGGCCGTAAGAGCAGAAATGTCACAATATTTTTTTGACATATGTAAAAGTGATGGAAAACAAAGATTGTCTTTTACATACTCGCCAAGTTTATCAACTTTCTGGAAAATGATAAAAAGAAAGATACCCCTATTGTCACTCCAAAAACCGCTAGCTAATGAGGTAGACACTCAGTGGGTTTCTACCAATAAAGAAAAAAGTAATAATCTAAACAAGGAATTTTTAAATGGACTTGAAATTCTAGACAAGGAATCTCTTTCTCTTGATATACTCAAAACAAGGACTAGATTTTGTAATGATGACACTAAAAAAGAATACGTGCCTAAACTGTATGATCCTTTGTTAAATGAACTCTATCGAGGAACAATAAAAAAGGGGGTTTCAGCTTCAATCATAAACAATACTTTGAAAGGGGGTTTCAGCTTCAATCATAAACAATACTTTGCTAGAAAATTTTGAAAAGAGAGTCTGACTAAATAGGATTCATACAATCTTTCTTCCAAATATTGATTACGAAGAATTTGAACAAAATGTGTATACGATTGATAAGAAACCATTATCAAAAGAAATTGACGATTTCTTAACTTTAATCAATGAATTAGGTAACGAAGCAAAATCGAGTTTAAATTTGAAGGGTCTTTCTATATTTTCAGACCAAGAACAGAGAAGAGCAAATCAGAAAAAAGAAAGAAATTTTTCAAATTTGTATTCAGTGCAATTGATTCTTATAAGAAAAAATCGGGAAGAAAATCGATTGGAATAAAAGAAATCAGTAAAAAAGTACCTCGTTGGTCATTAAATTAATCACCGAATTCGACGAACAAATGGGTGAATTTAAAGATCGCGCATCAATGGATCATCAACTTCGTTCAAGAAAAGCCAAAAATGTAGTTATTTTTACTGACAACAACGCGACTAAGGATCCTGGGGAGGAAGTGGCTTTAATATGCTATTCGCAACAATCAGAATTTTAGCGAGGTATAATAACAAGCTCCATACGAGCTCAAAGGCGCAAACCATTTATATCGAAACTATTTCAAGAAAATGTACATTCCCCCCTTTTTATCGATAGAATAACCACCCTACGTCTTTTTTCTTTTGATATCTCTGAACTAATTAAACAAATTTTTCGAAATTGGAAAGATAAAGATGGAGAATTCACGATTCTAGGGTCTAGAGAAGAACAAACAAAAAGAGAAGAGAAAAAAGAAATGGACAAAAAAGAGGATAACAAAAGAAAGGAACAGGAACGGATAGCGCTCGAAGAAGCCTGGGATACCATTCCTTTTGCACAAATAATAGGAGGTTACATGTTAATAACTCAATGAATTCTTCAAAATTATATTATATTACCTGAACTTATAATAGCCAAAAATATCGGGGGTGTGTTACTCTTTCAACTTCCTGAATTGTCTGAAGATTTGCAAGAATGGAATAGAGAAATGCAGATTAAATGTACTTATAATGGTGTTCAATTATCAGAAACAGAATTACCCAAAAATTGGTTAAGAGATGGGATTCAGATCAAAATTTTATTTCCTTTTTTTGTCTGAAACCTTTGGATATATCTAAATTGTACTCCTCCTGCAGAGAGCTAATGAAAACGCAAAAAACAAAAAGAAGATTTTTGTTTTTTAACAGTTTGGGGAATGGAAGATGATCTTCCCTTTGGTTCTCCACGAAAGCGACCTTCCTTTTATGAGACCATTTTTAAGGAACTCGAAAAAAATTTGGAAAATTCAAAAAGAAATATTTTCTAACTCTAAAAATTTTAAAAGGAAAAACAAAATTATTTAGAAGAGTTTCAAAAAAAAACCACAAAATTGTTTATCAAAAGTATTGGATTTCTAAAAAAAATAAAAAGATCTTTCAAAAGTAAATGTAATTGTATTATTTAGATTCAAAGAAATATCTGAATCCAATGAAACAAAAAAAGAAAAAGCTTATCTAATCAGTAATCAAATAATTAATGAATCATTTCGTCAAATTGAATCTGGAAATTGGCCAAATTCTTCACTAATAGAAACAAAAATGAAGGATTTGACTCATAGAACAAGTACAATAAAAAATCAAATAGAAAGAATTACAAAAGAGAAAAAGAAAGTAACTCCAGAAATATACATTAATCCTATCAAAACAAATAATATTATAAAATTCGAATCGCCAAATTTTTTTCCCAAATATAAAAAAGCTTAAATAATCGATAAATATGGAAATTCCATTATTTTCTAAAATTATTCATTCAAAGATTATACATCAATCTATGATTATCTATCATTAATATTCCTAGAATTACTACACAACTCTTTTTTAAATCAACAAACAAAATGATTGAGAAATTCATCTCCAATAATGAAATAAATCAAGAAAAAATTAATAATAAAAAAATATTCACGTTATGTTCATTTCGACTATAAAAAAGTCACTTTATAGTATTAGTAAAAAAAATTCATATATTTTTTGTGATTTATCCTACTTGTCACAGGTTTATATATTTTACAAATTATCACAAACCCAAGTTATTAATTTTTCTAAATTTAGATATGTTCTTCAATATAACACATCGTCTTATTTCCTTAAGACTAAAATAAAGGACTATTTTAAAACACTAGGAATATTTCATTCGGAATTAAAACATAAGAAACTTCAGAGTTATAGAATAAATCAATGGAAAAACTTGTTAAGATGGCATTATCAATACGATTTATCTCAGATTAGATGGTCTAGATTAATGCCAAAAAAATGGCGAACTAGGTTTAATCAAAGTTGTATGGCTCAAAATAAAAATAGAAACTTAAACAAATGGAATTCATATGAAAAATACCAATTACTTCATTACAAAAAAGAAATGATTCGGTACTCTATTCATTATCAAACGAAAAAGATAATTGTCAAAAATGTTATGGATATGGTATTTTAGCATATAAATCGATTAATTATGAAAGTAAAAGTGACTCATTTTTTTTCTAGATTACCCTATGAAGTTCAAGTAAAGAAGAACTTAGAAATTTCGTATAATTTCAACACTTCCAAACACAACATTGTTGATATGCCCGACAATCTTCATATCAATAATTATCTAAGAAAGGGCAATATTCTAGGTAGAGAAGGAAATCTCGATAGAAAATATTTTGATTGGAAAAAATTATCCATTTTTCTCTTAGACAAAAAGGAGATATTGAAGCCTTGGTTAAGATCGATACCAACAATTATCCAAATACTAAAATTGGTATAATAATTATCAAATAATTGATGAAATTGAGAAAAACTTTTTTTTATATGTTACAACTTATAAAAATCCAAAACAATATCAAAAAAATTCGAAAAAAGACTTTTTTGATTGGATGGGAATGAATGAAAAAATATTTAATCGTCCCATACTGAATCTGGAATTTTGGTTCTTCCCAAAATTTGTACTACTTTATAATGTCTATAAAATAAAACCATGGATTATACCAAGCAAATTCCTTCTTTTTAATTTGAATACAAATAAAAATGTTAGTCAAAATAAAAACCAAAACCAAAAGTTTTTTCTACCATCAAATAAAAAAATAAAAAAAAAGAATCGAAGTCAAGAAGCAAAAGAACCCCCAAGTCAAACAGAGCGTGGATCAGATATAGAAAAAAATGAAATCAGAGCCCTATTTTTTCAAAACATCAAACCGATCTTGAAAAATATTACGTGGAATCAGACACAAAAAAGGGTAAAAATAAAAAACAATACGAAAGCAACACGGAAGCAGAACTAGATTTGTTCTGGAAACGTTATTTGCTTTTTCAATTGAAATGGAACTGTTCTTTGAATCAAAGAATGCTCGAAAATATCAAGGTATATTGTCTCCTGCTTCGACTGATAAATCAAACCAAAATTACTATATCGTCAATTTAAAGGAGAGAAATGAGTTTGGATATGTAACAACCTGTTTAGCAGGTTCGAGCAGTAAATTTATTTTTGATAAAAACTGACTGGGTCGACGGACCACGCGACGGACCGTCATGGTCACGACGACCCCTGATGGACTCCGTCGTCCCATACTTGTGTAGTTTCTTCTACTGCTTACCTCATTGCCCTCGACGACAAGTAGGACGAACCGTCATAGGCACGACGGTCCGTCGAGGGTCTTCGTACCAAAACACTTCAAATCTGGGAATCGGGGTGCTGGAGTTACTTCTCGGAACTTCAGGTCGGACCTGCAGGACGGACCGTCATGAGTACGACGGACCGTCACAGGGTCTTCGTTCCAAAACACTTAAATTTTGGAATCTGGGTACCGGAATCGACTCTTTGAACTTCACGACGGACTTGCAGCACGGACCGTCGTAGATACGACGGACCGTCACAAACTGCGTAACCTCGACTTGGTCAGACTTCCGCTAAAATTTTTAAAGGGGTGTTTTTGACTATTCATATTTATTATTATGAAATTAGTGGGGTAATTTTTATAAATTGAGTTAGTTGGGGGATTAAAGGAGATAACTTTAAAATAAATGGTGGGTTACTTTTGTCATCTTTTATAATTGATTATATGATAATTAGGGTAAAAAGAATCTGAAAAATAAAAAAATAAAAAGAGGAGAACGAAAGAGAGAGCGTGAAACGAACGAAGGGAGCGAGGTATTGAGGAAAACAAAGGCATTGGGGAGATAGCTTGCTTGATATTGATTCTCCGGTGCAGGTAGGTTATGATTTAATTCTATCTAATAGATAAACTCTTAATAGTGATTGATATGTATTGAATGATATTGTAAAGTCTCCTATATACTTGATTGTGTTGTTGTATGTTTTTGATTGTATGGTTTGTGATTTGCCATAAAATTATGAGAATGTTGAAATTCTAATCTTGAACCATCCCTATCGAAGTAATGCCTTGAATAAAGGAGGCTCGATGAAGTATTACTAAATAATGAAAAAGTGGTGGTATTAAATGATAACTAATAAAAATATTGGATAGGAGTGTCACGTTCCGACACGGATTATTGGGTCGGAGTGTCGCGTTCCGACACGGATTATTGGATCGCAGTGTCACGTTCCGACACGGTATTAGGGGATCGGAGTGTCACGTTCCGACACACTAACATTAAAGGCAAAAAATCTTGAATTAACTTAATATACTCGAACTCAAAGAACCTAGTTCCCAAACGAGTTGGTGTAGATGCATGAGTCTCATAGTTGTGCTTGATGTGGTGATTGATGGTGTAAACATTATGGTGTGGTTGTCTATGGTTCACGTGCTTGTTGTTTGCCAACTGTTAAGTATTGTAGTTGGTTTTAAACTATTGTTTAATATATACTGGTTTCTATTTTGAGTTGGCCGATGATACCTACTCAGTACGTATTCCTTGTACTGACCCCTACTTTTATTTTCTTGTTGTTGTTTTCTGGAGTGCAGCAAGTGCACCATCGACTTCGACTCGTCCTCAACTCTAGCCAGTCTTCAGCACATCAGATTTCAGGGTGAGCTATTATTCCTAGCTCGAGCTGGATTCTCTTCTTCACGTCTTGATGTCTTTGAAGTTCGGACATGGACCATCTTTTTACTTATTTTAGTTTCTTAAATACTCTTAGACATAGTAATTTGAGGATAGATTTTCTTGATGTGATGACTTCCAGATTTTGGGGATAATAAGTATTATACTTTAGAAGTTTATTTAATTGATTACGTTAATAAGTTTTGGATCTTCCGCATTATATTTTACTATTCAAAATTGATATACTGGTAAATGTTGGGGTTTAGATTGTTGGTTCGCTCACCTAGTAGGATAAGTGTGGGTGCCACTCGCGGCTCGTTTTGGGTCGTGACAGGATATAATGCTGATTCAGGCTAATTTACCTCCTATAGACTTGATGAAGAAGGGGTTATTGATTATTGAATCTATTCGGTTTTTTGTAAAAGATAATGGACAATTTATTATGTATCAAATCATAGGTATTTCATTGTTTCATAAAAGTAAACACCAAACTAATCAAAGATACTAAGAACAAAGATATGTTGATAAAAAGAATTTTGATGAATTCATTCTGCAACCTCAAACTCAAAGAATAAATACAGAAAAAACGCATTTTGGTTTGCTTGTTCCTTAAAATATTTTATGGTCTAGACGTCGTAGAGAGTTGAGAATTCGAAGTTTTTTTAATTCTTGGAATTGGAATGTCGTTAATAGAAATTCAGTATTTTGCAACGAAATCAATGTAAAAAACAGGAGTCAATTTTTGGGTGAACGGAAACCCCTTTATAAAGATAAAAATGAACTAATTAAATTTAAGTTCTTTCTTTGTCCTAATTATCAATTAGAAGATTTAGATTGTATGAATCGTTATTGATTTGATACCAATAATGGTAGTCGTTTCAGTATCTTAAGGATACATTTGTATCCCCGATTGAAATTAATTGATAGTACTATATACCCTGTCTCGTATAGAGTATCTGAAAGCAAATAAATGCAAACATCCCTTGTTTTACATCTCATTCGAATCTAATTCGAGTAGACAATACTAAATCAATAATATAAGGTATAGATTAGATCTAGAAATAAATCAATAGAATCTTCTTCATTTTAGGATTTTAGGTTTCAATTATTCAGTTTTGTGACTAAAAAAAAGTACCTACCGCCTTTTTGGGTTCCTATCTGAATCAAATTTGAAATTTGATTACTTTGTTGGAATTGCTAAAATTAGAGGTTCATAAAGAAATTAAGTCTATATACCACGTTCAAATTACTGGCATTATTATTACTGATCAATAAAATTCAAAAAAATCCATATCTGTAAAATAAAGTAAGGGGAAGTTCATTTATGGTAAAAAAATCTGTCATTTTAGTTATTTCTCAAGAATAAAAGAAAGGATTTGTTGAATTTCAAGAATTCAATTTCACCAATAGATACATAGACTTACTTCACATTTAGAATTGCACAAAAAGGACTATTTATCTTAGAACGAGTTGAAGGAGTAGGCATTATTGGGAGAGACGAGGAATTAAATTGGGGTTTATCGGGACCAATGCTACGAGCTTCCAGAATAGAATGGGATCTTCGTAAAGTTGATCATTAAGAGTCTTACGACAAATTTGATTGGCATATTCAATGGCAACGAGAAGGGGATTCCTTAACTTGTTATTTAGTACGAATCGGTGAAATGACAGAATCCATAAAGAATATTCAACAGGCCCTGGAAGTAATTCCAGGAGGGCCTTAAAAAAATTTAGAAATGCGACATTTTGAAAGATTAAAAGATTTTGAATGTCATGATTTTGAATATCGGTTTATTAGTAAAATATCTTCTCCAACTTTTGAATTGTCGAAACAAGAACTTTATGTGAGAGTTGAAGCCCCAAAAAGAGAATTGGAGATTTTTCTGACATGAGATTAGAGCGATTTTCCTTGGAGATGGAAAATTCGTCCACCAGGTTTTATCAATTAGCCAATTCTTCCTCAGTTAGTTAAAAGAATAAATTGGCTTATATTATGACAATACTAGGTAGCATAGAAGTTGATCGTTGAAATGATAATTGATACAACAGAAATAGAGACTCTCAACNTCAATTCTTTTTCCAAATTGGAATCCTTAAAAGAAGTCTATGGGATCATATGGAAGCTTGTCCCTATTGTGACTCTTGTATTAGGAATCACAATAGGTGTAATAGTAATTGTTTGGTTAGAAAGAGAAATATCTGCAGGAATACAACAATGTATTGGCCCTGAATATGCCGGCCCTTTAGGAATTCTTCAAGCTCTAGCAGATGGGACAAAAATACTTTTAAAAGAGAACCTTATTCCATCTACAAGAGATACTCGTTTATTCAGTATCGGACCATCCATAGCAGTAATATCTATCTTTCAAAGTTACTCAGTAATTCCTTTTGGTGATCACCTTGTTCTAGTCGATCTTACTATTGTTGCTTTTTGGATTGACATTTCAAGTATTGCTCCCGTTGTACTTCTTATGTCGGGGTATGGATCAAATAATAAATATTCCTTTTAGGTGGTCTACGGGCAGCTGCTCAATCAATTAGTTATGAAATACCATTAGCTCTATGATACATCATTAGCTCTATGTGTGTTATCAATATCTCTACGTGTGATTCGGTGAGACCTAAAATTTATCCTAATTCTTTTCTTTCTAGAAACAAGGATAAAAAGATTTGATTGACTATATTTTTTTTGTCTTCAGCATTTGAGTTGATGATATTAAATCATAAAGTTATATGAGTGAAAGAAAAGGGTTTCTAAATGTGCAGTAAAAAAGTTGAGTCTCATTTCCTATGTACAAGAATCAAATGGTGAAAAAAGTAAACATAAGCAAGAGAGATTGTTTACCCCAAGATTCGTGAATTGTCATGATAGCTTGAAGCCGATTCAAAAATCCAACTCTATAGAGCTTTTACTGTCTATTACCATAGATGGATTTCCACAACGGGTGGTTTTTGAAACAAAAAATGAGTGGATGTTTAGGAAGACCAAGATACACAAAGGATTAGTAATTGAGATTATGTAAGTTATCCAAGAGGATATTTCTGTCCATAACTGGAATTCAAATTGGTGATTAACGTTCGTAGAAATGATCAAGAAGTACTCCCCATGATTCTGATCCAGAGTATGTTCCTATCCAATGAGTAAGTAACAAACTATCAAGAACAAAGTAATCGTTTACTTTGGTTAAAGACCGTTTTTCTTAGAAAGGAGAATAGGAATGAAATAAAAAAATCGAAATAGAAAGAAAAGAAGCTAATTGCACAAGCAAAAAGGAGGGATATATTTTTTTGTTTTTATTCTTTCATTCCTATAATTCAATTTTGATTTCTATTTAGAGAGATAAATTTTTTGTCATTATTCATGAATTAATGTACTCTCTAATTTTTTCATAATTGAAAATTCGAGGTTTAAATGTATATGTGATATTGCTATAAAGCACATCTTTTATTTAATGATAAGGTTATTAATCAACAAAGAAAAATTAAAATTTTTAAAAGATGAGATGAATTCAGATGCAATTATTTATTAGTTTTAAATATAGAAAACAGAATTCCATTGGTCTAATTGGGGACCTTAGAATAGATTTTTACTCTATCTGACAAACATATTAAGATAAAAATAGGAAAGGGCCCTTAGATTTAGTTGAGACCTCTGAGGAGCCGTATGAGGTGAACATCTCACGTACGGTTTTGTAATAGCGATAGGCACAGTGATCTTATCATCCACTATGATTATCTAACAGTTCAATTATTGTTGATATTGTTGAAGCGCAGTCAAAAAATGGTTTTTGGGGGTGGAATTTGTGGCGTCAACCCATCGGGTTTATCGTTTTTATAATTTTTTTCTCGCCGAGTGTGAAAGATTACCTTTTGATTTACCAGAAGCAGAAGAAGAATTAGTAGGAGGGTATCAAACTGAATATTCCGGTATCAAATTTGGTTTATTTTAAATTGCTTCATATTTGAATCTACTAGTTTCTTCATTAGTTGTAACAGTTTTTTACTTGGGAGGTTGGAATCATTCTATTACGTACATATTTGTTCCTTAGATATTTTGCATAAATAAAGGAGGTAAAGTCTTTGCAACATTAATTTGTATCTTTATCACATTAGCCAAAACATATTTGTTTTTGTTCATTCCCATCGCAACAAGATGGACTTTACCAAGGCTGAGAATGTACCAACTATTAAATCTTGTGTGAAAATTTCTTTTACCAATTTCTCTAGGTAATATATTATTGACAACCTCATCCCAACTTCTTATACTGTAAAACACCACAGTATCTTAGATTCACGACTTGTCTCAAACAAGAGAAAGAAACAAGCATAAAATCTTTTTGATAGATATTCAACATATGCTCCCTATGCTAACTGAATTTACAAATTATGGTCAACAAACAATACGATCCGCATGATATATCAGCAAAGGTTTTATGATTACATTATCCCACGCAAATCGTTTACCTGTAACTATTCAATACCCCTACAAAAAATTGATCAAATCGTAACGTTTCCGAGGCCGAATACATTTTGAATTTGATAAATGCATTTCTTGTGAAGTATGTGTGCGTGTATGTCCTATAGATTTACCCGTTGTTGATTGGAAGTTGGAAACTGATGTTCGAAAGAAACGATTGCTTAATTACGATATTGATTTTGATTTTGTATATTTTTTGGTAATTGCGTTGAGTATTGCCCAACAAAATGTTTATCAATGACCGAAGAATATGAACTTTCTACTTATGATCGTCATGAATTGAATTATAATAAAATCACTTTGGGTCGTTTACCAATGTCAGTAATTGATGATTACACCATTCGAACAAATTCGAAATTACCTCAAATAAACAATGATGAAACCCTTAATTCGATTCAAAAAAATTATAAATTACAAAGGCTTAGTTCGGATCTAAAACAATGAGATTTTTGCTTGGGAAATTTAAACTAGTGGTTTCTTAATTTAGATTGAAAACAAAACCTAGTTCAATATTATATATTATAATAGTAATGGTTTCAAAGTAGATAAATGATATCAAAAATAGATAGGTTTAAACTACTCTTTCGACGAATAAAGAATGGATAGTGTTCCAATAAAAAAAAGCATCTACGCCAATTTATACCCATTAGACTTTCATTCAATTAACAATTTTAAAGTATCATAAAAAATAGAAAAACTGTTTTTTTCCTGGTCAGGTCAATAAAGTAATGAAATTCTTCGTTTTTGATTTTTTATAAAAAATGGATTTATCTGAACCAATACATGATTTTCTTTTAGTCTTTCTAGGATCGGGTCTTATATTAGGGGGTCTAGGAGTGGAATTCCTTCCCAATCCAATTTATTCGGTCTTTTCCTTAGGATTGGTTCTTGTTTGTGCCTCGTTATTCTATATTCTATCTAACACCTATTTTGTAGCTGTTGCGCAGCTACTTATTTACGTAGGAGCGATAAATGTTTTAATCATTTTTGCTTTGATGTTCATGAATGGCTCAAAGTATTACAAGGATTTTCATCTTTGCACCGTAGAAGATTGAATTACTTAGATGGTTTGTATAAGTCTTTTTATTTCACTAATTACTACTATTTCTGACACGTCATGATACGGGATTTTTTGGATTACAAGATCAAACCAGATTATAGAGCAAGATTTTCTAAGTAATAGTCAACAAATTGGAATTCATTTATCAACAGATTTTTTTCTCCCATTTGAACTTATTTCCATAATCCTTTTAGATGCTTTAATAGGTTCAATTTTTGTAGCTCGTCAGTAAAAAATTTCTATAAAAATTTGAAATTCAAATAAAACTTTGTTCTGTCTTATTACATTAATTTTCCTTCAATTCTACTTTAATTCTTGCTGGATAAATAGAAAGACTTTAGGTCAATCTAGTACCAATATATTTCTTTGTTTCATACTTTTTATATACTAGTCAATTAAGTTACTTGAATTGTTGTTCATATTGAAAGGAGTCGGGATTGATAAGGAGTTGTTTAATGATTTTCGAACATGTACTTGTTTTGAGTGCCTATTTATTTTCTATCGGTATCTATGGATTAATCACAGTCGAAATATGGTTAGAGCCCTTATGTGTCTTGAACTTATATTGAATGCAGTTAATATCAATTTTGTAACATTTTCTGATTTTTTTTATAATCGTCAATTAAAGGGAGACTTTTTTTAAATTTTTGTTATAGCTATTGTAGCCGCTGAAGCAGCCATTGTCCTAGCTATTGTTTCATCAATTTAACGTAACAGAAAATCAACTAGTATCAACCAATCAAATTTGTTGAATAATTAATATTAATCATCTAGATTCTAATATTGAGATATTGTTTTCAATTAGCATGTTTACGACGTAAAGTATGATCTTATTTGCAAAACATAAGAAATCAAAGTATTTTGGCCTCTCTCATATCTCATAAACCAATCCAGAAAGGGGTTGATTAGAAAATTATGATAATTCATTGATTCATCTGGGATATAAATATATGATTCGTTTCTAAGTTTAGTAGATAAAAAATTTAGAACATTCAATGTCACATTCAGTAAAGATTTATGATACCTGTGTAGGATGTACTCAATGTGTAAGAGCCTGACCCACTGATGTATTAGAAATGATACCTTGGGACGGTTGTAAGGCTAAACAAATTGCTTCTGCTCCACGAGCTGAGGACTGTGTTGGTTGCAAAACATGTGAATCCGCTTGTCCAACAGATTTCTTGAGTGTCCGAGTTTATTTATGGAATGAAACAACTCGCAATATGGGTCTAGGTTATTGATACATTTTAGGAAACTCTACTTGAATCCATTTAATTTTTTTATCGACAAACCTGTGCTCGAAAAATAAAAATATTTTGAGCACGGGTTTTTTTGGGTCCAAGTGTATCTTGTCTTTACTACGAATTATTTTCCTTGGTTAATAATAATTGTCGTTTTTCCGATATTTGCGGGTTCTTTAATTTTCTTTCTTCCCCATAAAGGAAATAGGGTAATTAGGTGGTATACGATACGTCTATGTATTTTAGAACTCCTTCTAACAACTTATATATTTTGTTATCATTCCAATCGGATGATCCATTAATCCAACTAGTAGAGGATTATTAATAGGATTTATCACTACTTTAGCGACTAGGCCAGTTACTCGAGATTCTAGATTATTAATTTTCTCATGTTAGCAATGTACAGTGGTCAAATTGGATCATTTTCGTCTCGGGACCTTTTACTTTTTTTCATCATGTGAGAGTTAGAATAAATTCCAGTTTATCTACTTCTAGCCATGTTGGGAGGAAAGAAACGTCTGTACTCAGCTACAAAATTTATTTTGTACACGGCGGGGGGTTCCGTTTTTCTCTTAATAGGGTTTTGGGTGTTGCTTTATATGGTTCTAATGAACCAACATTAAATTTTGAAACATCACTTAATCAATCATATCCTGTGGTTTTAGAAATAATCTTGTATATTAGATTTTTTATTGCTTTTGCTATCAATTATCCCCCTACACACATGGTTACCAGCTACCCATGGAGAAGCACATTACAATACTTGTATGCTTCTAGCCGGAATCTTATAAAAAATGGGAGCGTATGAATTAATTCTAATCAATACGAAATTATTACCTCATGCCCATTCTATATTTTCTCCTTTGTTGATGATAATAGGTACAATACAAAAAATCTATGCAGCTTCAACATCTCTTGGCCAACGGAACTCAAGAAAAAGAATAGCCTATTCCTCTGTCTCTCATATGGGTTGTATAATTATATGAATTAGTTCTCTAACCGATACGGGACTAAATGAAGCCCTTCTACAAATAATCTCTCATGGATTTATTGGTGCTGCACTTTTTTTCTTGGCGGGAACGACTTATGATAGAATCCGCCTTGTTTATCTTGACGAAATGGGCGGAATAGCTATTCCAATCCCAAAAATGTTCACGATGTTCAATAACTTTTCGATGGCTTCCCTTGCATTACCAGGTATGAGTGGTTTTGTTGCCGAATTGATAGTATTTTTTGGAAAAATTACCGGCCAAAAATATCTTTTAATGCCAAAACTAGTAATTACTTTTGTAATGGCAACCGGAATTATATTAACTCATATTTATTCATTATCTATGCCATGCCAGATATTCTAAGGATACAAAATATTTAACGCCTCGAAGGATTCTTTTTTTTATTCTGGACCGCGAGAGTTATTTCTTTTGATCTCCATCTTTTTACACGTAATAGGTACTGGTATATACCCCAATTTCGTTCTCTCCTTAGCAGTTGACAAGGTCAAAGTTATTCTATCTAGTTTTTTTATAGATAATTGGATGACTGAAAAAAAAAACAATGTTTATTTTTAAAAACATTCTTGGACTATGAAAAAAAGTCTTCTTTTTTTCTTCTCTTTTAACTTAAGAATGAAGTAAAAACAATGAAATTGATCTACATATGGTAGAAAACCGTGTGAATCATCAATATATTATTTGATTCACACAGTTCGCATGTTGCTTCATAAAATGTGTCTCCCGCTCTTGTATTTGTAATAACTTGTCTTGAATTCAATAAAATGTTGATGGAAAAGAACCATAACTATGTAACCTATTCCTAATAGATTGACCCCAAAATAGCATATCCAAATTATAAGAAAACCTATCGACGCTACAATTGCAAAATTTGGACCCCAAAAATTTCTATTTGTTCGGTATGTAAATAAATGGCAAATACGATCCAATCAATAAATGCCCAAGTTCCTTTTGGATCCCATTTCCAATAGGAACCCCACGCTTCATTAGCCCATACCGCTCCCAAAAGGATTCATATGGTTAAAAAAGTAAATCATAAACTAATAACCAAATAACTACAATAATACAATTGTTGAATCAATTGGGACCTGTAATAATTTTTAGCAGAAAAAAATGAAGTATTTTCGATAATATTTTCACCCAAGAAAAATAACTTGTACAAAAAAACATTTCTCTTAGAAAAAAGGTTTCTGTTTTTTCGAAATGTAATCACTGGAAGTTCTACTGATAATAACGATCCACATAAAGGGCTGCATAGCCCAATATCATCATACTTACATGCATTATTAACCACACAGATTGAAGACCAGGTACTAAGATTCCAGATTAGTGTATTTCAGTTAAAATACCTGAAGTAGCAAGCCTTGGGTAAAAATAGCACTGGTTCAGTTATTTTACTTAAAATTAAAACATTTTTTTTGAAATATGGAATTATATGAATAAGGGAGAAACTCCATGAACGGAAAAATAATGATTCATATAAATCGCTTAGTAGGAAATGTCCTGAAGAAACCCAACGAGTAACTAATAATCCTGTAATACAGAAAAAAGTAACTATTATGCCCTTTAGTGACGAATCGTATAGTTTTGCAATTTCATCGACTAAAAAGGTTATCAAATGAATTGTAATTAAAATTGAAACGATCGAAAAGGAAATGTGAGTTAATATATGCTCTAAGGTTTAAAATATCATAAAAAATCTTAAAAAAGAGAGACCTTTAATTACATAATTCTAAACGGAAAATCAGGAATTGAATACATTATAAGATCTATTTATCCTTTTTAGAACATTGTATGCCGCCACCTCGGACTCGAACAGAGATGCATTAGCACTTCTTCCTAAGAGCAGCGTGTCTACCAATTTCACCATAGCGGCTTGTCATGAACTCATAATAGCCTATGAATAAGCAATCATCGAGATTGAGTAAGCAATTTTAGTTTAGTAATGATTCAAATGGATCAATACCAATAAAAAGTTGTTCAAATAGGAATTTGAGGTTGAAGGTTCATTATTTTTTATTTGAGTTTAGACTCTTATTTTTTTTATTTAACCTAGGCCTTTCTTATATTTTCTGCTATCCTCGAATTCAACTCTTGTAACTAAACCTTTCTATACTCAATTAAGGAATAGAGTTCAAAATTTTTTTGTTTTCATTGTTTAAGAAGCAATTTCTTATTATTTTTTCCCATAAATCTAAAATATAACAAAAAAGGGATTTTAACAACAAAATAGAAAGAAAAGAACCAATTTTGCATCGCTAAAAATTCACAATTAGTCATACAAAATTTCATTAAGAAATTTTATCTATTGGGTTAAGGGCAAGATATACATGGCGGTCTATATAATAATTCAGAGAAAATTAAAAGTGAGAAAGTTTGAGAAAACAAAAAGGTTTTAAAATAGAATCAATTACTTTCAGTGAGTTCTTAACTTTCACTAATGCTTTTTATATACGTTCTTCTATAGACATGCAAATATAGAATTTTATATGTATTTTATTCTGCAAATAGTTCGATGGGGAAAATAAAACTCCCCACCATGAAATAGAAATGGTTTTTATTCTTTTGTCAACAAAAAAATTATTATTCAGTGAATAGTAAATAGAAGAGTTCATAATTCTATTATTTTCTATATCAATCAGAAAAGCAAATAGAAGTCTGTTATATATGGATTGGTGAGCTGATCAATATCAAATAGGAAGGGGAAATTGTTCAATTATTCAATTATATTCAATTAGATAATACTTGAAGAATAATTGAATATTTTTTTTTCAAATTGATTCAAATTATTCGAACGTTTTATTACTTATTTATTTTATTTGGCGTTCAAATATTTTTACGAATATGCTTTTTTGATGTTGAAGTACGTTTTTTTGGAACTGCCATTTAGATTAAAAAATTACTGATTGTTATAGCTGGATGTGAAAGACATCTATTGTTCAAAACGAATTCTTTTTACTACTATTTCTTTTCGATCTAAGAGTGTCCTCCCCAAATAAAACACTATCGAGATAGGCAAAAGCTATGTGAAAGTTGCAGAATACCGGAAATAAAAAAAAGAAGGCCAATATTTTATTTTCAAGTTTTTCTATTCCCTAAAACATTCATAATCGTAAAAAAAAAAGGTTCTCTATTAACTGGTATCTTTATTTCACATTCTTTTTTATTTATCAAATCTATACCTATAGAATTTGATAATCGGTTGTTCTGTAGAAATAAAGAAAGAAAAATTTTTGAACTTAATATAAGAATAAAATAACGAAGCCCAAAAATAGTTGAGTTGTATTTATGATTCAACATTTCATATACATGCAATAAAATATCTCGAAAGGATTAAAGATAAGAACCGCGTTTTACTTCAGGAAATGAAAAACTTCAATCCCCGTTCGATTCACTAGGTAAAATTGGATAAAAAATAGGCTTATTTCAAAGGAGACTAATAATTAATCCCTTTTATATCATTTCACCAATCGTAACATTCTGATTTGAATAGTTGTAGTATTTAGCAAAGACTCAGAATAAGTAAGAATAAAAAATTCTATTTAAGTTTTCAATTAGTTTAAGTTAGTCCATATTTTTACTTTTTATTGACTCCTTTCAAAAGACGTAAGATCCAGTGAATCAGAAATAGTCAATTAAGAATTCAAAACTTTTTTATGGAACAGACATATGGATATGCGTGGATGTTACCTTTCATTCCACTTCCAGTGCCAATGTTAATAGGAGCGAGACTTATTCTTTTTCCAACGGCAACAAAAAGGTTTCTCCGTATGTGGGCTTTTCAGAGTGTGTTATTGTTAAGCATACTCATGATTTTTTAAATCTACCTGTCTATTCAGCAAATAAATAGCAGTTCTGTTTATCAATATGTATGGTCTTAGATCATTAATAATGATATTTTTTGACTTCGAATACTTGATCGACCCACTTACTTCTATTATGTCAATATTAATCACTACTGTTGGAATTATGGTTCTTATTTTTAGTGATAATTATATTGCTCATGATCAAGGCTATTTGAGATTTTTTGCTTATATGAGCTTTTTAAGTACTTCCAAGTTGGGATTAGTCACTAATTCGAATTTGATACAAATTTATATTTTTTGTGAATTGGTTGGGTTGTGTTCCTATCTATTAATAGGATTTTGGCTTACACGACTTGTTGCGGCAAATGCTTGTCAAAAAGCGTTTATAACTTATCATGTAGGGGATTTTGGTTTATTATTAGGAATTTTAGGTTTTTATTGGTTAACGGGGAGTTTCAATTTTAGAGATTTATCTGAAATATTCAATAACTTGATTTGTAAGAATGAACTCAATTTTTAATTTGTTACGTTATGCACTGTTCTCTTATTCGCCGGTGAAGTTGCTAAATCTGTCCAATTCTCCCTTTATGTATGGTTACCTGATGCCATGGAGGGTCCTACTCCTAATTCCGCTCTTATACATGCTGCTACTATGGTAGCGGCAGGAATTTTTCATGTAGCTTGGCTTCTTAATCTTTTTCGAGTTATGCCTTACATAATGTATTTGATCTCGGTAATAGTAATAATAACAATATTATTAGGAGCTTCTTTAGCTCTTGCTCAAAGAGACATTAAGAGAGGTTTAGCCTATTCTACAATGTCTCAATTGGGTTATATAATGTTAGCTCTAGGTATGGGGTATTATCGAAGCACTTTATATTCATTTGATTACTCATGCTTATTTCAAAGCATTATTATTTTTAGGATCCGGATCCATTATTCATTCAATGGAAACTATTGTTGGATATTCTCCAGCTAAAAGCCAAAATATGGGTCTAATGGGAGGTCTAAGAAAACATGTACCAATTACAAAAGTCACATTTTTATTAGGTATACTTTCTCTTTGTGGTATTCCACCTCTTGCTTGTTTTTGGTCAAAAGATAAAATTCTTAATGAAAGTTGGTTGTATTTGCCAATTTTTGCAATAATAGCTTGGGCCACGACGGGATAAACCGCATTTTATATGTTTCAGATCTATTTACTTACTTTTTATGGGCATTTAAACGCTCATTTTCAAAATTATGATGGGAAACAAAAAATCCCCTTCTATTCAATATCTCTATGGGGTAAAAACGGAGTTAAGAAAAAATCTTGTTTATTAACAATGAATAATAATGAAAGTACTTATTTTTTGTAAAGAACTAAATATCCAATTGCTTAAAATGTGTATTTTTAAAAGTTTTCTTAAAAACCACTGTTGCTTTAAGACTGCATGCTGCCATATTTTTGAGAAAATTACTAATTGATTCGTTTGACTAAAGATATTGTAATGTGATTCTAACTAATGTATATGAGTAGGATATTGAGCATAAAATGGGTTTTTACTATTTGGATTGAAGAATGTTGTTTTTGTAGAATAATGAGTTATAGAATTGTTTTCTAGTTCCATTTGTGTTATGAATCTCTTGACTATGTGAAATTTATGTTTTCTTTTTTATTATGTGTTTTATGGCAAGGTTATTAGCTTCTAGATGAGTCTCTAATCTTGGAAGTGTTTTGGAGAGTGACAAGTGTCATTCGAGGACGAATGTTGTCCAAGTGGGGAAGATTGTAAGACCACCAAGATGACCTAGGTTAACTAGAGACTAACATGTTGGTATTGATGGTATAAGGTCCTAAATATGTCTAATATATGGTATATAGGCAGTAGCTAAAGTATTAGGGGTGTTGGAAGTCTCACGTCAAGGGACGACTAAGACGTTTGACGACTAAGTCACCGGAATGTCTAAAATGTTGTTCTTCATATTATGTGTGTTTAATGTTGTTTAAGGTTCTTAATAGAGTTAATATAGAATGTATAGGCAGTGATTGATTTTTCATGATGTTTGGAGGTCAAACGACCAAGAATATCCAAGGTGTTCAAAAGATATGTCTTGAGTTGACCTTGTTCGTCTACGCGAGTTTCATCTAGTATTACGTGTTAGTTTTTGATGAAATTCATGTGAGGGGTTTGAAACTTATAGATGATCTTATTTGGGTTAGAAAAGTCTGGGAATTTATCCCCAAGGACAACCAAAGGGTCCTTGAAGAAGGACTCAAAATCAGTGTGCAAGCTATCCCCGGCAGATCCTGGCGACGGAGCAGTCAAAGGCCTGTCGTGGCTGTGACGCCCGGTCAAAGGGTCCAGTTTTGAGGGACATAGCCAAAGTGAAGATAGAAACTTTGGGCAGCCACTGTAGCCAACGACGGAGAGCTGTGACGCCCCGTCGTGCCTATGACGCCCCGTCAAGGGCAGGCGTCATGCGCAACCTGTTCCTTCGCAGCTGCTGCTGCCAATTAAGGGGTGAATTGGTAAATTCACCCCATTTCTAAAATAAGTGTTTAAAGGTTTGTTAAGGGTTATATTTGAAATTTTATTGAGTATATAAGGGGTAATCACATGGAAGACTTCATTTTTCAAAATCATAAACCAAAAACACTTAGAAAATATCCCAAAACCTTCATTGAAGTCCATCTTGAAGAGTCTTCTTTGTGAGGGGTTTTTGTGTAAAAATTCATCATAAAAGTGAAGAATTAGGATCCTTGAGGTGTGGATTTTGATCCTTCAAACTTGTTTCATCAAGGAGACCAACTCTCAAGATGTTTTTCAAAGTATCCTGAAGTAAATTGTCCAATTTCATGATTCTACCATGGGTTCTTGCATAAATTATTTCTAAACATCTAATTATGATCTAATTCATATTGTAGTTATTATTTCAATACAAATTACCTATGAACCCATGTAGATTGATGAACCCTAGTTTTGACTACTTTTTGGTTTACTTGATATTAAGCTAATATTATTGAATTGTTATGTAGTTTCTTATGGCCTTTCTAATGATATAAGAATTGTATTCAATTGATATATAATTGATCTTAGATTTTTAAACATAGATTGAATAGATGTAGATTCATGGAGTTTTATGGTTATTGCTTTGAATTATTGTTCATGGCCATGGGTAAGGGCCTTTTGATGTAGCATTAGTTGATTTTGCATTGACTTGAAGAGTGGAAGAGGGTATGAAGGTATGCTGTCCCATTTTATTTAATTTGATTTAAATTATACTTCGATTCTATTGTGATTGGTATGGTCCACTTATGGTGGCGGTGTTATATGCTTTACTTGCAATTGGTGTGGCCTTGTCGGCGTTACTTTATGCAATATGATGAGCATGGCCTTATTGGCAACTAATTGAAGTAATGTGGCTATTTGTGTAGTTTATTATGTGAAGAATTACATTATCTATCTATATGTGAAGTCATATGTGTGTTATTCTACTTATTTTGCCTTAAGTGATCATGTTATACTATGACTTTGACATTATTTGTATAGTGTTAGGGTTAAGTTTTTGTTGTTCCTACTTGGCTTTGTCAATCTATATGGAGTATAGTAATGATTTTATGAAGGTATATAGGATTACTTGAAGATATTAGATTGTTTCTAGGTGTTTCTAGAATTACTTGCATTATGATTTAAAAGTGAAGTATGTGGTATCTAGTCTTGGTTGACTTGTGTCCATTGCTTGATGTATATACAATTATGAATATTTGATGTCTTGATTTAGTATCTTAGAACTCTTATTCTTGAATATATGAATGACATGTGACTTTATTTTATGATATGACAGTCTATTATGTGAAAACCTTGACATAAAGGTAAGGTTAAGATTGTTAAAGTGTAAGTCGTAATGGTATCCTTCAAAGTAAAGAAATGATGGACTTAAGGTTACTTGGTTGGAATGGCATCATATTATTCGTTAGGAATTTCATCATGAGCTTCTTGTCGCCATAGTGAGATGTGCCCTAGTGGACCTTGCTTTGTTTGGTTTAATATAATTTGGTCATGAACTAGATATATGACCCATTTGTATGAACCTTAATGAGAATTGATCAATGAGAACCAAGGTTAGCACCGAGTGAGTATGGTTAGGGAAAGTTGTTCTAGTTAAGTATTATACTAGATTACAAAGTATGCCCTTCATATTCCTTAACCATGTGCCTACATGGGATGTGTCCAAGTTCTACCATTGGAAAGTAGAACATCCTTATCGTAGTAGGATAGAATTCTGGTTTCCATGTATTGCTATCATGGTCTATGTCGGTTATTTCATATTCTCATCATATGGAATACCTATTAGCATTAGAGGAGTTTATGAAGTTTAGTTGGTTGTATAGGACGCTATGTATACATTCCACAATAGACGTTGAAGGTGTTATGTTGAGTTCCTAGGTCTTGTCCAAGACAAATATTTTAATGTCCTTTATGAGATGTATGAGTCTTAATGAACTAATGAACTAGTGACTTATGTTATGGAGTATGTAAAAGGAATAAGTGCCTATCTAGAGTAGTTAAGGGTTGTCTTGTTAAGGTGTGAAGGGGGCATAGGAATGGTCACTTCGTATCATACCTATATGCGTCTTAAAAATGAATCTAATTAGGGAAGATGTTGATTATGTTGACATGAGACGGACTTAGAAAGTCAGAGGGATTATTTAGGTAGTCTTAAAGAGGTCAATCATGGACGTTACCTTTTTAACCTAATTAAATAAGTTTTTTTATAGCCTTGATGAGGAAATTTCATAGTGTTTACATGTTCATATGTTTGATGTTTTGAGGTGTGTATGTGACTCATTATAAGTAATCTTAAGGATCGCTTAGGCACATCTAGAGAGGGTGTATGGGAGGTTTCTCTTTGTTTGACTTAAGTGAATCTTAGGATTACTTTAAGTTATAAAATCACATGCAAGAAGTTGAGTTTTAAGAGGATTTAGCAATTCAGTGTAATAGTGAATTTATTCACTTTACAGTGAATAAAGTTCACTGTAAAATGATCTTTAAATTTGATATAGTTGATTTATTAGTATCTTATGAGTTCCTAAATTAATTAATGATGTTATTATGATTAATATATGGCTTTTAAATGAGAAGATTCATATTTCCAATAAAGTCCGTTTTCATGATTTTTATGCATAAAGCCATACTTAGTACATGTGGTTGTACTAATTCCATGCTTTTATCTATCTACATAGTTCTTGGTTAGTATGGAGTGTTGAGAAGTTAAGAGTTGGACTTAGAAGATCGTTCAAGAGAATTTAAAGTATGTCCTCACTTGACTCGAGGGCATATATGTCTTTTATGTTTTCGTTAAAAGTATTGTAATAGACTAAGTATTTCTATATTTGTATATTGAAGTATGGGCCGTGTCCCAAGTATTCTTGTGTCTTAAGATGATAAGAGTGAGACTTAGTATTTCCTATACCTTATATATGAAAGATATTTTTAAGACTATATTATGTTTTGTGAAAAGTTTTAATTCCGCACTACTTTTCACTATGTATATGCAATGAATGATATGAAAGAGGATCGTCTAACAACTTCGAGAGTTTGACGACGTCGGTTACAATCCAAAATTGTACCCTACCTTCTAGGGTATGGTTTTGGGATGTGACAAAATCATCCTTAAGAAAGTCATTAAGCTATCCCCTCCGCCATTGAAAGGTAGACACAGGGGACCTCTTTGTTAGGTTTAATGTGATTGATTTTTGAACTAGATATGGACCTCTTCATGTGATCCTTTATATGAATTACTCTATGACAACAAAAGCTAGCACCGAGTGGGTATGGTAACAGAAGTAGCTCCAGTTAAGAATGATGCTAGAGCGCAAAACAACTCTTCATATTCCTTAACAACGTGCCTAAATCGGATGTGTCCAAGATCTACCATGGGCAAGTTGAACACCCTTATCGTAGTAGGTTACAAATTTGGATTTCATACTTATCTACCATTGTTTATGTCGTTTATTGCCTATTCTCATCATATGGAATACCCTATAGTGTTGGATAAGTTTTATGAAGTTTAAGTGATGGTATGAGCCGCTATCTAGGCATTGCACAAAAAGGTTTGAAGATGTTAGTGAGTAAGTCCTTAGGTCTTCTCCAACACAATTACATGAATGTCTTTATGTGATGAATGTATCTTAAATGAACTAATGAAGTAATTAATTATGATTAGAAGTTATGTAAATGATGAGTACCTAGTCTAGAATAACTATAGGGATTGCCTAGTAATAATATGAAGGGGGCATGAAGAATGATCTCTTAATATCGTACTTGGGAAATCTTAAGAAGTACTATACATAGGGAAGTTGGTTCATAGATTAGACATGATCTAAACATAGGAAGTATTAAGGATTATTTAGGTAATATATAAGATGGTGTATGTGCATTCTTTTCTTGAATTTCTTATGTAAGTCTTTTGATAACCTTTGTAAGGAAAATGTCATATTATATATGTTATGTGTTTTAGTATATTGTAAGTGTATGTATGTCATTATAGGTCGTCCCAAGAATAATTTAGGTGTGCTAAGAGAGGATGTATGGGAGGTCTCTCTTTGTATTACTTAATTGAGTCTTAGGATTACTCTTAGTGAGAAGGTTACATGTTTAAAAGAGTTCATTTTGAAGTTGAAGAACCTAACTGTAAAATGGAAGCAGTTCACTGTAACAGTGTTTAAATTACTTATTGTTTCTCCAAAAAGTGATAAATATTTAAGTGTTTTATGCTTATACTATGTTGTTTTAATAAAAAAATATATATTTCCATTAAATGTCAGGTATTATGATTTTATGCATTATGCCATACTTAGTACATGTTTTTTACTAATTCAATGCTTTTATATATCTCTATACTGATTCATATGTGAAGGTGGTTTTGGGAGCAAATCATTGATTATAAGATCTTTTAAGCTAGTTTGAAGTATGTCCTCATTTGACTCGAGGGAGTAGATGTCTTTTGGTTTCTTTTATTCAAGCATTGTAATAGACCTAGTAGTACTATATTGTCGATTGTATGGGCTGTGTCCCAAGTATGTGTAGAATCTAAGATATGATGACATGAGACTTAGCATTTCCTATGGTTTTGATATTAAAAAGATTTTGAAAGACTATTCACATGTTGTGAAAAATTTTAATTCCACAATACTTTTCATTTATGTATATGCGATGAATGATACAGAAAGTGGATTGTACTAGACCTCCGAGAGGTCAAGTACTCTGTGTTACGATCCAAGAATGCCCTATGTTCTACGGTATAGGTGAAGTTGTGATACCCTAACCACCATGCAACCAATAATGTAGATTCAAACTCCGAGCGAACTTATGTTGTAACCTTGTCTATTAAGCTCAACATACTATCATAATATACCTAGAACCATTTAAAGTATCTCAACATAATAACCAAGATAACTAAGGAAGTATACAACCATCCTAACCACCATGAAACTAACACTGTAGATGCAAGCTAATAATAAGGCAGCATGAATCATCAACCCTAAGCTACCATGAGAAAGTAATCTCAATCTATTACATGAAATGAACCTTGCATGCTAGTCATGCTAGCATAAAATACACCTTGAATGAAATTCAAGCTAACATTAGAAGAGTATAGAACTTTCCCCTAAAGCTACCATGAAATGTTTTTGGACTAACAAAGTAAAGCTAACATGATCAAGTATCGTAACAACACAAGACCAAGCGAATCATAGGTGAGCTTGATTCCTCCATTCATAGCTAAAATGAGAACCACTATTCTCAAGATACCATGAGTTTAATTACCTCAAGCTATCATGATTATTTCACTCAAGCCTCCTTGAAAATTAGCATCCCAAGCTACCCTTGAGACCAACCATCTCAAGGTATCATAAGTGTTTAACTGAAGCTATCATGCCCTAGGTGTTTTCTCACAAAGTCTACTACACAAGAAAAGACCAAACAACTCATATTCAAGCTAATCATAGTCTTCGATGCATTGATTCATTTTAGGTTCTTAAGTCAACCTAGGTTTCATCGATGTAAGAACTTGTTTCTCCTTATGATGTTCATGTATATGTGTAGAAGAGAAAGGAAACAACATCCCAATCATCCTCATCAATACTTTACACTGAAATCCCTAACAACAATGGCCATAAATCCTACCAACGACTATCACATTTATCCTTATGATTCATACTCAATTACATGTTAATTTATTTAATTAGATCATTAGAAGACAATTCAAAGCATGCATGAACACCTAGGTTCAGTTTCATCTTTATAGGTAAAGAACAACCTAGATCAATTAAGCGTAGTTCAATTCATATCTAGGTGATTTAATCATGATCAAATAGAATAGAATACAATAAGGTTAAGAAGAGCAACACAAAAAACCTTCATTTAGCCTCTTATATCCTAAAATAACCATGATCACTTTCAAGTTCAATTACCACAATTCACCATGAAAACATCTTATAATAATCATATAAACATAATTGAATGCTACCCACTAGATTGGGATAACAATCAAGCCTTACTTACAATGCAATCAAAACCCTCTCTAGATTGGGGTTCTTTGGATTCATAATTGGAAGGAAACTAGGGGGCTTCATGGATGGAAGAATCCATGAATTTATAAGTTTCACATACGTCTTAAGCCCAACTTAAAACCTTTCTCAATTATCCCTAAAGGATCCTCAAGTTTTTCTTCTTCTTCATGGCGAATTTGGGCGAATATTGGGAGAGAAAGATTTTGATTTGGAGTCTAGGGTCTTACTGGCAATTGTATTTCTTACATACTCTTCAAATACCTAAAATTAACGCCAATTTTTAATCCTTAAAGTACCCAAAAGACCCCTGCAACTATTGGACCATTTAACAAATTCTAATTTTACATAAAAACAATATAACAAAATCAGGGAACTTACTGTGCATCAAAGTCATTTTATTCTGGAAAATAATGTGAGACGGAATACTTTGGGAATTCCTGCGTCGCAAGTAAAAAATTTCCCTTTAAGTGTTGTCTCCGCGTCGCATAACAGGCTCAACATCTACGCTATCGGCCGCTTCACTGCCTTATGTTTGGGTCATCCTCGGGGCGCTTAGGTTGTTCCCCGTGGCGTCGTTCTTGAATGTTTCAACCTTTTACATGTCAGTCTCTTCATAGGAACCGTATATACTCAATTTCACCCTCAAACCATCCTTGAAAACTCCAATAGAAAACACTATGACACACTAGTCAACTTCGACTAGTTTTGAGATGTCTTGGACGTTCTTGGCTGTTTGACCTACAACCATTCCCAAACTTTATAAGCTCATGACACTCATGTTAGGATCTAGATATACCTAAATGACATTTAAGGTGTTAGAATATCCCCCACTTGGGAAACATTCATCCTTGAATGACACCTTCTTAAAAATTAATTTCAAGGACTTACTCTAGACTAACAGCCCATCGTACATGCATTATTGTTAAATGCACATACCGATCAAGGAAAAAATTAAATTCCAATCTAAAAATAACCATATAAAGACCTTATACAAAGGATCCTTATCCCCCACTTGGGAATAATCCACACATATCTTTCTAACATGAATTCCTCATCATTAGGAAACATCAAATCTGCAAAGAAAATCAGAATCATAGAATCTCTGCAAATTTTCATAAATCAACAAAGAAACACATAACGTAAAGGGACATGAGGAGATATGTCACATCCTAAGAGCACCCCCTAGAAGTAATATGGTGTAATTGACCTCTCGTAGGACTTGTACAAGCCCGTAGTTATCATTCATCGCATTGACTTAGTAAATTTAGCAGAAAACTTTTCATATCCCATCATATTCTAGAAACTTTACTTCATATATATATAAAACATAAGTCATAATACATATTTAGACCTTAAGACTCTTTCCATCTTAGACTCAACAACATTAAAATACATTAGGAGCACGACCCTAAAGACATAATCATAACTACAATACTTAAACACTTTACAGTAAAGACTTAGCATTGGCAATCCATGGACTTAAGGATTCCTTTCATTGAGCTTGGAAATCATATATCAATCTCTTCACCATTCAATACATCCTTTAAACATCCATAACCTACACTTTGTGTGAAGATTTAGAGAAGACTGGATTTGTACAAGAATGCACTAAGTATGGTAACAATGCAAAAACATACATTTAAAAGGGATATTTTGTTGAAATCATACTCCAAGCCTTTTTGAGTAAATCTTCATAAAACCTTTATACAATAGAGTGTATATAATTCACACACTTCATATATACATATTCAAATGCCAAACATTATATAAGATCACATATAGAATTTATGACTTTTCAAGTCAATTACAGTTAGCAATTCCTACTTTACAGTGAACATTTCTTTCTTTTATTCATTAACCTCCCAAGTAAGCCTCTAGTGATACTTTGTTCAATGCATCACCTTAAGTTCACAAGAAAATATACATATGACCTACGTAGGCCAACACATGTCATCATATAAGTATAATATATCAAAGACACATTTAAGTCAAGACGACATTGACTTTTACAGTATGCTACTGCAAGTTGTACATATTTTTACTTCTTTTCACATCCATCATTACGATACCTTGTTCATGACCCCAATCTTAGTATACTAGTTAACTGAACGTGTGAATCCCCATAGTCCCACACATACTTAGTAAACCCTTCATGAGATGACAAACCTTAAAATCAAATTCATACATCAACAAGTAAGTGAAGACAACTTCATTCATGTCAATACAAGACATTCATCATATAGTCATTAAGACTAACATAATCCATATAATGATAAGATCACATCTCATAGATTAATACAATGCACACCTTCATAACAAGTAGATACATTCGACAATGTCATGCACAACGACATAAACATAATCATATACATTAGGTCACCTTCCTAGGACTTCCTAAGGAGCTACTTGTGCAATGTCTAGATGGGTTCATTACTTCCATGTATACTAAGTAACGTCCCTTAATTCATCCTAGTTAGGATCCTATCCATTTATTTCTATTGTCCATTTTACATTAGGGAAACTATAGCCTTAACAGACACTAAGATAATGGGTGCTAAATATGGAATTTGGTGTTGTAGAGACTTACACCAATGGAAGGTTTTCTTACCTAGAAAAGGTATAATATTAACATATGCTAGCATACTAAGTGAATTCACATTGCTAGATCATATGTGTCAAGCATATTTATGGAACTTGGACATACATGTGAAAAACCTTTTTATGCCAATATGGGGCATTATGGTCGTTCACTTATGGAAACCCTATTTACGACTATTGAGGCATTGGGGTTATCCACCTCAGGAAATTTATGGTTGACCTTCCTTCCCACATTGGGAAGGGAAACACACTCATATTCAAGTCTAGTTTGTGATAAGCTAAGTTCCTTTTATTAAAAGCCTTTATTAACATTATTTTATAAAATACTGGCTTAAGGAGATTCATCCCCTCATATACTTAGCTCATAGGTCCTAGATGAAAGTTCATTAGTCTAAATCATCTAATGTTGTTTATATGAAATGATGTTGAATTTATGTTTAAGTGATCATGTAGATCAATGTATGAAGGTTTGAACATACCTAGCCTAGTTATCAAAGGGATCACTGTAATGTGGGTTCTTAATTGTATAAAAGTGGATTCGATCATGTTAAGATGTTTGTATCTACTTTTTAGGATAATATCATGTTTTAATTTTTTATGTGAACCTTGTATGATCAAATTAAAGAAGGCTTATATGAATTGAGCTAGGTTCTTCTATTCTATGAAATTTTGACTTGTGAGCCTGACGTTAGGGTGGTTGTTATGTGATTCAATCATTGTTAATGGTCCTTAGCTACAGCCTATAATGTAATTTTATTATGAATTGTACATAATGGATCTAATGTGGATCAATGCCTGATGGTTTGAATAGGATTCACCTATGTAAAGTTATCTTCCATGAATTGGTAATGTAAAACATACTTACAGTGAATCCAACACTATTGGCAATTGTAGTAGGATCTCGTTTAGGTCATAATTTCTTTGGATACATCCATACATGTTCATTATTAATGAATCTTGATTTATGAATAAGACTAGAGAAATTGATTGATGATCTATGCCTATTTATTCTCTACAACAATGGTAATATCTTGCACAAGTTGTATCATGATATTGTAGTGACTTGTATATGGTTTCTTCATTGATTGAAGTACATATAGATATTGCTCTATGTTGTGTTAATGATGAGAATGGTGTAATAATCAAGGATGATCGAAGGTTGAGAAATTGATAAGAATGCTTATCTCCTCTACTTTTCTATATAATGTTGATCTAGTCTCGTATGGCGTTGTGTGTTATGCTCCACTTATGGTGGCGGTGTTTACTTTATTCCCATTATGTATGTCTTGATCATAGCCTTGAAGGAAAATTGATGAACATATGAATGAGTGATTATGATGATCACCTTATGTGTAACTTGTCTCTTGTCTTTTCCTTTAGTTGTGCATCTAGGTGATGTTACTATTGTTATGAGCACGTAAATAGCTATGTTAAGGTTATATGTATGTAACACCTTGGAAATACAAGACTCATTATAAATCCAAACATAGGTTTCATAAAGTCTAAACACTATTTCTAAGTCCATTTTTAATCAATATAGGTCATTTAGGAGGTTTAAGAACCAAACGTCCAAAGTGTCAAGGAAATTGGTTCATAGGGATGTTACTCTGCCTTAGACTTTTTCACTAACTACTAGGAGTCGGAAATATATGGAAAAAATGGAGGAAAGTTAGTTAATAGGAGTTTGAGTTTTTCCATGGTTAACATGTCCGGGTATGACTCCCCAAGGACAACCTAAGGGCCCTTGAGGAGGACCCCTGTAGTTTGATGCAGCACTGTCTGGTATTGTGAATAAACGGGATAGAAGACGGCCTATGTATGGATCGACGGGGAATCAATGCCCCCATCGTCCTACACTCAGTCTAGTGGAAAAGCTCTCTTCACCTACACAGACTATGGATCATCGACGGAGTGCAAAGGTGCAGGCTAGGCCCGTCTGTGGATCGATGGGGCATCGATGTCACCGTCGTCCCACACTTAGAGTATTTGAGAAATCCCTCGACTGCACAACTCTCTGACTGAGATGATAGATGTGCAGCACGGAGGGGGACCAAACCGTCGACTCACAGACGGCCCGTCGACGGGGTGTCATCTTTGAGGAGGATGGTAGTCCTATACGTTTTAATTAATTCATTTAATTAGTTAGGGGGTGTTAGGTGGTTATGTACGGTATTAAAGGGGGTCTAGTTAAGTTAGTTAGTCGCCCTATAAAGTCTCTAACCTCACTCAATCTAAACACAGCTCAAAAATAAATTACTCTATCTTCTCTCTTCTTTTTTTCTCTATTGGGAAAACTCCATTGAAGCTATATCTAGGAGGTGGATTGAGGGCTTTAAAAGGGTTGATTCACAATGCATTTGTCATCAAACTTTAAGGGATGGGATCTATTAACCATTGAGATTTTTTCCTCAAAGGTTTCCTTCAAAATAAGTTTTCAACGGTTGAGTTTCTTATGGGTTTCATCCAATTACGAAATGGAAGTTATTAATTGAGTTGTAAATGGCTGTTTTATGTTGAATTGATTAGTTTAACATGTAATTTCTCTTAATTGTAATACTTTTTGAAGGCTTGGCATAATTGAAAAGCATGATCTTCAACCCCTAACCCTAGTTTGTAATCTTGACCTATATTGTGTTGTGATAGTAATTTATTTAGTTGTTGATTAGATTACTTACTATAGTGTTGATACAAATAAATCAAGATGAATTATAGGTCTATTATGTCAATTCTCAAGAGGTGATCTAGACCATGAAGTATATTGAAACAACCTAAAAAATGGCCAAAGACCACTCTACGGAAGCCAAAGGACGACCAGTAGAATAACCTACGGCCAGTCGATGGGTACGTCAATGGTGTCCTGTAGGATGTTGTCTTGCGTCTGTTGTATTAAAGAGGTGAATTGGAAATTCACCCTATGTCCTAACCTTACTCTAAAAGGTTTATTTAGCTATTTTTGGGTGATATAAGAGTAACACTTTGATAATTCTAGACGTGTCGTAAAGCCTAACATTGGTGTAACGAGGTATAAGTACTGTTTTTAAGTCCATTTTAATTAATTTAGGTCATTTAGCAAGTTCAAGAGCATAAACGTTCAAGAACATCCACGACGTCCAGAAGTTAGTTTAAAGAGGTAGTAGTGAACCTTATACTATTTGTCTAGATTTTAAGAGTTGAAAATGTATAAAAACTTGTATAAAGGTAGTTAATAGGTGTTTGAGTTTCTTCATGGTCGAAAAGTCCAGGTATGACTCCCCAAGGACTAAACGAGGGACCTTGAGAAGGACTCTTGCGTTTGGAGCAACAGACGGTCCGTGTGTGCACTGACATGGCGTCAATGCCTCTGTCGTGCCACACGTGGCCATGGTGAGGAAGCCCTCGACTCAACAAGTCTCTGACAGAATTGACGGATGTGCAGCACGGAGAAAGGCCAATCCGTCAATTAACAGAAGGCCCATTGATGGGGTCTCCTCTGTGAGGGGCTGGTAAGTTTCTGCACGTTAAGTCAAGTCCATTAATTAGTAAGGGGGTTTAGGAGGTTAATTAAGGGATTAAAGGGGGTATAGGTAAATTTGTTGGTCACCATATTAAGTCCCTAACCTCATTTAATCTAAGCACAACTCAAAAACAAATTACTGTATCTTTTCTCTTCTTTCTCTCTCTATTGGAAAACACCATTGAAGCTATGTCTAGGAGGGGATCTGGGGGAAGTAAGAGGGTGTATTTCAAATTATATTCAAAACATTAAGGTATGGGATCTATTCACCTTTGGGACTCTTCCCTCAAAGGGCTCCTTCAAAATAGATTTCAAAAGTTGAGTTTTCTTATGGGTTCTATTAATTACAAAATTGAAATTATGAATTGAATTGTTGATGGTTCTTTAGGTTGTATTGAGTATATTTACATGTATTTTAACTTGATTGTGATACTTGTTAATGGTTTGACACAAATTAAAGAACATGATCATCAATCCCTAACCCTAGGTTGCAATGTTGACCTATATTTTCTTATGATTATCAAATTGATTTAGCTATTGATTAGATCACTTTACTATGGTGATATTATGAATAATTAAGATGAATTATAGGCATGTTATGCAAATTCTTGAGATGTGGTTTGGGGCATGAAGCATATTGTGAAGTTGACTTATGTATCTTGTCTTAGTGTATAATCTAGTGTCGAATTGTGTTATAAAGATGCTATTGGCCTTGTAATCTTATTGGTCATCACTGTGATATGATGTTACTCCATAATTGGGTAGAGTTATAGGTTGATGGTAAGACCTTGATGATGAACTATGAGGAAGACTTGGTATGTCTTGGAAATCTCTATCTACACTTCAACTTCTTGTTCAATTGTGATTAAGTCTTGATGTTGTGTTTGAGTGTGCCTTATCTAGGATTGCTAGGATTGTATGATGTTTGAATTGAAATGTCTTAACGTTGGTTGTGAGGTTGCTTAGGGTGTACATGTTATAAGCATGGTGATGTGTATCAGTGTGACCTATTATGATATGATATATTAAGTGTTAACCTTATTTATATGAATTTAGATGAAAGCACTATTACTCATAAAATTCTTATTGAGATATAATAATGATTATTATACAGGGGATAGATCCTATCACCTAAACTAAGTTATTATTGTTAATGAAGATTTAAAGACATCTCAATAAAGGGACTTAGCTTAAGCACTGAGTGAATTTGACAATGGGAGGTAAGGGCTTTCAATAAAGGAAGTGTTACCCTATAGTTTTATAGATGGTTTTGACTCCCTTATGAGGAATACTCATCCAATGATTCCCATGAGGTGTTGCCACCATAGGATACTAGCTAGTGGATCCACCTAGGAAGCTATATTTATATTAGGTTTTACCTTGGACGGTTTACCACCTTCCAAAGGTGTAAGGTCTTATGACACCGGATTCCACATTTAGTTCATGTGGTCTATGTCGGTTAAGGCAAGTTTCCCTTGATTAAAATAAAAATTATGTGTACACTAACTAAAGTGACTTGAAGGGTTTGACTTTGCCTAGGTAGGGGTATGGGACTCTACCTATGCCTCACACTAGTTTACCTTCATAGGAGCTTTAGGAAGTTACTATGATATATCTAGATGATGATAAATGTAAATGACTCTATACTATGATTATGATACTCATGAACAGGAAATTTGTCTTTGTTGTTTAAGTGTGAACTTGTGAGTAATTGAAGACTATGTCATGTGAAGTATGATGATATTTATAATGCTTGTTGGTTACTTGATTAAGTAAGGTTATGGGTATTTACTTGGTCATTGCACTTGTTGTCTTTATGAGGATTTATAGGTGGTGTCTTACTTCACTATTTATATGATGAACTTTTATTCATGTTATTAATTGGTGATATAGTTATATGAGATTATGGGTTCAAGCATGTGGTTATACGTATGGTTGCCATGACTTGTTGAGCATGTCTAAATATATTGGTATGGTTTGTTGACTGGGCATATGTCTTTAAAGAGGTAAAATGACATACTTTAACTAAATTTCCGTTTTAGCTTATTTTGGTGTTACATGTGCATATGGTCTCATACCTATTACATGTGGAGTACTAACGCAATTTTCTGCCCTTTTTCCCAAACATTTTAGGTTCCGATTGTTGAAGGATTCCTAAGGCGACATTGTTGAAGGCTTGGATATCTCAATTCATCCAAGTGGTAGGTCCTCACATTCCGAGGGCGATGCCGATATCTTACCTATGAAGTTTCTTTGTTATGAGATTAAGACTCCTTTATGTTCATTCTAATTCCATTGTGTATGACTTGTATAAGCCTATATGTGGCTTCTTTACTTTGGATGTAGGGCTATGCCCATATTGTGATAATCGATTAGATGGTATGAGATGAGACGATCCTTGAGACTATCTTTCTATCTTATCTGTTTATGTATGTGCAATAAAATTAGAGGGCTATTTAACCCTTCTATATGAAGGGTCTATGTATACTTGATACGAATATATGTAATGTGTATGTAGAGGTCTATGTAAACCTCCAAGTTGATATTAATGAAAAGTTTTAAATTTTTTCTGCATTTTTAACCTATGAATGTAATGACATGAGACTAAGATCTAGTCTTAGTGCTTGAGTAGGACGACGGCGTCTGTTACGTCTAGGGGGTAAAACTGGATGTGACAAACTTGGTATTAGAGTAAGAGGTTGAATATCATTGAGTTATGCCTCTCTCTATACCACGTCAATGTAGGTTTGTATTCATAATTGTGAAGCGCGCCACCGTTATGAATAGGAACCTATGTGATGCCGAGGAATCACTCTCTTTCTTTGAAGTCTTATGTCATGCCATTAGAGTATACATATGGTGTGCTCTTGCATCTAATCCTATTGTTGTACTTATATAAAGCATGAACACTCAAAGAAATGCAGCAAGGGGGTTAAGGAGGACGTTGCTAATGCGGGAGCTCCTCCCCATGGTTATCAAGTTCCTCCACTCGAGGATGTTGTTGTGGATGATCAAGATCCGACAAATCCTCCATCTATGATGAAGGTTGAGATGAGGGTTATTCTTGATCAAATTGCCCAAGCCATTACTACTCAAGAACAAGCCGCAATGGTTCAAGCCCAAGCTATGACGGCCCAAGAAAATCGGGAGATTGCTCCCCTAGCTCATCAACACGTTCCAACTATGGCTTCGCGTCTAAGGGACTTCACTCGAATAAACCCACCTATATTCTACGGTTCTATGGTTGAGGAATACCCCCAAGAATTCATCGATGAGGTGCACAAGATACTATATTCTATGGGGGTGTCTTCAAGTGAGAAGGCCGAGTTGGCCACATACCGATCCAAGGATATGGCTCAAACTTGGCATGTGCAATGTAGGGACAATAGGCCTCTTCGGGGTGGGCCGGTGACTTGGGAGATCTTCAAGAAGGGATTTCTTGATCGTTTCTTCCCTAGAGAGATGAGGGAGGCTAAGGTGGTGGAATTCAATAAACTCCGCCAAGGGTGTATAAGTGTTGATGAATGTTCTTTGAAGTTCATTCAATTTTCCAAATATGCTCCTTCCTTGGTCTCCGATCCTAAAGATGAGATGAGTCACTTTGTGACGGGTGTATCAGATGACTTGCATGAATAATGTCATTCGATGAAGATTCATGACAATATGATTTCCTGTCCTGATTCATGCTAGAAGGGTAGAGTAGGCTATAGCTAAGATGAAGGATAGGTATTAAAAAAAGGATAAGGTCTTTTGAGGGTGGAGCTACAAAAAATAGGCATCAGGTTCAAGACAAGCCTATATTAAGGAAGAGGTTCTCAAATCAAGTTCCATCCAAATTTTGTAAGGCTAGGGATGAAAAGGTCCCTAGGCCGAAAGTCTAAAAAGGAAAGATTGGGAGTTTGCCAATTGAGAAGCCTACTTGTGCCAAGTGTGGAAAGAGTCATCTTGGTGAATGCTTTGTAGGAACGAGAATTTTCTTTTATTGTGGCAAGAATGGCCACAAAGTTAGAGAGTGTCCTAATGCTAAGGGACAAGAGAAGGGCGGATAGCCAAGTTGTTCTAGTGATTTTCCCAAGAAGAATCGCTTATATGCTCTTCGTTTTAGGGTTCAGCAGGAGACCTCTCCCGATGTGGTGACCGGTATGGTAAAAATTTTTACTATTGATGTTTATGATTTGCTTGATTTGGGTGCTACCTTGTCATTTGTTACACCTCTAGAAGCTAAAAAGTTTGATACTTTACCCGATATTTTGCATGAACCTTTTCTTGTGTCTACTCCGGTGGGTGAGTCTAATGTTGCAAAAAGAGTATATTGAAATTGTCCTATCACATTGTACAATAGAGTTTCTAATGTTGATCTAGTTGAACTAGATATGCTTGATTTTGATATCATTATGGGTATGGATTCGTTACATGCTAGTTTTTCTACAATTGATTGTAAAACAAGAGTTGTGAGGTTTAATTTCCCAAATCAACCCGTTATTGAGTGGAAGGGTTGGAATTCTATTCCTAGAGGTCGTATTGTTTCCTGTCTAAAAGTATTCAAAATGATTTCAAAGGGGTGTCTATACCACATAATAAGAGTTTAATATTTAGTCTTCTGAATACCCCCTTTGAGTCGGTACCCATAGTAAGTGAATTTCTGGAGGTCTTCCCTAATAACCTTCCCGGTATTCCTCCATAACGGGAATTTGAATTTTGCAAAGATTTGCTCTCGCATAAAAATACCATTTCAATTTCTCCTTATCAGATGGATCCGGGCAAATTTAAGGAGTTGAAGGCACAAGTCAAGGATTTTGCTAGACAGGGGTTTTATAAGGCCTAGCATTTCGTCGTGGGGAGCTCCGGTGTTATATGTAAAGAAAAACGATGGGTCCTTAATAATGTGGATTGACTATCGTCATGTTAACAATGTTACCATTAAAAATAAATAACCTCTACTTTGGATAAATGATTTGTTTGATCAAAGAGGTGAGAATGTACCAAAGATGATTGTTCGGACTCGGTATGGGCACTATGAGTTCATTGTAATGTCCTTCTGTCTCACTAATACTCTGGCGGCATTTATGGACCTAATGAATGAGGTGTTTCGAAAATACCTAGATGCATTCGTTATCGTCTTCATCAATGACATCTTGGTATATTCAAAGAATGAGGGTGATCATATGGGTCATTTGAGGGTAGTATTGCATACCCTTATGGAACATCAATTGTATGCTAAATATAGTAAGTGTGAGTTTTGTTTAAGGTCGGTGACATTTCTCGGGCACATCATCTCTAGTGAGGGAGTGGAGGTACACCCAAGGAAGACAGAGGCCATGAAAAATGTCCTAAACCTTTGACTCCAACCGACATTATAAGATTCTTGGGTCTAGCAGGTTACTATCGAAGGTTTGCGGATGGTTTTGCATCCATTGCATTTACTTTGACTACTTTGACCCAAAAGTGTAAAAAGTTTGAGTGGTTGGAGGCGTGTGAGAAAATCTTCCAATTGTTGAAAGATAGGCTTACTTCCGCTCCAGTGTTGATGTTGTGGTAGGGTACAAAAAGGTTCGTTCTGTGTTGTTATGCATCCCATGTGGGTTTGGGGTGTGTGCTTATGTAACATTGTGTATGCTTCTAGAAAACTTAAGGTACATGAGATAAATTATCCGACTCATGACCTTGAGTTAGCGGCCGTGGTGTTTGGTTTGAAAATATGGAGGCATTACTTGTATGGGGTTCATGTAAATGTCTTTACCGACCACAAGAGTCTCAAATATGTGTTCACCCAAAAGGAGTTTAATATTCGGCAAAGAAGATGGGGAGAATTGTTGAAAGATTATGACATGAGTGCCCTATATAACCACGGTAAGTCCAATGTTGTTGGGGATGCTCTAAGTCGTATGACTATCGGTAGTGTGTCACACATATATGAAGCCAAGAGAGACCTAGTGAAAGATGTTAATAGGTTGGCTAGGTTTGGTGTGCGATTGGTAAGTTCTCCTAATGGTTGTGCTACGGTTCATCATAACTCCGAGTAATCTTTGGTGGTTGCGGTGAAGTCCTAAGAACACCTTGATCAAACATTAATGGAGATGAAAGAATCGGTTCTTCGCAAGTTGAATGAGTCATTCTCCTTAACGGGGGATGGTGTTTTGAGATACCAAGGGATATTATGTGTTCCTGATATAGATGTGTTGAGGGACCGGATCCTTGAAGATGCCTATGGGTCCCTCTACTCCATTCATTTGTCTTCGACTAAGATGTACCATGACCAACGGGAGATATATTGGTGGGAAGGTTTGAAGAGGGACATAGTGGAGTTTGTTGCTATGTAACCAAATTGCGAAAAAGTAAAGTCCGAACATCGAAATCCAGGAGGGATACTACAAGAGATCCAAATTCCTACCTGGAAGTAGGAAGACATTAATATGGACTTTGTAGTAGGGTTGCTTCGAACTCAAAAGTCAAATGATTCAATAAGGGTGATTGTTGATAGGTTTAATAAGTCTGCTCATTTTATTCACATGAAGTCCACCTTTTAGCGGAGGACTATGCAAAGATATTCATTGATGTGGTTGTGTGTCTTCATGGTGTTCCATTATCCATCATATCGGATAGGGGTCCACAATTCACATCTAGGTTTTGGAGGTCATCCCAAAAAGGGTTGGGTACTAAGGTGAAGTTGAGTACCGCTTTTCATATACAAACGGATGGTCAAGCGGAATACATTATTCAAACCCTTAAGGATATTCTTAGATCTTGCATAATAGATTTTAAAGGGAGGGAATTGGAATAGGCATTTTCCCTTGGTGGAGTTTGCTTATAATAATAGTTTTCATTAATCAATCTCCATGGCTCCTTACGAAGCCTTATATGGTAGGGGTTGTAGGTATCCTATAGGTTGGTTAGAAGTGGGTGAGCCTTCTCCTCTTGTTCCCGAGTTGATATATAGGACGTTGCAGAAGGTTCATATCATGAGGAACCGATTGCAAACGGCCTATAGTCGTCAAAAGTCTTATGCCGAACATAGGAGGAGAGATTTTGAGTTTTAAAAGGGTGACCAGGTGTACTTGAAAATTTCACCAATGAAAGGGGTGGTTATAATTTGCAAAAGAAGGTGAAGTTGAGTCCTCATTATGTGGGCCCCTATGAAATTTTGCAAAGGGTCGGCAAGGTTTCATATGAATTGGAACTTCCATGTGAATTGTATTCGGTTAATCCGGTTTTCCATGATTCTATGTTGAAACAGTGCATTGGTTATCCGAGTCCATTCTCCCTATTGAGATTCTTTGTGTCAAGGATAACCTCTCTTTTGAGGAAGTCCCAGTTAAAATTCTTGATAGGCAAGTCAAGTAGTTAAGGAATAAAGAGGTGGTTTCCGTAAAAGTGTTATGGAAAAATTACCTGGTTGAGGGTGCAACATGGGAGGCCAAGGCCGACATGAAGTCCCATTACCCTTATATTTTCGATAATTGAGGTTAGTCATTCCTTTTAGTAACATAAATATAACTAGTACTTAAGGTTTCTTGATTTTTTGGAGAAGTTTTGCAAAAAGTATGCACTTTTTAAAGTTTTGCAGTGAAGTTACTGTAATTTGGCCTTTGAAAACTTGAAATTTTTTTTTGCTTTTATTGAGATATAATGTGTATTTTGATGAAGTTAGTCTTTATAGAATATTATATAGCATGTTGGTAAGTCGATCTTTGTTCTAATTGACTCATGTAATGTATATTGAGCTCATATGTGTTGTGAGTAGAAAATACCTTATGATGAAATTAATGAGCCTTATGTGTGGTTATGGCAATTACTTTGTTTAAATGATATGGTTTAAGCTAATTTTGATATTAATTTTTTGCTTGAGCTGCTAGCCTTTGAAAATTCAAGACGTGTCGTAGAACCTAGCATTGGCGTAATGAGGTATAAGTACTATTATTAAGTCCATTATAATTAATTTAGGTCATTTAGAAAGTTTAAGAACCAAAACGTTCAACAACGTCCCCGACATCCGGAAGTTGGTTTGAAGAGGTACTAGCGTGCCTTAGCCTATTTGACTTGATTTTAAGAGTCGAAAATGTGTAAAGTTGGTAAAAAAATATTTAATAGGTTTTTGAGTTGCTTCATGGTTGAAACGTTCGGGTACGACTCCCCAAGGACCAACAAAGGGCCCTTGAGGAGGACCCTTGCGTTTAGAGCAACATTGCCAGGGCTGTGTGAATCGACGGAGCAATATACGGTCTGTGTGTGGACTGATGGGTCGTAGATGCCTCCATCATCCAACACTTGGACATGGTGAGGAATCCCTTGACTGCACAAATCTCTGACAGAGACGACATGTGTGCAGCACGGAGGGGGACCAGTCTGTCAACTCACAGACGGCCTGTCGACGGGGTCTCGTCTGTGAGGGGATGGTAAGTTCCTGCACGTTTAAGTTAAGTCGATTAATTAGTTAGGGGTTTTAGGAAGTTAATCAAGGTATTAAATGGGGTCTAATTAAGTTATTTCGTCACCATATAAAGTCCCTAAACTCATTTAATCTAAAGACAAATCAAAAACAAATTACTCTATCTTCTCTCTTCTTTCTCTCTATATGGGAAGACTCCATTGAAGCTAAGTCTAGGAGGGGAATTTGGGGATGGAAAAGTGTGGATTCATCTTAAAATTCTGATCAAAACATTAAGGTATGGGATCTATTCACCTTTGAGACTCTTACCTCAAAGGGTTCCTTCAATATAATTTTCAAAAGTTCAGTTTTATTATGGGTTCTATTAAATTACGAATTGAAGTTATGAATAGAGTGGTTAATCATTTATTCAGGTTGTATTGAGTAGATTGACATGTATTATTACTGGATTGTGATACTTGTTAATGAATTCACACAAATTGAAGAACATGATCCTCAATCCCTAATCCTAGGTTTATATCTTGACCTTTATCGTATTGTGATTATCAAATTGATTTAGTTATTGATTTGATCACTTTACTATGGTGTTTATGAATAAATTAAGATGAATTATAGGCCTAATATGAAAATTCTTGAGATGTCATTTTCCTTGGTTTAGTTATTGATAAGATCACTAGTTTTCCTTGATACGAGCTTTAGGAAGTTAATATTATATATCTAGGTGATTATAAATGTAAATGAACATGCAATTGGCCTTTGTTGTTTATGTATGAACTTGTGAGTAATTGAAGACTATGTCATGTGAAGTATGATGCTATTTATAGTTCTTGTTGGGTTACTTGATTAAGTAAGGTCATGAGGCTTTGCTTGGTCATTGCACTTGTTGACTTTATGAAGATTTATAGGTTGTGGCTTACTATGTTATTTATATGATGAACTTGTCTTCATGTTATTAATTGGTTATATAGTTATATGAGATTATGGGTTCAAGCATGTTGTTATACGTATGGTTGCCTTGACTTGTTGAGCATGTCTAAATAGATTGTTATGGTTTGTTAATTGTGCACAAGTCTTTAAAGAGGTAAAATGACATACTTTAACTAAATGTCCCCTTTAACATATTTTTGTGCTATATGTGCATATGGTCTCATTCTTAGTATATTTGGAGTACTAACCTAATTTTCTTCCCTTTTTTCCCAACATTTAAGGTTCCGGTCCTTGAAGGGTTTAGAAGGCGACATTTTTGAAGGCTTGGATATCTCAATTCATCCAAGTGGTCGGTCCTCACTTTCCGAGGGCGATACAGATATCTATCCTATAAAGTTTGTTTGTGATGAGTTTAAGACTCCTTTATGTTCATTCCATTTCTATTGTGTACAACTTGTATAAGTTTATATGTGGTTTTTTCACTTTTGATGTAGGGCTATGCCCATATTGTGATAATCGATTAGATTGTATGAGAAGAGACAATACTTAGGACTATCATTCTATCTTATATATATATATATATATGTGTGTGTGTGTGTGTGTGTGTGTGTGTGTTCAATAAAAGTAGAGGGATATGTAACCAACCTATACGAAGGGTCAATGTATACTCGATACAAATATATGTAATGTGTATGTAGAGGTCTTTGTAAACCTCCAAGTAGATGTTAATGAAAAGTTTAAAACTTTTCTGAACTTTTCAACCTATGAATCTAATGACATGAGACTAAGAGTCTAGTCTTAGTCCATGACAAGGACGACGATGTCGGTTACGTCTAGGGGGTAAACACGGATGTGACAATTAGTCAGCTAAAACGTGATCAACCCATTCCGAATCCTCTCCCACGAATTGAACTTTTCCCCAAAAAAATATTCTCTTTAGAAACCACCATTGTTGGTGAAGCTCAAAAACAGATTGGATCTTGGATTTTCATGGATGAATCATCATGTTTTAGAGGTTTTCAACTAGAAAAAGTTATGGTGATCCTTCATCTCTATGTAACCTTTCACTTAGAGAGTTCTTCTAAATGTTTTCGAAGAAGATTTTATGATCAATCTTTCAATATAGCCATGGGTTCCTTCTCAAAAGTGTTTTTAATGGTTAAATATGGATGAATTGCTGTTAAGGTAATGGCTGGACGTGATTTCACTCCAATTGCATGATGAACCCATGTCCCTTCCCAAAATAGATTTAGCCGTTGCATGGGCTTTGTGATTATGGCTTGTTAATGGTTGAATTTGGATTTTCTCACGTTGAAATTGTCTACATCTACTATAATTTACATCAATTGATGTTGAAGAATCCATGTGGATCAATGTATGAAGATTTGAACATGTTTATTCCAGTTTATGATCAAATGTTGAATTAGAATGGGTGTTGATCATTGTAGTGACTGCCTAAATTTTATATTAGGGATGAATTGTGGGTATAAGTCCGTGATGATCAAATTAAAGAAAGACTTACATGAATCGGCCTAAGCTCTTCTAGTCTATGGTAATGTAACTTGTGATCTTGCCATTAGGTTAGTTGTTATATGAATTGAAGACGGTTCATTGTCCATAGATACGGCCTATAATGTAATATGAGTATGAGTTTATATGTAAAGGATTCAACGTGGATCAATTAATGATAATTTGAATAGGATTAATCTATGTAAACTTACCTTTCATGAATTCCAAATATGAAGCATGTTTCTAGTGATTTCGAGAGTATTGGCGGTTGTAGTAGTATCTCATTTAATTTATGATTTTCTTTTGCTACTGCCTTAAATGAACAGTAATGATAAAATATGATTGATGAACTAAATTAGGTAAGATAGTTGATGATCTATAACTCTCTATTTTCTAGTATATATGTGGTGCCTTGTATTATGTTATAGTATGATCTTGTAGCAACTTGTACATGGTTTATTTTAAGATTAAAGTACATATAGCTACTTCCATATATATGAGTTTTGGATTAATAAGGTGTATTGATCAACGATGATCAAAGGATGAGAAATTGGTAAGAATGCTTATCACCTCTATTCTTCTACTTCTCTACTTCTTTATAGTAATGTTGATGAAGCCTTGTATGATATTGTGTGGTATGGTCCACTTATTGTGGCGGTGTTTATTTTATTTTAATTATATGTGTTGAACATGGCCTTGAAGGAAAAATGATTAATATATGATTGTGTGATTATGATGATCACCTTATGTGTAACTTGTGCCTAGTCTTCTATTGTTGTTGTGAATCTAGGTTATGTTACTATTGTTATGAGTATGTAAATGATTATTCTAATAGCATGTGTAGATGCTTCCATTAATTAAGTGTTAACTATTGATGACCCCTACCTATGTACCCCTTATATGAATGTGTAATTATCTAAAGTCAGCAGTCTCTATTATAATGTGTAGATTGTCTTGCCTCATATGATATTGTGTGATTTGTGGTCTATGCTTGAATGTGTATTGTATTACTAAGAGGGAGGCTGCCTCAATGTTTTGTTGATAGCAATTATGCGTTCATGTTGACCAATGTACACACCCACTCACTTTACATGCATGTTACAAGTAGCATAAGTCATGGTATCTAAATGAAAGGTAGTTCTTATATTCACTAGTGTCTACTACTATGTATGTTAAGATGATGTTTATGAAAGTATGATATGTGTTTCCTTAGCTAGGATGACTTGATACGTGTACTAGTATGGGCAAGGGTATGGGACTTTGCCTACGCATTGCACAAGCGTACCTTTATAGGATAGTTCTAGGTTTGGTTTCTATATGTATGAATATGAATGTATGAACATGTGTGTCTTAAAGTGTTATGTTAAAGGTTTGCTCATATATATGTGTACACTCACACACATGAAAGATGATCTAGATAATAAAGGGGCCTTGAAAGGTGTGACCAAGAATACTCTTAAACTAGATAGGCACTTTAATATGTTGTAAGCACATGGGATAAAATATCCTAAGCTTATATTTATGAAAAATAATAATAAAGGCTTTTTCAATATAGGGAACTTAGCTAATCACCGAGTGATCTTGTAGGTGAGGGAGTGACATTTAACCACATAGGGGAGGTAGGGTTCACTACGGTCCACGGAGTGGATAGCCTCATAATCCAAAATTGTGTAGAGTGATATTTTAATGATTACCCCCAAGTTACATAACCTATGTTTCCACCATAGGATACTAGCTAGTGGATCAACCTAAAAAGCTATGTCATGTTTGGTTCTACTTTGGCAGGTAGACCACCCTTTTTAAGTGTGGGGTTTTATGACACCGGATACCATGTTTAGCATCACATGGTCTATGTCGGTTAAGGATATAGTTTCCCTAAATAAAAATTGACAATGGAAGTAAATTACTATGACCCTAACTAGAATGCCTTAAGGGAGGTTACTTAGGATAGGTGGAAGTAATGAACCCATCTAGACATTGCACAAGTAGCTCCTTAGGATGTTCTAGGAAGGTGTTCTAATGCATGTCACTATGTATGTGTTCCTTATGAATGCCATTGTAGTATTTGTCTACTTGTTATGATGATGCTCATGATATGAGTCTTTATGCATGATGTTGATCTTGTTGACTATATGATGAAGGTCTTGCTTGACTTAAATGAATTTGTCTCCTCTTATTTTGTTGATATATGACTCGGATGTAAAGGCTTGTGGTCTCATGGTAAGGTTACTAAGTATGTGTGAGGTTATGGGGCCTTACATGTGCACTGCACTAGTAGACATAGATTAGGGGCGTGAGTTAGGTCTTATAAGGTTCTATGTGAAGTAAAATAAGTATATGTGCATAATGACTAGGAGTTCACTATAATGTCCTTATAGTCTTGACTTAACTATGTCTATATTGTACTATTCTTCGATGATTGTATGTGGTGTCTCCTGTAGACGATATGTATGTTTCCTTGTGGCCTTAAAGTGATGCATTGCACCAAGCATCACTAATGGGTTACTTGGGAAGTTAATGAACATAAGAGAAGGTGGTCCACTGTTAAGGGAGAAAGAGCTTACTGTAATGTGCCTTAAGAATGCAATAAATTCTATATGTGATCTTATCTGATGGTCGGCCTTTGAAAATGTTTATATGAAGTAAGTGAATGATATAAATGCTATGGTATGAAGGTTTTATAAATATTTACACACAAAGGCAAGATGAATGATTTCAAGAAGATGTCCCTTTTAAATGTATGGTTTTACATGGTTGTCATACTTTGTGCTTGCTGTACTAATCCCATTCTTCTCTACAATTTACACAAAGTGTAGGTTATGGATTATAAAGGGTCTCTACATGATTGAGGAGCTTGACATGTGTTTCCCAAGCTCAAGGAAAGGAATCCTTAAGTCCAAGAATGTCCTAATCTGTACTTACTGTAAAGTCTATTAAATATTGTATAGTTTTGTATTATGTTTTAAGGGATGTGTCCCTAATGTATTATAAAGTTGTTGAGTCTATGATTGAAAAGAGACTTAGGGTCTAAATATGCAATACGACTTATGTTTTTATATATATAAAAACTAAAGTTTTAAGCATATAATGTGCTATGAAATGTTTTAAATTTTCCTCATAATTAACTATGTCAATGTGATGAATGATAAATATGGGCTTGTACATGAGCTCTCAGAGGTCAAGTACGCCATGTTGCTTCTAGCGGGTGCTCCCTATATGTGAAATTAGTCATCGAACATCATGATCGTCCATTAGCGTCTGATTTCCAAATCATCTAAAACTTTAAACATTGCCTCTAAACCATATTAAAATTAATTTTAGGACCTTAGAACCTCAAGACGAACATGTTAGGATCTAGACACCCTAACTCATTTTGGGGTTCTTACTATATCCCCAACCTGGGAAAACTCTTCTTGAATGACACTTTACACACTTTAATCACAACAAGGACTTCAATGCATCATAGAGCAATTCATCATATAACCTTCTTTTGGTAATACTTTGGTAGATTTCAATAACACTCAAGAATAAATTAGCACTCATACTTTAATGCACATAGGCTTGAGTTAATTGATTCAACAAGGATCTTTATTAGTTAGACCTAGTGACATGAAAGTCATACTCAACCATACCATGCTTAGTGGTGTCCATGGAGGAATGTCCTTCTTATAAATATACTTACATGTATCATGAGTTAACACCCAAGAAAAAGCACAAAGGTCATCTCCTGTAACTTGAAAAATTCTCAACTTCTCAAACCAAGACATGCTCATGTTTCCTTCCTAGTGAAGTCTAAGTGGTAAGCCACACCAAGTAGATCACAACAAACAGAAAGAAATTTCAGAAAATGTCAATTTCTAACATAGTACTCACCTTCACAGTAAACATATTTTGAGATGAATAACACACATCATAGGCACAAACAGTAACACTTAGATAAACATGCTTTCACTTTACAAAAATGAGCCTACAATCATGCTTCCCAAACCATACAAGTCACATTATTTTACAATCATTCTTCCAAAACCATACAAGTCACATAATTTTTCAAGAGAATCCATATATTTCATTTTAAATAGACTAAACTTTTCATTATAAGGCTAAATAATAAACCTCAAAAGTGACTTCTACCATGTTTTTTATCTCACCTCATGAAGCCAAATTCAAAGTTAGCATATTAAGATGCACAATACACATGAGAAAATATGTATTTTATCAAAATATCCCTTCATGCACTTTGGAATCTTAAAATATCCTTCATGTAATGTCAATCAATAACTACCAAATCTATAAAGTTCATGCGATTCATACATTATGCAAAACTCTATTCATGAACAAGCTTACTAAAAATTCATTAGATTCAAGTTAAAGTAAGAATAGAAGACAAGTTAGAAATATCTACAACCTTACCATTGCAATCACCATCCCTCACTTAGGGTAAACCCAATTAAGAGTAACTTAACCCAACGTTGAGAGCATATTAACTTAATAACCTTCATTTTTCATCATTTAAAAGTGATTACCATATAGAAGGAACTTACAAGAAGTAAACCAAGATATTCTAAACTTCAGCTCCTAGGAGATTTTATCCCAAATTATCAAGTTAGGTCATACCATTCAACCAATTAAGGTTTTCATACAATTCAATAGACACAAAGGTCATACAACATTAAGGGAAACAACAAGGAGACATAGTCAAAAGAACTCTTTATTTTCTTTCAATATTAAAGTAAGGTAACTTCTAGGTCAATAAAACCCACATCATCGCCCTACAAAGATAAGATTAAAACCCTCCACTCCAAGGAAAAATCAATTCCACAACATGAAGGGACTCACAACACAATAAGAAGTTAGAAACCATGCTACAACTTATCATGCGATAAGACTATCATTCTTTATTCGAATTAGTAAATCTCCTTTTTTCATTCATCGTCATGTTCATATGAGTCAATTCTGTACACATTTCAACAACTTTCAATCAAAGAACAATTTAGTTGATTTCCCAAAATCTTAAAGTAAGCTGCCTAGCATTACGGTGAACATTATTCAAATTTCCAAAAATGCCACATTTTAGGCAATTGATGGGAAAAGCATGAAAATATGAGATACAAAATTGATCAAGACAAACATCCTATCATCACACCTAGGATCAAGTCTATACAAAGGACTCCAATCCATACTAGGAAACTTATCAAGGACCGCATATATACAAAGGGAATCATTGAACACCTTTAAGAACATATTTTTAGGGTAGCGTTTTTACATAGGTACTAAGCATGTATAGCTAAAATCATAATATAAGGATATCATCATGTGAAACCATATAGTAACACATTATTTAAAAAGAAACTCATGTCAACCATAATAACTTCTTACATGCTAAAACAATATCATTTGGCAGTTCAAGGATAGAGTCAAGGAGTTCTTACAGCAATGTGTCGCGCTTGTCGCATGAATAGGTGGGGGAGAGTGACGTCCCACCATAATTCCAACCAGATTTGGCGTACAAAAGGGGCAGAAGGATCTAGAGTTGTGAAGAGGTTTGCAGATAACTCTAGAACCTTCTAGATTTCTGGAGAAGACTAGATAATTCCTTAGAATTCTCTAAAATACTTTAGATCCTTTTGGAAGAGATTAGCATATTCTAGAAAGTGTAGAATTCTCTATAATATGGACTAACGTGTAAATACTTTAGGGACTTGTAGAGTAATGGTGATGTCCCGTCACAATTCAAGCCTTATTTGGCGTTCGAATGGGGCAGAAGGATCTAGAGTTGTGAAGAGGTTTGCAGAGAACTGTAGAACCTTCTAGATTTATGAAGAAGACTAGAGAAGTTTAGATCCTTTTGGAAGAGATTAGCATATTCTAGAAACTGTAGATTTCTCTAGAATATGGACTAAAGTGTAAATACTTTAGGGACTTGTAGAGTAATTTTTATTTACACTTAGGCCCTTAGGAGGTATTATAAATAGAACGACCTCTTTTTTGTAAAAGCATCCAACCAAACAAAGTTATAAGCAAATCATCTAAGTATATTACAAGCCTTCTTCCATAGTTCTGTCTAAGTGTTTCTTTCCATTCTCTTAGCATTCCAAGTCTTAAAGGATTACTTGAGCTTACAAGATCGTGAAAGATTCAGGAGTAAGTTGTCAAGTGCCACACGGATTCTTACCGAATACTCTATTTCTGTGACAACACATTATCGGACGACGTTAGGAGTGGTATGCCATCATCGCCCTTGGACTACAGACACGGACGGATGAAGTCAGGCGTGGCATGCTGTCATTACCCTTTGACAACACACATGGTCTTATCACGTTGGGTATGGTATGCCATCATCTCCCTTTGGCAGCACACATGGTCGAACGACGTCGAGCGTGGTATGCCATCATTGCCTTGGGAAAGCACACACAGTCGGATGACGTCGGGCGTGCCATGTTCTCTTACACATTGGACAACACGCAAGGTGTGAGGACGTTGTGCGTGTAATGCCCGCGTAGGTCTTTGAGAACAAACACGATCGGACGATGTCGGGCGTGGCTTGCAATCAAAGCCCTTAGACAGTAGACTCGGTCGTACGACATAAGGCATGGCATGGCATAATTTCCCTTGGAAAGCACTCACGGTCGGACAATGTCGGGCGTGGCATCCCATCAAAGCCCTGGGACAGAATGCACGGTCGAATGACGTCTGGCGTTGCATGGCATCATAACCGTTGGACAACACACACATTAGAACAACGTCGGGCATGAAAAACCATCATTGCCATTGTAAGTACAACACACAATGTTGAACTACGTCAAGTGTGGCATCCCATTATATCCCTTGGATTGCACATACGGTCGGACTACGTCGGGCCTGACATTCCATCAAAGCCCTTGGACATCACACACAGTTGGAAATTGTCGGGCGTGGCAAGCATTTAAATGCCTTCTACAACACACACTGTCGCATGACGTTGGGCGTGGATCCCATTTTCTCCCTTTGATTGCACATACTGTCGGACGACGTCAGGGATGGCATGCCATCAAAGCCCTAGGACAGCACACATGGTCGAACGACGTCAGGAGTGGCATGGCGTAATAGCCTTTGGACAACATCAGGCGTATCATGCCCGCGTTACCGTTGGAGAGAACACACGGTCGGACGACGTCGGGCGTGGCCTCCCATCAAAGCCCTTGGACAGCACACACTGTATGACGACGTCGGGCGTTGCATGCCATCATCTCCCTTGGAATGAACACACTGATGGACGAGGTCGGGCATGGTAAGACACATCGCCCTTGGATTGGACACACATCTGGAAGAAGTCAGTTGTGTCATGCCATCATCGCCCTTTGACAGCAAACATTGTCGGACAACGTTGGACGTGCCAGGCCATCAAAGACTTTGCACAACACCCACGGTGGGAACACGTCCGGCGTGAAATGGCATTGTAGCCCTTGGACAGCTCACACGGTAGGACGACGTCAGGATTGCAAGCCCACGTTGCATTTGAACAGCACAGACAGTGGGAAGGTGTCGGGTGTGACATGCCCTCGTAGCCCTTCGAAAGCACATACATTCATATGATGTCGGGCGTGGAATGCCATCAAAGCCCTTGGACAGCACACACGTCGGACGACATTGGGCGTGGCATGTCATCAAAGCCCTTGGACATCAAAGATAGTCGAGCAACGTCGGGCGTGCCAAGCCTTGTTGCCCTTGTACAGCAAACACTGTCGGATAATGTCGGGCGTTGCATGCAACCATCTCTGTTGGATTGCACACACAGACGGACGTTTTCTAGCATGCATGCAATCATATCCCTTGTAAAAAACATACGGTCAGACAATGTCGGGCGTTGCATGCCATTATGGCCCTTTGATAACAGACACGGGCAGACGATGTAGGACATTACATGCAATCATCGCCCTTGGACAGCACACACTGTCAAGCTTGGCATGCCCGCGTAGCCCTTGGATAACACACACGGTAACACGACGTCGAGAGTGGCATATCATCATAGCCCTTGGAAAGCACACCAAGTTTGATGACGTCGGGTATGGCATATCTGCGTAGCACTTGGATAACACACACGGTAACACGACGTCGAGAGTGGCATATCATCATAGCCCTTGGAAAGCACACCAAGTTTGATGACGTCGGGTATGGCATATCTGCGTAGCACTTGGATAACACACACGGTGGGATGACATTGGGCTTTTTATGCCTGCGTAGACCATGGAGAGAAAATACAATCGGACGACATTTTGTGTGGCATGCCATCAAAGACCTTAGGCAGTAAACACGGTCGGACGATTTCAGGCGTGGCATGACATCATAGTTCTCGGATTACACTCACGGTGGGACGACGTCGGGCTTGTCCAGCCATTAAAGCCCTTGGATGATATACCGTGGTTTCACGGTATAATTAATACTTTTTCCTTAAGCTTAGTGTGTCCAAAAGCCTTTTTGTGCTATGTTTTATATAAGTTTCTCTTTGTTTTGCAGGTAATCTGTCCAAAGATGAATGCGGAGATTTTGGGCGAAGAAATGCAGAAGAGACCACTTACGGAGCTTATGACGCTCCATCGTGCCTGTGACGGTCCGTAGGTGGCAGCGTAGTACAGCTGCTGAAGGAAGATGGGGAAGTCTGACCAAGTGTGGGGTTACGCGCTTGTGACGGTCTGTCGTGTCTATGACGGTCCGTCCTGCTGTTCATCATGGAGTTCAGAGAAGTAATCTCAGTACCCAGATTCCAAGAGTTGAAGTGTTTTGAAACGAAGACCCTCGATGGACCATTTTGCCTATGACGGTCCGTCATACTTGCCGTCGGGGGTGGTGAAGAGAGCAGCAGAAGAAATTGCACAAGTATAGGACGATGGAATCCATGACCGTCCATCGTTACCACGACCATCCGTCGTGAGATCCGTCGACCTAGTCGCGTTTTGGCAGATTTCCAGCAAATAGAGTCCTTGTATAATTAGGTTTTTATTTTCTATAAATAATTCGAAAATCCTCGTTTTAGATGTCGGAGTCTGGACTTTTGATTATTAGGTTAGACTCTGTACCATGTTTATGCTCTGTATTATTAGGTTATCTTTAGAGTTTTATCAGTGATTGTTGGTGATTTTTGTTGATTAATCAAGCGTTTCGGATTTTACTCTTTTTCATTGAGGTAAGTACATGAATTCTTATATCATATATTTGAATATTGTAATTATGACTATGGGTAACTAAACTCCATAACTAGGATTGTGGGAACCATAGGCAAATAATGAGGTAAAACCAAAACTAAAATAACAATTCTAGAATAGTGTTTTGCATGTATTAATAATTCTTTCGCTTAGAAGTACTTTTAACGGATGGCCAACGTTAGAACTCGCCTTAATGCTACTTGCCGGACCAAGGAGGTAGATAATAGGAAAATAATTATAAACATAGATTTAGTGTATACTATCTAATAGGCTAGTATTGATTGGTACGAGGTAATAACTGAGTCAAATATCGTATTGTGATGCTTAATATGAGGTAAAGATAAGGGTTAGGAAAGCAACACACGTAGCCGGACCAAGGTACGGAGTGAAATTTTCTAGATGCCGGACCAAGGATTTAGAAATACATAACTTATCACTTTGCATGCAAGATACTAGGAAAGAATGTTATAGTTAGAATTATCAAGTTATGAACCTGTGGGGAACACGTAAACCCTAGTTACATTGATTAATTGATTAAAATCCAACATTCAAAGCTGTTAAGTCTCTCTTTCAATTGCGTTATTTATTTTCACTCATTTAGAATTAGAAACTCCCCTTTTATTGTTTTTACTTTCCAAGGAAGTCATTGACCAAACAATAGTAACAACAAGTTGAAGTTAAGTCTAGACTATTTTCCTCGTGGGAACGATCCCAACCTCACTAGTTGGGTTATTTACTTGACACGACCGCTTTACTTCTTATTTGAGAAGTAAGTTTGAGCGTATCAAATTTTGGCGCCGTTGCCGGGGAAAGTAGCTTTTAGATCAACTTGAACTTATTGCTATAGTTTAGTTGATATTTTCTTGATTTTACTTTGTTTTATTGTTTTTGATTTGTGCAGAACCACCCTCTTTGTATGCCAAATACACGGAGAGGAAGAGTCATACCATCTTGATGAAGTCTGAGTAATAAAGTATCCTCAGTCGTGTCGCGACGTTAAATCAGGCGCTTGTTGGGAGGCAACCCAATACTTATAGTTTTTTTTCTTTCTTTTTATTTTTAGTAATGGTAGCATCTGTCGTGCCAGGTACGTCTTTCTGTTATTTTCAAACTAGGGCACATGCGACCTGCACAACCGTTCTGGTTGTCAGAGACCCTGTTTCTAAGGGTCTCTCACTTTTTCTAAGTGTCCTTCAATGGACACATGTGACGGACCGTCATACCCACGACGGTCCGTCCTGCACGACCGTCATGACGGTCAGAGACCCCTCTCCTAGGGGTCTCCACATTTTTTTCAAGTGTCCTCTGACGGACACCCACAACGGACCGTCTAACTTGTGACGGTCCATCCTGCACATACCGTCATACTAATCAGAGACTCTCCTTCAGGGTTCTCAATATTTACATAGTCTAATTCTCCATTTATACATAGTCTAATTCTCCATATATACATA
>NC_028638.1:5395198-5395860 GCF_001406875.1 Solanum pennellii | reverse complement strand
ATGATGGCTAATATGATATCCTGATAAACTGGAAAATGATGCATGACTAGGCATAGTAACTGATAATTGTGTTGCTCTAAGCATGACATAGAGTTACACCATTGCATTACCCTAAGTATTAAATTTAAACTAGGTGTTTGATAATCTGGTATAGTGATGAGATGTCAAGTGAGTGTGAGGAAAATTCGAATAAGTCCACTATTGGTACTGAGCTAGAACTTTCCTGGTTAGTCCTTCTGAAAGTAAGCTATAATAGACAATTAGGAAAGGATCATAGGCTCTTATTCAACAAAGCCCATTTCTAGCCTAAATTAAAGAAACCAAATGAAATTTATCCTTCTTTGATCCAAATAATCTGAGCTTAAATTAGACCTTTCTTTTTCACCCCAACTGATCTTTTCTGGGAACAATGTGTTGGCCCTGGTCCCTCCTTGGACATGTGCACCTCAGCTTATGCCAAAAGCAAAGTTGAGGGTGGCTAATGCAGTAAACAACCTTCGTTATGGCCCTGACCCAACTTTGGGTATTGTGTACCTTGTGTCATGGCAAAGCCATGAGTTGAGGGTGGCTATTATGAGGAATGCTCTGGAAAGTGGGGTTGAAAGAACAAAGAGAGAGAAAGAACAAAAGTGACTCAAGAATTAGTTGAAAGAAAAGTAAAA
>NC_028638.1:5381577-5394802 GCF_001406875.1 Solanum pennellii | reverse complement strand
CGTGGTTTCACGGTATTATTAATACTTTTTCCTTAAGTTTAGTGTGTCCAAAAGCCTTTTTGTGCTAAGTTTTATATAAGTTTCTCTTTGTTTTGCAGGAAATCTGTCCAAAGATGAATGCGGAGATTTTGAGCGAAGAAATGCAGAAGAGACCACCTACGGAGCTTATGACGGTCCGTCGTGCCTGTGACGTTCCGTAGGTGGCAGCGTAGTACAGCTGCTGAAGGAAGATGGGGAAGTCTGACCAAGTGTGGGGTTACGCAGCTTGTGACGGTCCGTCGTGTCTATGACGGTCCGTCCTGTAGTTCGTCATGGAGTTCAGAGAAGTAATCCCAGTACCCAGATTCCAAGAGTTGAAGTGTTTTGAAACGAAGACCCTCGACGGACCGTTTTGCCTATGACGGTCTGTCATACTTTCCGTCGGGGGTGGTGAAGAGAGCAGTAGAAGAAATTGCACAAGTATGGGATGACGGAATCCATGACCGTCCGTCGTGACCACGACAATCCGTCGTGAGGTCCGTCGACCCAGTAGCGTTTTGGCAGATTTCCTGCAAATAGAGTCCTTGTAAAATTAGGTTTTTATTTTCTATAAATAATTCAAAAAACCTCATTTTAGATGTCGGAGTCTGGACCTTTGATTATTAGGTTAGACTCTGTACCATGGTTATGCTCTATATTATTAGGTTATCTTTAGACTTTTATCAGTGATTGTTGGTGATTTTTGTTGATTAATCAAGCGTTTCGGATTTTACTCTTTCTCATTGAGGTAAGTACATGAATTCTTATATCATATATTTGAATATTGTAATTATGACTATGGGTAACTAAACTCCATAACTAGGGTTGTGGGAACCATAGGCAAATAATGAGGTAAAACCTAAACTAAAATAACAATTCTAGAATAGTGTTTTGCATGTATTAATAATTTTTTCGCTTAGAAGTCCTTTTAGCGGATGGCCAACGTTAGAACTCGCCTTAATGCTACTTGCCGGACCAAGGAGGTAGATAATAGGAAAAGAAATATTAACACAGATTTAGTGTATACTATCTAATAGGCTAGTATTGATTGGTACGAGGTAATAACTGAGTCAAATATCATATTGCGATGCTTAATATGAGGTAAAGACAAGGGTTAGGAAAGCAACACATGTAGCCGGACCAAGGTGCGGAGTGAGATTTTCTAGATGCCGGACCAAGGATTTACAAATACATAACTTATCACTTTGCATGCAAGATACTAGGAAAGAATTGCTATAGTTATGAACCTGTGGGGAACACGTAAACCCTAGTTACTTTGATTAATTGATTAAAATCCAACATTCAAAGCTGTTAAGTGTCTCTTTCAATTGCGTTATTTATTTTCACTCATTTAGAATAAGAAACCCCCCTTTTATTGTTTTTACTTTCCAAGGAAGTCACTGACCAAACAATAGTAATAACAAGTTGAAGTTAAGTGTAGACTATTTTCCTCGTGGGAACGATCCCAACCTCACTAGTTGGGTTATTTACTTGACACGACCGCTTTACTTCTTATTTGAGAAGTAAGGTTGAGCGTATCATTGGACAACACACATGGTTAGAAGACGTGTGGCGTGGCATGGCATCATAGACCTCAGAAAGAACACACGTTCGTACGATGTCAGGTGTGCAAGCCATCATTTCCTTTGTACAACACACAATGTTGGATGACGTCGGGCATGACATTCCATCAAAGCCATTGCACAGCAGATAAAGTTTGCCGACGTCAAGAGTGGCAAACATTTAATTTCCTTGTACAACACACACTATCGCATGACGTCGGGCGTGGAATCCCATTTTACCCCTTGGATTGCACACACGGTCGGACGACGTCAGGCATGGCATGCCATCAAAGCCCTTGGACAGAACACACGATCGAACGACATTGGGAGTGGCATGGCGCAATAGCCTTTGGACAACACAAACTGTCTGACGATGCAAGGCATGGCATCGAATCATATCCCTTGGACAACACAGAAGGTAGGACGATGTCAGGCGTGGCATTCCATAATCGCCATGTTCCAAGTGCATTGGAATGGACATACTCCAGAAGAGACCACATGGGAGAAATATGAAGATTTTTGGCAGTTAAGTGATAGAGTCAAGGAGTTCTTACAGCAATGCGTCGCGCTTGTCGCATGAATAGGTGGGGGAGAGTGACGTCCTGCCATAATTCCAGCCTGATTTGGTGTCCAAATGGGGCAGAAGGATCTAGAGTTGTGAAGAGGTTTGCAGATAACTCTAGAACCTTCTAGATTTCTGGAGAAGACTAGATAATTCCTTAGAATTCTCTAAAATACTTTAGATCCTTTTGGAAGAGATTAGCATATTCTACAAAGTGTAGAATTCTCTAGAATATGGACTAAAGTGTAAATACTTTAGGGACTTGTAGAGTAATGGTGACGTCCTTTTACAATTCCAGCCTTATTTGGCATTCGAATGGTGTCAGAAGGATCTAGAGTTGTGAAGAGGTTCGCAGAGAACTGTAGAACCTTTCTAGATTTCTTGAGAAGACTAGAGAATTCCTTAGAATTCCCTAGAATACTTTAGATCCTTTTGGAGGAGATTAGCGTATTCTAGAAAGTGTAGAATTCTCTAGAATATGGACTAAAGTGTAAATACTTTAGGGACTTGTAGAGTAATTTTTATTTACACTTAGGCCCTTAGGAGGTATTATAAATAGAAGGGCCTCTAATTTGTAAAAGCATCCAACCAAATTAAGTTGTAAGCAAATCATCTAAGTATATTACAAGCCTTCTTCCAATGTTTTGTCTAAGTGTTTCTTTGCATTCTCTTAGCATTCCAAGTCTTAAAGGATTACTTGAGCTTACAAGATCGTGAAAGATTCACGAGTAAGTTGTCAAGTGCCACACGGAGTCTTAGAAAATACTCTATTTCTGTGACAACACATTATCGGACGACGTCAGGCCTGGCATGCCATCATCGCCCTTGGACTGCAGACACGGATGAATGAAGTCAAGCGTGGCATGCTATCATTGCCCTTTGACAACACACATGGTCTGATCACGTTGGGCGTGGCATGCCATCATCTGTCTTTGACAACACACATCGTCGAACGACGTCGAGCGTGGCATGCCATCATGGCCTTGGGAAAGCACACACACTCGGATGACGTCGGGCGTGCCATGTTCTAGTACACAATGTAAAACACACAAGGTGTGTGGACGTCGTGCGTGTAATGCCCGCGTAGGTCTTTGATAACAAACACGATCGGACGATGTCGGGCGTGGTTTGCCATCAAAGCCCTTAGACAGCAAACACGGTCGTACGACATCAGGAATGGCATGGGATCATTTCCCCTGGAAAGCACTCATGGTCGGACAATGTCGGGCGTTGCATCCCATCAAAGCCTTGGGACAGAATACACGGTCGAATGACGTTGGGTTTTGCATGGCATCATAACCCTTGGACAACACACACGGTAGAACAACGTTGGGCGTGAAAAGCCATCATTTCCCTTGTACAACACACAATGTTGGACTGCGTCAAGCGTGGCATCCCATTATATTTCTTGGATTGCACACACGGTTGGACGACGTTGGGCATGACATTCCATCAAAGCCATTGGACAGTAGATACAGGTTGACGACGTCGAGAGTGGCAAACATTTAATTGCCTTGTACTACACAGACTGTCGCATGACGTTCGGCGTGGAATCCCATTTTCCCCCTTGGATTGCACACAAGGTCGGACGATGTCAGGCATGGCATGCCATTAAAGATCTTGGATAGTACACACTGTCTAACGACATCGGGAGTGGCATGACGTATTAGACTTTGGACAACACGAACGGTCTGACGATGTCAGACATGACATGGCATCATATCCCTTGGACAACACACACGGTAGGACGACGTCTGGCGTGGCATGCCATAATCGTCGTTGGAATTCACACACAGATTGATGAAGACAAGAGTGGCATGACATAATTGTCCGTTGACAGCACACACTGTTGGACGAATTTGGTATTAGCATGCCATCATGGCCCTTCGATACCACACAAGGTCGAACGACGTCGGGTGTGGCATGCCTACGTAAGCCTTGGACAACACACATTGTGGGACGACATAAGGCGTGATATGCCCGCGTAACCCTTGGAGAGCACACACGGTCGGACGACGTCGGGCGTGGCATTTCATCTAAGCCCATGGACAGCACACACTGTCGGACGACGTCAGGCATGGCATGGCATCATCGTCCTTGGACACCACTAATGGTCAGATGACGTCAAGCATGGCATGACATCCTCTCTCTTGGAATGGACACATATCCGGAAGAAGTCAGGCGTGGCATGCCATCATTTCCCTTAGACTGCATACATGGCCGGGCGATGTTGGGTGTGGCATTCCATCATCTCCCATTGATAGCACACACGGTTGGACGACGTCATGCATAGCATGCGATCATGGACCTGGGACAGCACACGGTCGGACGACGTCGGGCATGGCATGCCATCAAAGCCCTTCGACAACACACACGGTTGGACGACGTCGGGCATGACATGGCATAATAGCCTTTGGACAGCACACACAGTCTAATGATGTCGGGCATAGCATTTCATCATTTTCCTTGGACAGCACACATGGCCAGACGACGTCAAGCGTGGCATGCCATCATTTTCCTTTTACTGCACACAAGGATGGATGAAGTCAGGCATGGCATGGAATCATCTCCCTTTGACAACACACATGGTCGGACGATGTTGGACGTGACATGCAATCAAAGCATTTGGACAGCACACACGGTGGAAACACGTCAGGCATTGCATGGCCTCATAGCCCTTGGACAACATACACATTCAGATGACGTCGGTCCTGGCATGCAATCATCACCCTTAGACAACACACAAAGTCAGGCTTGGCATGCCCGCATAACCCTTGGACAACACACATGGTAACATGACGTCATGTGTGGCATATCATCATATCACTTGGAAAAAACACCCAATTGGATGACGTCGGGTATGGCATGCCCGCGTAGCACTTGGACAACACACACGGTGGGACAACGTCGGACTTTTCATGCCCGCGTAGACCACGGAGAGAAAACACGATCGGACGACATTTGGTGAGGCATGCCATCAAAGCCCTTGGATAGCAAACACGGTCGGACAACGTCAAGCGTGGAAAGGCATCATTGTCCTTGGACAACACTCATGGTCGGACGATGTTGGGCGTTGTGAGACAATCCCTTGGACAAAACACATGGTCAGAAGACGTTGTCCATGGCATGGCATCATATCCTTTAGACAGCACACATGTTCGGACGATGTCGGGTGTGGCAAGCCATTATTGCCGTTGTACAACACACACAATTGGATGACGTCGGGCATGTCATCCCATTTTCTCCCTTGGATTGCACACACGGTATGACGAAGTTGGGTATGGCATGCCATCAAAGCCCTTTGATAGCACACACAGTCGGACGACTCGGGCGTGGAATGATCTTGGAGAGAACACACGATCGGACGACATTTGGTGTGGCATGCTATCAAATCCCTTCGACAACAAACACAATCGGACGATGTGAGGCGTGGCATGGAATCCAAGTCCTTGGACAACACTCACGGTCGGACAACGTCGGGCGTTGCCAGCCATCAATGCCCTTGGACAACACACATGGTCTGAAGACGTTGGGCGTGGAATGGCATCATAACCCTTGTACAACACAAACATTTAGACTATGTCGGTTGTTGCAAGCCATTATTGCCCTTGCACAACACACACTATTGGACGACGTGGGGCATGTCATCCCATTTTCTCCCTTGGATTGCAGACACGGTATGACGAAGTTGGGTATGGCATGCCATCAAAGCCCTTGGATAGCACACACAGTCGGACAACGTCGGGCGTGGAATGACATAATAGCCTTTGGACAGCACACATGCTCTGGCGATGTCGGGCATCGCATGTCATCACACCCCTTGGACAGCACACACTATCGGACGACATTAGGCGTGGCATGCCATCATCGCCCTTGGACTGCAGACAGGGACGGATGAAGTGAGGCGTGGCATGCCATCATCGCCCTTTGAAAGCACACATTGTCGGATAAAGTTTGGCGTGGCATGCCATCATTGCCATTTGACAGCCCACATGGTAGAATGACGTCGGGCGTGGCATGCCATCATGGCCGTGGGAAAGAACACACAGTCGGATAACGTTAGGCGTGCCATGCCTGAGTAGCCCTGGTACAACACACACAGTGGGATCACGTCGGTCATGGCATGCCATCAAATCCCTTGGAGAACAAACATGGCCGGACGACGTCGGCCGTGGCATGCCATCAAAGCCCTTGGACAGCAAACACGATCGAACGACATCAGGCATGCATTGCATCATATCCCTTGGACAGCAGTCACGCTCGGACAACGTCGAGCGTGGCATGCCATCAAAGCCCTTGGACAGCACACACCGTTGGACAACATTGGGCGTTACAAGCCATAATTTCCCTTCTACAACAAACACGGTCGAACGACGTCAGGCGTGGCATCACATTATATCACTTAGATTGCGCACACTGTCGGACAATGTCAGGCATCATATGCCATAAAAGCCCTTTGACAGCACACAGGTTGGACGACGTCGGGCGTAGCAAGCATTCATTGGCCTTGTACAACACACACTGTCGGACGACATCGGGCGTGGAATCCCATTAAATCCCTTGGATTGTACACACAGTCGAACGATGTAAGGCATGGCATGACATTTAAGCCCTTGGACAGCACACACGGTTGGACGACGTCGGACGTGGCATGGCATAATAGCCTTCGGACAGCACACACGGTCTGACGATGTCGAGCATGGCATGTCATCATAGCCCTTGGAAAGCACACACGGTCAAACAACGTCAAGCGTGGCATGCCATCTGCACACAAGGATGGATAAAGTCAGGTGTGGCATTGCTGTTGGACTGCACACAAGGTCTGACGTTATTGGGCATGGCATGTCATCATAGCCCTTTGACATTACAAACGGTTGGACTATGTCGGGAGTGGCATGTAATCATAGCCCTTGGAAAGCATACACAGTAAGACAACGTCGGGTGTGGCATGCCATCATTGCATTTGGACAGAACACACCGACGGACGAGCTCGGTTATGTCATGCCCACGTAGCCTATAAACAGCACACACGGTTGGACGACATCGGGCGTGTCATGCCCGCGTAGCCCTTGGAAAGCACACACTGTCAAAGGACGTTGGGTGTTGCATGCCATCAAAATCCTTGGAGAACACACATGGTCGGACAACGTAGGCGTTGCATGGAATCATAGCCCTTGGACAGCACACACGGTACGATGACGTCGTGCGTGGATTCCATCATCACCCTTGGCTTGAAAAAACGGACAGACGACATCGAGCGTGGCATACCATCATGGACATAGATAGCACACATGGTGGTATAATGTTGGGCGTGTCGTGCCCATGTAGCACTTGGACAACACAAATGGTGGGACGACGTCGAGCGTGTCATGCCCTCGTAGCCCTTGGACAGCACACACGATCGAACGACGTCGGGCATGGCATTGAATCATAGCCCTTGGACAGCACACACGGTCAGACGACATCGGTAATGGCATTCCATTAAAGCCCTGGGACAGCACAAACGATCGAGTGACGTCGGGAGTGGCAAGCCTCATCTCCCTTGTATAGCAAACACTAGCGGATGACATCTTGCATGGAATGCCACAATCTCTCTTTGATTGCACACACGGAGGGACGATGTCGGGCGTGGCATGCCATCATTGCCCTTGGACAACACACACGGTCGGAAAACGTCGGGCGTTGCATGCCAATATGGCCCTTTGACAACACACACGGTCAAATAACGTCGGGCGTGGCATGCAACCATCACCCTTGGACAGCAAACACAGTCGGATTTGGCATACCCGCGAAGCCCTTGGACAGCACACATGGTAAGAGGACTTTGGGCGTGGAATGTCATCAAAGTCCCTCCACAGCACACATAGTTGGATGACGTCAGGCGTGGCATGCCCGCAGAGCACTTTGACAACACACACGGTCGGACGAAATTAGGGGTGGCATGGCATGGCGTCATAACCCTTGGAAAACACACACGGTCGTGCTTGACATGCCCGCGTAGCCCTTGGACAGGACACACTGTATCAAGATGTCCAGCGTGGCATATTATCAGAGCCGTTGCACAACGTACGCAGTTGGATGACGTCGGGCGTGGCATGCCCGCTAGCACTTTTACAATACACACGGTCGAACGACGTCAGGCGTGGCATGGCATAAAAGACTTTGGACAGCACACATGGTCTAACGATGTCGGGCATGGCATGTCATCATACCCCTTGGATAGCACACACAGTCGGATAACTTCAGGTGTGGCATGCTATCATCGCCCTTGCACTGCACACACACACGGATGAAGTCAAGCGTGGCATGCCATCATCGCCCTTTGACAACACACACGGTCGGACGACGTCGGACGTGGCATGCAATCATGGCCCTGGGACAACACACAGTCGGATGACATCGAGCGTGTCATGCCCACATAGCCCTTGGAAAACACACACGGTGGGATGACGTTGGGCGTGTCATGCCCGCATAGCCCTTGGAGAGCACACACGTCGGCAGACGTTGGAGTTTGCATACCATCAAAGCCCTTAGACAGCAAACACGGTCGGACAACGTCAGGCGTTGCATGACATCATATCCCTTGGACAACACACACAATGAGACGACGTCGGTCTTGGAATTCCATTAAAGTTGTTGGACAACGCACACGGTAACACGATGTTAGGCGTGGCATGCCATCATTGCCTTGGGAAAGCACACACAGTCGGATGACGTCGGGCGTGCCATGTTCTCGTACACATTGGACAACACACAAGGTGTGAGGACGTTGTGCGTGTAATGCCCGCGTAGGTCTTTGAGATCAAACACGATCGGACGATGTCGGGCGTGGCTTGCCATCAAAGCCCTTAGACAGTAGACTCGGTCGTACGACATAAGGCATGGCATGGCATAATTTCCCTTGGAAAGCACTCACGATCGGACAATGTCGGGCGTGGCATCCCATCAAAGCCCTGGGACAGAATGCACGGTCGAATGACGTCGGGCGTTGCATGGCATCATAACCGTTGGACAACACACACATTAGAACAACTTCGGGCGTGAAAAACCATCATTGCCGTTGTAGGTACAACACACAATGTTGAACTACGTCAAGCGTGGCATCCCATTATATCCCTTGGATTGCACATACGGTCGGACTACGTCGGGCATGACATTCCATCAAAGCCCTTGGACAGCACACACAGTTGGAAATTGTCGGGCGTGGCAAGCATTTAATTGCCTTCTACAACACACACTGTCGCATGACGTTGGGCGTGGATCCCATTTTCTCCCTTTGATTGCACATACTGTCGGACGACGTCAGGGATGGCATGCCATCAAAGCCCTAGGACAGCACACATGGTCGAACGACGTTGGGAGTGGCATGACGTAATAGCCTTTGGACAACATCAGGCGTATCATGCCCGCGTTACCGTTGGAGAGAACACACGGTCGGACGACGTCGGGCGTGGCATCCCATCAAAGCCCTTGGACAGCAAACACTATATGACAACGTCGGGCGTTGCATGCCATCATCTCCCTTGGAATGAACACACTGACGGACGACGTCGGGCATGGTAAGACACATCGCCCTTGGAATGGACACACATCTGGAAGAAGTCAGTTGTGTCATGCCATCATCGCCCTTTGACAGAAAACATTGTCGGACAACGTTGGACGTGCCAGGCCATCAAAGACTCTGCACAACACCCACGGTGGGAACACGTCCGGCGTGAAATGGCATTGTAGCTCTTGGACAGCTCACACGGTAGGACGACGTCAGGCATTGCAAGACCACGTTGCATTTGAACAGCACACACAGTGGGAAGGTGTCGGGTGTGACATGCCCTCGTAGCCCTTCGAAAGCACATACATTCATATTATGTCGGGCGTGGAATGCCATCAAAGCCCTTGGACAGCACACACGTCGGACGACATTGGGCGTGGCATGTCATCAAAGCCCTTGGACATCAAAGATAGTCGAGCAACGTCGGGCGTGCCAAGCCTTGTTTCCCTTGTTCAGCAAACACTGTCGGATAATGTCGGGCGTTGCATGCAACCATCTCTGTTGGATTGCACACACAGACGGACGTTTTCTAGCATGCATGCAATCATATCCCTTGGAAAAAACATACGGTCAGACAATGTCGGGCGTTGCATGCCATTATGGGCCTTTGATAACAGACATGGTCAGACGATGTAGGACATTACATGCAATCATCGCCCTTGGACAGCACACACTGTCAAGCTTGGCATGCCCGCGTAGCCCTTGGATAACACACACGGTAACACGACGTCGAGAGTGGCATATCATCATAGCCTTTGGAAAGCACACCAAGTTTGATGACGTCGGGTATGGCATATCTGCGTAGCACTTGGATAACACACACGGTGGGATGACGTTGGGCTTTTTATGCCTGCGTAGACCATGGAGAGAAAATACAATCGAACGACATTTTGTGTGGTATGCCATCAAAGACCTTAGGCAGTAAACACGGTCGGATTACACTCACGGTGGGACGACGTCGGGCGTGTCCAGCCATTAAAGCCCTTGGATGATATACCGTGGTTTCACGGTATAATTAATACTTTTTCCTTAAGTTTAGTGTTTCCAAAAGCCTTTTTGTGCTATGTTTTATATAAGTTTCTCTTTGTTTTGCAGGTAATCTGTCCAAAGATGAATGCGGAGATTTTGAGCGAAGAAATGCAGAAGAGACCACCTACGGAGCTTATGACGCTCCGTCGTGCCTGTGACGGTCCGTAGGTGGCAGCGTAGTACAGCTGCTGAAGGAAGATGGGGAAGTCTGACCAAGTGTGGGGTTACGCGCTTGTGACGGTCTGTCGTGTCTATGACGGTCCGTCCTGCTGTTCATCATGGAGTTCAGAGAAGTAATCTCAGTACCCAGATTCCAAGAGTTGAAGTGTTTTGAAACGAAGACCCTCGACGGACCGTTTTGCCTATGACGGTCCGTCATACTTGCCGTCGGGGGTGGTGAAGAGAGCAGCAGAAGAAATTGCACAAGTATGGGATGATGGAATCCATGACCGTCCATCGTGACCACGACCATCCGTCGTGAGATCCGTCGACCTAGTCGCGTTTTGGCAGATTTCCAGCAAATAGAGTCCTTGTATAATTAGGTTTTTATTTTCTATAAATAATTCAAAAATCCTCATTTTAGATGTCGGAGTCTGGACTTTTGATTATTAGGTTAGACTCTGTACCATGTTTATGCTCTGTATTATTAGGTTATCTTTAGACTTTTATCAGTGATTGTTGGTGATTTTTGTTTATTAATCAAGCGTTTCGGATTTTACGCTTTCTCATTGAGGTAAGTACACGAATTCTTATATCATATATTTGAATATTGTAATTATGACTATGGGTAACTAAACTCCATAACTAGGATTGTGGGAACCATAGGCAAATAATGAGGTAAAACCAAAACTAAAATAACAATTCTAGAATAGTGTTTTGCATGTATTAATAATTCTTTCGCTTAGAAGTCCTTTTAACGGATGGCCAACGTTAGAACTCGCCTTAATGCTACTTGCCGGACCAAGGAGGTAGATAATAGGAAAAGAATTATTAACATAGATTTAGTGTATACTATCTAATAGGCTAGTATTGATTGGTACGAGGTAATAACTGAGTCAAATATCGTATTGTGATGCTTAATATGAGGTAAAGATAAGGGTTAGGAAAGCAACACACGTAGCCGGACCAAGGTACGGAGTGAAATTTTCTAGATGTCGGACCAAGGATTTAGAAATACATAACTTATCACTTTGCATGCAAGATACTAGGAAAGAATGTTATTGTTAGAATTATCAAGTTATGAACCTGTGGGGAACACGTAAACCCTAGTTACATTGATTAATTGATTAAAATCCAACATTCAAAGCTGTTAAGTCTCTCTTTCAATTGCGTTATTTATTTTCACTCATTTAGAATTAGAAACTCCCCTTTTATTGTTTTTACTTTCCAAGGAAGTCATTGACCAAACAATAGTAACAACAAGTTGAAGTTAAGTCTAGACTATTTTCCTCGTGGGAACGATCCCAACCTCACTAGTTGGGTTATTTACTTGACACGACCGCTTTACTTCTTATTTGAGAAGTAAGTTTGAGCGTATCAAATTTTGGCGCCGTTGCCGGGGAAAGTAGCTTTTAGATCAACTTGAACTTATTGCTATAGTTTAGTTGATATTTTCTTGATTTTACTTTGTTTTATTGTTTTTGATTTGTGCAGAACCACCCTCCTTGTATGCCAAATACACGGAGAGGAATAGTCATACCATCTTGATGAAGTCTGAGTAATCAAGTATCCTCAGTCGTGTCGCGACGTTAAATCAGGCGCTTGTTGGGAGGCAACCCAATACTTATAGTTTTTTTTCTTTCTTTTTATGTTTAGTAATGGTAGCATCTGTCGTGCCAGGTACGTCTTTCTGTTATTTTCAAACTAGGGCACATGCGACCTGCACAACCGTTCTGGTTGTCAGAGACCCTGTTTCTAAGGGTCTCTCACTTTTTCTAAGTGTCCTTCAATGGACACATGTGACGGACCGTCATACCCACGACGGTCCGTCCTGCACGACCGTCATGACGGTCAGAGACCCCTCTCCTAGGGGTCTCCACATTTTTTTAAAGTGTCCTCTGACGGACACCCACAACGGACCGTCTAACTTGTGACGGTCCGTCCTGCACATACCGTCATACTAATCAGAGACTCTCCTTCAGGGTTCTCCATATTTACATAGTCTAATTCTCCATTTATACATAGTCTAATTCTCCATATATACATAATCTAATTCTCCATATATACATAGTCTAATTCTCCATATATACATAGTCTAATTCTTCATATATACATAGTCTAAGTAAGACGCGACGGACCCCACGACGGTTCGTCATACTCACAACGATCCGTGCTGATCGTCGGCGCTTTGCGCCCCAGGTTTGCTTCACCTACAACTCTAGTATTTCAATTTTTTTATGCATTGGGGAAAATTGCATGCTTTTTTTTGGGGGTGGGGTAAATGGATAGTGAGTGTTAGGGTGAAGTCTGAGTAGCCCAATTCACTATCCTCTTTTGGGGTTTTCT
>NC_028638.1:5380724-5381476 GCF_001406875.1 Solanum pennellii | reverse complement strand
ATGATATCCTGATAAACTGGAAAATGATGCATGACTAGGCATAGTAACTGATAATTGTGTGGCTCTAAGCATGACATAGAGTTACACCATTGCATTACCCTAAGTCTTAAATTTAAACTAGGTGTTTCATAATCTGGTATAGTGATGAGATGTCAAGTGAGTGTGAGGAAAATTCGAATAAGTCCACTGTTGGTATTGAGCTAGAACTTGCCTGGTTAGTCCTTCTGAAAGTAAGCTATAATAGACAATTAGGAAAGGATCGTAGGCCCTTATTCAACAAAGCCCATTTCTAGCCTAAATTAAAGAAACCAAATGAAATTTATCCTTCTTTGATCCAAATAATCTGAGCTTAAATTAGACCTTTCTTTTTCACCCCAACTGATCTTTTCTAGGAACAATGTGTTGGCCCTGGTCCCTCCTTGGACATGTGCACCTCAGCTTATGCCAAAAGCAAAGTTGAGGGTGGCTAATGCAGTAAACAACCTTCGTTATGGCCCTGACCCAACTTTGGGTATTGTGTACCTTGTGTCATGGCAAAGCCATGAGTTGAGGGTGGCTATTATGAGGAATGCTGGGAAAGTGGGGTTGAAAGAACAAAGAGAGAGAAAGAATAAAAGTGACTCAAGAATTAGTTGAAAGAAAAGTAAACAAAAAGAAAAATATACAAGAAATACAAGCAAGAAAAGAAGAGAGTCACTTACACAAAGGAAGAAAGAAGAGAAAATAGCAAGGTGAAAGAATATGAGAAACTG
>NC_028638.1:5237983-5378590 GCF_001406875.1 Solanum pennellii | reverse complement strand
TTATCAAGTTATGAACCTGTGGGGAACACGTAAACCCTAGTTTCTTTGATTAATTGATTAAAATCCAACATTCAAAGCTGTTAAGTGTCTCTTTCAATTGCGTTATTTATTTTCACTCATTTAGAATAAGAAACCCCCCTTTTATTGTTTTTACTTTCCAAGGAAGTCATTGACCAAACAATAGTAATAACAAGTTGAAGTTAAGTGTAGACTATTTTCCTCGTGGGAACGATCCCAACCTCACTAGTTGGGTTATTTACTTGACACGACCGCTTTACTTCTTATTTGAGAAGTATGTTTGAGCGTATCATTGGACAACACACATGGTTAGAAGACGTGTGGCGTGGCATGGCATCATAGACCTCAGAAAGAACACACGTTCGTACGATGTCAGGTGTGCAAGCCATCATTTCCTTTGTACAACACACAATGTTGGATGACGTCGGACATGACATTCCATCAAAGCCATTGAACAGCAGATAAAGTTTGCCGACGTCAAGAGTGGCAAACATTTAATTTCCTTGTACAACACACACTATCGCATGACGTCGGGTGTGGAATCCCATTTTACCCCTTGGATTGCACACACGGTCGGACGACGTCAGGCATGGCATGCCATCAAAGCCCTTGGACAGAACACACGATCGAACGACATTTGGAGTGGCATGGCGCAATAGCCTTTGGACAACACAAACTGTTTGACGATGCAAGGCATGGCATCGAATCATATCCCTTGGACAACACAGAAGGTAGGACGATGTCAGGCGTGGCATTCCATAATCGCCATGTTCCAAGTGCATTGGAAGGGACATACTCCAGAAGAGACCACATGGGAGAAATATGAAGATTTTTGGCGGTTAAGTGATAGATTCAAGGAGTTCTTACAGCAATGCGTCGCGCTTGTCGCATGAATAGGTGGGGGAGAGTGACGTCCTGCCATAATTCCAGCCTGATTTGGCGTCCAAATGGGGCAGAAGGATCTAGAGTTGTGAAGATGTTTGCAGATAACTCTAGAACCTTCTAGATTTCTGGAGAAGACTAGATAATTCCTTAGAATTCTCTAAAATACTTTAGATCCTTTTGGAAGAGATTAGCATATTCTACAAAGTGTAGAATTCTCTACAATATGGACTAAAGTGTAAATACTTTAGGGACTTGTAGAGTAATGGTGACGTCCTTTTACAATTCCAGCCTTATTTGGCATTCGAATGGTGTCAGAAGGATCTAGAGTTGTGAAGAGGTTCGCAGAGAACTGTAGAACCTTCTAGATTTCTGGAGAAGACTAGAGAATTCCTTAGAATTCCCTAGAATACTTTAGATCCTTTTGGAGGAGATTAGCGTATTCTAGAAAGTGTAGAATTCTCTAGAATATGGACTAAAGTGTAAATACTTTAGGGACTTGTAGAGTAATTTTTATTTACACTTAGGCCCTTAGGAGGTATTATAAATAGAAGGGCCTCTAATTTGTAAAAGCATCCAACCAAATTAAGTTGTAAGCAAATCATCTAAGTATATTACAAGCCTTCTTCCAATGTTTTGTCTAAGTGTTTCTTTGCATTATCTTAGCATTCCAAGTCTTAAAGGATTACTTGAGCTTACAAGATCGTGAAAGATTCACGAGTAAGTTGTCAAGTGCCACACGGAGTCTTAGAAAATACTCTATTTCTGTGACAACACATTATCGGACGACGTCAGGCCTGGCATGACATCATCGCCCTTGGACTGCAGACACGGATGAATGAAGTCAAGTGTGGCATGCTATCATTGCCCTTTGACAACACACATGGTCTGATCACGTTGGGCGTGGCATGCCATCATCTGTCTTTGACAACACACATCGTCGAACAACGTCGAGCGTGGCATGCCATCATGGCCTTGGGAAAGCACACACACTCGGATGACGTCGGGCGTGCCATGTTCTCGTACACAATGGAAAACACACAAGGTGTGAGGACGTCGTGCGTGTAATGCCCGCGTAGGTCTTTGAGAACAAACACGATCGGACGATGTCGGGCGTGGTTTGCCATCAAAGCCCTTAGACAGCAAACATGGTCGTACGACATCAGGAATGGCATGGGATCATTTCCCCTGGAAAGCACTCATGGTCGGACAATGTCGGGCGTTGCATCCCATCAAAGCCTTGGGACAGAATACACGGTCGAATGACGTTTGGTTTTGCATGGCATCATAACCCTTGGACAACACACACGGTAGAACAACGTTGGGCGTGAAAAGCCATCATTTCCCTTGTACAACACACACTGTTGGACTGCGTCAAGCGTGGCATCCCATTATATTTCTTGGATTGCACACACGGTTGGACGACGTTGGGCTTGACATTCCATCAAAGCCATTGGACAGTAGATACAGGTTGACGACGTCGAGTGTGGCAAACATTTAATTGCCTTGTACTACACAGACTGTCGCATGACGTCTGGCGTGGAATCCCATTTTCCCCCTTGGATTGCACACAAGGTCGGACGATGTCAGGCATGGCATGCCATTAAAGATCTTGGACAGTACACACGGTCTAACGACATCGGGAGTGGCATGGCGTAATAGACTTTGGACAACACGAACGGTCTGACGATGTCTGACATGACATGGCATCATATCCCTTGGACAACACACACGGTAGGACGACGTCTGGCGTGGCATGCCATAATCGTCGTTGGAATTCACATACAGATTGACGAAGACAAGCGTGGCATGACATAATTGTCCGTTGACAGCACACACAGTTGGACGAATTTGGTATTAGCATGCCATCATGGCCCTTCGATACCACACAAGGTCGAACGACGTCGGGTGTGGCATGCCTGCGTAAGCCTTGGACAACACACATTGTGGGACGACATAAGGCGTGATATGCCCGCGTAACCCTTGGAGAGCACACACGGTCGGACGACGTCGGGCGTGGCATTTCATCAAAGCCCATGGACAGCACACACTGTCGGACGACGTCAGGCATGGCATGGCATCATCGTCCTTGGACACAACTAATGGTCAGATGACGTCAAGCATGGCAGGACATCCTCTCTCTTGGAATGGACACATATCCGGAAGAAGTCAGGCGTGGCATGCCATCATTTCCCTTTGACTGCATACATGGTCGGGCGATGTTGGGTGTGGCATTCCATCATCTCCCATTGATAGCACACACGGTTGGACGACGTCATGCATAGCATGCGATCATGGACCTGGGACAGCACACGGTCGGACGACGTCGGGCATGGCATGCCATCAAAGACCTTGGACAACACACACGGTTGGACGACGTCGGGCATGACATGGCATAATAGACTTTGGACAGCACACACAGTCTAATGATGTCGGGCATAGCATTTCATCATTTTCCTTGGACAGCACACATGGCCAGACGACGTCAAGCGTGGCATGCCATCATTGTCCTTTTTCTGCACACAAGGATGGATGAAGTCAGGCATGGCATGGAATCATCTCCCTTTAACAACACACATGGTCGGACGATGTTGGACGTGACATGCAATCAAAGCATTTGAACAGCACACACGGTGGAAACACGTCAGGCATTGCATGGCATCATAGCCCTTGGACAGCATACACATTCAGACGACGTCANAGATGACGTCGGTCCTGGCATGCAATCATCACCCTTAGACAACACACAAAGTCAGGCTTGGCATGCCCGCATAACCCTTGGACAACACACATGGTAACATGACGTCATGTGTGGCATATCATCATATCACTTGGAAAAAACACCCAATTGGATGACGTCGGGTATGGCATGCCCGCGTAGCACTTGGACAACACACACGGTGGGACAACGTCGGACTTTTCATGCCCGCGTAGACCATGGAGAGAAAACACGATCGGACGACATTTGGTGAGGCATGCCATCAAAGCCCTTGGATAGCAAACACGGTCGGACAACGTCAAGCGTGGAAAGGCATCATTGTCCTTGGACAACACTCACGGTCGGACGTTGTCGGGCGTTGTGAGACAATCCCTTGGACAAAACACATGGTCAGAAGACGTTGTCCATGGCATGGCATCATATCCCTTAGACAGCACACATGTTCGGACGATGTCGGGTGTGGCAAGCCATTATTGCCCTTGTACAACACACACTATTGGATGACGTCGGGCATGTCATCCCATTTTCTCCCTTGGATTGCACACACGGTATGACGAAGTTGGGTATGGCATGCCATCAAAGCCCTTTGATAGCACACGCAGTCGGACGACGTCGGGCGTGGAATCATCTTGGAGAGAACACACGATCGGACGGCATTTGGTGTGGCATGCTAACAAATCCCTTCGACAACAAACACAATCGGACGATGTGAGGCATGGCATGGAATCAAAGTCCTTGGACAACTCTCACGGTCGGACAACGTCGGGCGTTGCCAGCCATCAATGCCCTTGGACAACACACATGGTCTGAAGACGTTGGGCGTGGAATGGCATCATAACCCTTGTACAACACAAACATTTAGACTATGTCGGTTGTTGCAAGCCATTATTGCCCTTGCACAACACACACTATTGGACGACGTGGGGCATGTCATCCCATTTTCTCCCTTGGATTGCAGACACGGTATGACGAAGTTGGGTATGGCATGCCATCAAAGCCCTTGGATAGCACACACAGTCGGACAACGTCGGGCGTGGAATGACATAATAGCCGTTGGACAGCACACATGCTCTGGCGATGTCGGGCATCGCATGTCATCATACCCCTTGGACAGCACACACTATCGGACGACGTTAGGCGTGGCATGCTATCATCGCCCTTGGACTGCACACAGGGACGGATTAAGTGAGGCGTGGCATGCCATCATCGCCCTTTGACAGCACACATTGTCGGATCACGTTTGGCGTGGCATGCCATCATTGCCATTTGACAGCACACATGGTAGAATGACGTCGGGCGTGGCATGCCATCATGGCCGTGGGAAAGATCACACAGTCGGATAACGTTAGGCGTGCCATGCCTGAGTAGCCCTGGTACAACACACACAGTGGGATCACGTCGGTCATGGCATGCCATCAAATCCCTTGGAGAACAAACATGGCCGGACGACGTCGGCCGTGGCATGCCATCAAAGCCCTTGGACAGCAAACACGATCGAACGACATCAGGCATGCATTGCATCATATCCCTTGGACAGCAGTCACGCTCGGACAACGTCGAGCGTGGCATGCCATCAAAGCCCTTGGACAGCACACACCGTAGGACAACATTGGGCGTTACTAGCCATAATTTCCCTTCTACAACAAACACGGTCGAACGACGTCAGGCGTGGCATCACATTATATCACTTAGATTGCGCACACTGTCGGACAATGTCAGGCATCATATGCCATAAAAGCCCTTTGACAGCACACAGGTTGGACGACGTCGGGCGTAGCAAGCATTCATTGGCCTTGTACAACACACACTGTCGGACGACATCGGGCGTGGAATCCCATTAAATCCCTTGGATTGTACACACAGTCGAACGATGTAAGGCATGGCATGACATTTAAGCCCTTGGACAGCACACACGGTTGGACGACGTCGGACGTGGCATGGCATAATAGCCTTCGGACAGCACACACGGTCTGACGATGTCGAGCATGGCATGTCATCATAGCCCTTGGAAAGCACACACGGTCAAACAACGTCAAGCGTGGCATGCCATCTGCACACAAGGATGGATAAAGTCAGGCGTGGCATTGCTGTTGGACTGCACACAAGGTCTGACGTTATTGGGCATGGCATGTCATCATAGCCCTTTGACATTACAAACGGTTGGACTATGTCGGGAGTGGCATGTAATCATAGCCCTTGGAAAGCATACACAGTAAGACAACGTCGGGTGTGGCATGCCATCATTGCATTTGGACAGAACACACTGACGGACGAGCTCGGTTATGTCATGCCCACGTAGCCTATAAAAAGCACACACGGTTGGACGACATCGGGCGTGTCATGCCCGCGTAGCCCTTGGAAAGCACACACGGTCAAAGGACGTTGGGTGTTGCATGCCATCAAAATTCTTGGATAACACACATGGTCGGACAACGCAGGCGTTGCATGGAATCATAGCCCTTGGACAGCACACACGGTACGACGACGTTGTGCGTGGATTCCATCATCACCCTTGGCTTGAAAAAACGGACAGACGACATCGAGCGTGGCATACCATCATCGACATAGATAGCACACATGGTGGTATAATGTTGGGCGTGTCGTTCCCATGTAGCACTTGGACAACACAAATGGTGGGACGACGTCGAGCGTGTCATGCCCTCGTAGCCCTTGGACAGCACACACGATCGAACGACGTCGGGCATGGCATTGAATCATAGCCCTTGGACAGCACACACGGTCAGACGACATCGGTAATGGCATTCCATTAAAGCCCTGGGACAGCACAAACGATCGAGTGACGTCGGGAGTGGCAAGCCTCATCTCCCTTGTATAGCAAACACTAGCGGATGACATCTTGCATGGAATGCCACAATCTCTCTTTGATTGCACACACGGAGGGACGATGTCGGGCGTGGCATGCCATCATTGCCCTTGGACAACACACACGGTCGGAAAACGTCGGGCGTTGCATGCCAATATGGCCCTTTGACAACACACACGGTCAAACAACGTCGGGAGTGGCATGCAACCATCACCCTTGGACAGCAATAACAGTCGGACTTGGCATACCCGCAAAGCCCTTGGACAGCACACATGGTAAGAGGACTTTGGGCGTGGAATGTCATCAAAGTCCCTCCACAGCACACACAGTTGGATGACGTCTGGCGTGGCATGCCCGCAGAGCACTCTGACAACACACACGGTCGGACGAAATTAGGGGTGGCATGGCATGGCATCATAACCCTTGGAAAACACACACGGTCGTGCTTGACATGCCCGCGTAGCCCTTGGACAGGACACACTGTATCAAGATGTCCAGCGTGGCATATTATCAGAGCCGTTGCACAACGTACGCAGTTGGATGACGTCGGGTGTGGCATGCCCGCTAGCACTTTTACAATACACACGGTCGAACGACGTCAGGCGTGGCATGGAATAAAAGACTTTGGACAGCACACATGGTCTAACGATGTCGGGCATGGCATGTCATCATACCCCTTGGATAGCACACACAGTCGGACAACTTCAGGTGTGGCATGCTATCATCGCCCTTGCACTGCACACACACACGGATGAAGTCAAGCGTGGCATGCCATCATCGCCCTTTGACAACAAACACGGTCGGACGACGTCGGACGTGGCATGCAATCATGGCCCTGGGACAACACACAGTCGGATGACATCGAGCGTGTCATGCCCACATAGCCCTTGGAAAACACACATGGTGGGATGATGTTGGGCGTGTCATGCCCGCATAGCCCTTGGAGAGCACACACGTCGGCAGACGTTGGAGTTTGCACACCATCAAAGCCCTTAGACAGCAAACACGGTCGGACAACGTCAGGCGTTGCATGACATCATATCCCTTGGACAACACACACAATGAGACGACGTCGGTCTTGGAATTCCATTAAAGTTGTTGGACAACGCACACGGTAACACGATGTTAGGCGTGGCATGCCATCATAGTCCTTGGATAGCACACACAGTTGGATGATGTCAGGTGTGGCATGCCCGCATAGCACATGGACAGCACACACGGCCGGACAACGTCGGTCGTTAAATGGCATCATAGCCTTATGATAGCACACACGGTCGGACGACGTTGAGCGTGGCATGCCATCATCGCCCTTGGACTGCACACACGATCGGGCGTGGCATGCCCTCATATCCATTGGACAACATACATGGTCACACGACGTTGGGCTTGGCATGCCATCATAGCCATTGGATAGTACACACGGTTGGATGACGTCGCCCATGGTATGTCCACGTAGCCTTTGGACACAACACACATTTGGACGACGTCAGGCGTGGCATTCCATCCAAGCCCTTGGATAGCACATACAATTAGATGACGTCGGGCGTAACATGCCATCAAAGCCCTTGGACAACACACACGGTCCGACAACATCGAGCGTTTCATGCCATTATAGCCCTTTCACAACACACACGGTCAGACGTCGTCGGGCATGGCATGCAATCATCGCCCTTGGACAGCACACACAGTCGGGCTTGGCATACCTGCGTAGACCTTGGACAGCACACACGGTAACACGACTTTGGCGTGGTATGTCATCATAGTACTTGGACAACACACACATTTGGATGACGTCGGGTGTAGAATGCTCGTGTATCACTTGGATAGCACACACGATCGGACGACGTTAGGCGTGGCATGGCATAATAGCCTTTGGACAACACACACGGTCTGATGATTATCGGGCATAGAATATCATCATAGCCCTTGCAAAACACACACGGTCGAATGACGTCGGGCGTGTCATGCGATCATCGCCCAGGGACTGCACACACGGACGAATGAAGTCAGGCGTGGCATGCCATCATCACCCTTTTACAGTACATACGCTCGTACGACGTCAAGTGTTGCATGCCATCATGGCCCTTGGACAGCACACACAGACGGATGACGTGCGGCGTGGCACGCCCGCATAGCCCTTGGACAACACACCCGGTAGGACGACGTCCGGTGTGTCATACACGCATAGCCTTTGTAGAAAAGCTCGGTCAGACGACGTCAGGCGTGGCATGCCATCAAAGCCCTTGGACAGCAAACATGGTCGATCAACGTAAGGCGTGGCATGGTATCATAGCCCCTGGACAGCACTCACTGTGGGACGACATCGGGCTTGGCATGCATTCAAAGCCCATGGATAGCACACACGATGGGAAGACGTCGGGCATGGCATGGCATCAAAGCGTTTGGATAGCACACACGGTCAAACAATGTCGGGTGTTAAAAGCCATCATTGCCCTTGTACAAGACACACTGTCAAACAACTTCGGGCATGGCATACTATTATCTCCCTTGGATTGCACATATGGTCGGACGACGTCGATCATGGCATGCCATCAAAGCCTTTGGAAAACACACACAATCGAAAGACGTCGGGAGTGACATGGACTAATAGGCTTTGGACAGCACACACAGTCTGACGATGTCGGGCATGGCATGTCATCATATCCCTTGGACAGCACACACGATCGGACGACGTCTAACGTGGCATGCCATCATCTCCGATGGTCTGCACACACACGGTCTAACGATGTCGGGCGTGGCATGTCATCATAGCCCTTGGAAAGCACACACTGTTTGACAATGTCGGGGGTGGCATTCCCGCGTATCCCTTGGACAACACACATGATCGAACGACGTCAGGCGTGGCATGCCATCAAAGCCCTTGGACAGCACCCCAGATCGAATGACGTCGGGTGTGGCATGAAATCATAGACCTTGGACAGATCACACGGTCAGACGACGTCGAGCATGGTATGTCATTATGGCCCTTTGACAATACACAGGATCGGACGACCTCAGGCATGGTTTACCATCAAAGCCCTTGCACAGTACACACGATTTGACGATGTAAAGTGTGGCATGCCATCAATGCCCTTGGACAAAACACATGATCATATGACGTCGGGCTTGGCATGGCATAACTGACCTTGGACAGCACACACGGTAGGACGACGTTGGGCGTGGAAGGCAATTATGTTCCATTAAGAGCACACACGGTCGGACAACGTCGAGCGTCGGATGCCGTTATCTCCGTTAGACTGCACACATGATCTGACGATGTCGGGCATGGCATGTAATCATAGCCCTTGGAAAGCATACACAGTTACACGATGTGAGGTGTGGCATACCATAATTTCCCTTGGACAACGCACATAGAGGGACGACGTCGGGCGTATTATGCCCACGTAGCCCTTGAACAGCACACATGGTTCGCTGAAATTTGGGTGTGTGATGCACGCGTAGCTCCTGGACAGCACACACGGCCGGATGATGTCGAGCGTTGCATACCATCAAAACCCTTTGACAAAACACAGGTTGGACGATGATGAGCGTGGCATGACATTATAGCCAATAAACAACACACATGGTCGAATAACGTTGGGTGTGGCATGACATTATCTCGTTTGAACTGAACACGCGGACGGATGACATCGGGCGTGACATACCATCATTGCCCTTGAATAGCACACACGGTGGGACAACGTCGGGCGTGTCAGGCACACGTAGACCTTGGACAGCACACACGGTGGGATGACGTCGGGTGTGACATGACCTCGTAGCCCTTAGAAAGCACATACGGTCAGACGATGTCGGGTGTGGAATTCCATAAGAAACCTTGGACAGTACACACGGTCGAATGACATCCGCAGTGGCATGCCATCAAAGCCCTTGGACAACACAGACGGTCAGGCGACGTCGGGTGTGGCAAGCCTCATTCTCCTTGTTCAGCAACAATGTCGGACGATGTCGAGCGCGGCATGCCACCATCTCCCTTGGATTGCACACAAGGACCGACGATGTCAGGCTGGCATTCCATAATTGCCCTTGGACAACATATACGGTCGGATGACATCGGGTGTTTCCTGTTATGGCTCTTTGACAACACACACGGTCAAATGACGTCACGCGTGGCATGCAATCATTGGCCTTTGACTTTACACACGAACGAATGAAGTCAGGTGTGGCATGCCTTCATCGCCCTTTGACAACACACACGGTCGGACGACGTCGGTCATGGCATGCCATCATGGCCCTTTGTTAGCAAACACAGTCGGATAACGTCGGGCATGGCATGACCGCGTAATCCTTGGACATCACACATAGTGGGACGACGTCGGGCATGTCATGTCTTGGTATCCGTTGGAGAGTACACACAGTCAGACTATGTCGAGCGTGGCATTCCATCAAAGCCTTTAGATGGAACATAGAGTCGGAAGACATCGGGCGTGGCATGCCATCATCGCCCTTGGACTGAATACACGGATGGATGACATCGGGTGTGGCATTCCATTAACTCCTTTAGAATGCACACACGACAGACGACATCAGGCGTGTGATGCCTATGTAACCCTTAGACAGCACAACGGTGGGACGACGTCGGGCATGTCATGCCCGTGTATCCCTTGAACAGCACACACGGTCGAACGGCGTCTAGCCTGGCATGCCATCAAATTCTTGGACAGCACACACATTCGAACGACGACGAGCATTTCATGGCATAATAGCCTTTCGAGAGCACACATGGTCTGCAGATGTTGGGCATGGCATGTCATCATAGCCCTTGGACAGCACACACGGCCGGACGACATCAAGCGTAGCATGATATCATCGCCCTTGGACTTCACACACAAATGGATGATGTCAGGCAAGGCATGCCATCATCGCCCTTTGACAACACACACATTCGGACGACATCGAGAGTGGCATGCCATCATGGCCATGTGACAGCACACACAGTCATATGACGTCAAGCGGTGCATGCCCGCATACCCTTGGACAACACACATGGTTGGATGACGTCGGGGTTGTCATGCCCGCGTAGCCCTTGTAGAGCACACAAGGTCGACTGATGTCGGGTGTGGCATGCCATCAATTCCCTTTGACAGAAAACACGGTCGGACGACATCAGGCGTTGCATGGCATTATAGCCCTTGGACAGCATGCACGGTTGAGTAATGTGGGTCTTTGAATTCCATCAAAGCCATTGGATAGCACACACAGTAACATGACGTTAGGCGTGTCATGTCATCATAGCCGATGGAAAACAAACACAGTTGAATGACATCGGGCGTGGCATGCCCTCATAGCACTTGGACAGCACACACGGTCGGACGACGTTAGGAGTGGCATGGCATAATAGACTTTGGACACACGGTCTGACAATTTAGGGCATGGAATGTCATCATAGCCCTTGGACAACACACAGTCGGATGACGTCGAGCGTGGCATGCGATCATCGCCCTTGGACAGCTCACAAGGACGGATTAAGTCAGGCGTGGCATGCTATCATCGCCCTTTGACAGCTCACACGGTCGGACGACGTTAGGAGTGAAAAGCCATCATTGACCTTGTATACAATACACTGTTTGACGACGTAGGGCATGGCATACAATTATCTCCCTTAGATTGCACACAACCATTATCTTCCTTGGATTGCACACACGGTCGAACCACGTCGAGCATGGCATGCCATCAAAGCCCTTGGAAAGCACACACTATCGAATGTCGTCGGGAGTGACATGGCATAATAGGCTTTGGAAAACACACACGGTCTTACGATGTCAGGCATGGAATGGCATCATATCCCTTGGACTGCACACACGCACAAACGACGTCTGGAGTTGCATGCCATCATCGCCCTTGGACTACACACACGAACGAATGAAGTCAGGTGTGAAATGCCATCATCGCCCTTTGGCAGCACACACGGTCGGATGATGTTGGGCATGGCATGCCCTCATGGGTTTTACAGCACACACAATCAGGTGACGTCAGCCACGTCATGACCTCCTAAGCCTTGTGAAACACATACGGTGGGACGACGTCGGGCGTGTCATGCCCCTGTATCCCTTGAGAGCACATACAGTCGGACGATGTCAGGCATGGCATGACATCAAAGCTCTTAAATAGCATACAGAGTCGGATGACATAAGGCGTGGCATCCCATCATCACCCATAGAATTAATACAAGGATGGACGACATCATGTGTGGCATGCCGTCAACGCCCTGAGAAAGCACACACGACGAACGACATTAGGCGTGTCATGCCCACGTATCCCTTTGACAGCACACACGGTTGGATGACGTCGGGCATGTCATGCCCGTGTATCCCTTGGACAGCACACACGGTCGGAGGACATCAGGCGCGGCATGCCATCAAAGACCTTGGAAAGCACACACAGTAGGATGACGGCTGGAGTGGTATGGCATAATAGCCTTTGGATGGCACACAGGGTCTGAAGATGTCAGGCATGGCATGTAATCATAGCCCTTGGACAACACACATTGTAGAATGAAGTTGGGTATGTAATGCCATCATCGCCCTTTGACAACACACATGGTCGAACGACGTTAGGCGTGGCATGTTATAATAGCCTTTGGAAAGCACACACAGTCTGACGATGTCAGGCATGGCATGTTATTATAGCCATTGGACAGCTCATACGGTCGGACGACGTCAAGCGTGGAATGCCTATATCGCCCTTAGACTACACACACGTAATTATGAAGTCATGCATGGCATTCACTCATCGCGTTTGACAACACACACGGTCAGATGACGTCGGGCATGGCATGACATCATGGCCCTTGGAAATCACATATTGTCGGATGACGTCGGGCGTGGCATGCCCATGTAATCCTAGAAAAACACACACAGTGGGACGATGTCGGGCATGTCATGACCTCGTAGACCTTGGATAGCACATTTGGTAGAACAACATCGGGCGTGACATTCCATCAATGCCCTTGGAAAACACACACAGTCAGACGACATTGGGCGTTACATGCCATCATCGCCCTCGGAATGAATGCACGGAAGGGCGTGGCATGCCCGCATAACCCTTGGACACAACACACGGCCAGATGACGTCGAGCGTGTTATGTCATCATAGCCCTTGGACAACATACACGGTTGGACGTGTCTGGCGTGGCATATCCTCTTAGCCATTGGATAGCATACACGGTCGGACGACGTCGGTCGTGGCATGCCATCAAAATCGTTACAAAACACACACGATCGGACGACGTCAGGCGTGGAATGGCATCATAGCACTTGGACAGCACACACGGTCGGATGACTTAAGGCGAGGCATGCCATTATGGCCCTTTGACAACACACACGGTCAGACATCATAGGGCGCGGCATGCCATCATATCCGTTGGACTTCATACAAGGTCTGACGATGTCGTGCATTGCATGTCATCATAGCCCTTGGATAGCACACACAGTTAGACGACGTCGTTTGTGGCATACCCGCGTAGCCCTTGGGCAACACACACGGTCAAACGATGTCAGGCGTGGCATGCCACCAAAGCCCTTGGACAGCACACACGATTGGACGACGTCGGGCATGGCATGACATCATAGCCCATGCACAAAACACACAGTCGTACGATGTCGGGCGTGGCATGCTATCATCGCCCTTGGACAACACACACGGTGGGGTGTGGCATGCCCGCGTAGACCTTGGACAGCCTACACGATTAGATGATGTCGGGAGTGGCATGTCATCATAGCCCTTGGACAACACACACGATTGGACGACGTCGGGCGTGGCATGCCCACTTAGCCCTTGGATGGCACACACGGTCGGATGACGTCAGGCGTAACATGCCATCAAAGCCCTTGGAAAACACACACGATCGTGCGATGTCGGGCGTGGAATGGAATAATAGCTCTTTGAAAGCAGACACGGTCGGACGATGTCTGGTATTCCAGCTATTATTGTTCTTTGACAACACACACGGTCAGACGACGTCAGCGTGGCATGCCATCATCTCCGTTGGACTGCACACAGGGCTTACGCTGTTGGGCATGGCATGCCATCATAGTCCTTGGACATTATTAACGGTTCGACTATGTCAGGAGTTGCATGTAATCATAGCACTTGGAAAGCACACACGGTAAGACAACGTCGGGTGTGGCATGCCATCATTTCCTTTGTACAGAACACACAGAGGGACGAGCTCGGGTATGTCATGCCCACGTAGCCCTAGAACAGCATACACGGTTGGACGACATCGGGCGTGTCATGCGCGCCTAGCCCTTGGACAGCACACACGGTCAAATGTCGTCGGGTGTGGCATGCCATCAAAACCCTTGGAGAACACACACGGTCGGACAATGCGGGCGTTGCATGGAATCATATCCCTTGGAGAGTACACACGGTCCGACGACGTCGTGCGTGGCATTCCACCATCACCCTTGGCTTGAAAAAATTGACGGACGACGTCGAGCATGGCATCCATCATGGCCTTAGATAGCACACACGGTGGTACAATGTTGGGCGTGTCATGACCATGTAGCACTTGGACAACACAAATGATGGGAGGACGTCAAGCGTGTCATGCCCTCGTAGCCCTTGGCCAGCACACACGATCGAACGATGTCGGGCGTGGAATGCCATCAAAGCCCTTGGACAGCAAACACGATCGAATGACGTCGGGCATGGCATTGAATCATAGCCCTTTGACCGCACACACGGTCGGACGACATCGGTAGTGGCATGACTTTAAAGCCCTAGGATAGCACAAACGATTGATTGACGTCGGGAGTGGCAAAACTTAGAGCCCTTGTATAGCAAACACTATAGGATGAAATCTTGCATGGAATGCCACAATCTCTCTTTGTTTGCACGCACGGACGGACAATGTCGGGCGTGGCATGCCATCATTGCCCTTGGACAACACATACGGTCGAACAACGTCGGGCTTTGCATGACATTATGGCCCTTTGACATCACACACGGTTATATGACGTCGGGCGTGGCATGCAACCGTCACCCTTGGACAGCAAACACAGTCGGTCTTGGCATACCGTCGAAGCGCTTGGACAGCACACACGGTAAGAGGACTTTTGGCGTGGCATGTCATCATAGTCCCTCGACAGCACACACAGTTGGATGGCATGGGGTGTGGCATGCCTGCATAGCACTCTGACAACACACACGGTCGGAAGACGTCAGCTGTGGCATGGCATAATAGACTTTGGACAGCACACATGGTCTGACGATGTCGGGCATGGCATGTCATCATAGACCATTGACAGCACACAAAGTCGGACAACGTCAAGCGTGGCATGCTATCATCGCCCTTGCACTGCACACACAGACGGATGAAGTCAGGTGTGGCATGCCATCATCGCCCTTGGATAACACATACGGTCAGACATCGTCGTGCGTGGCATACATCATGGCCCAGGGACAGCACACAGTCGGATGACATTGAGCGTGGCATGCCCGCATAGCCCTTGGACAACACACACGGTGGGATGACGTCGCGCGTGTCATGCCCGCGTTGCCCTTAGAGAGCACACGTCGGCAGAAGTTGGGGGTGGCACACCATCAAATCCCTTGGACAGCAAACACGGTCGGACACGTTAGGCGTTGCATGGTATCATATCCCTTGGACAGCACACACAATCAGACGATGTCGGTCTTGGAACTCCATCAAAGCCATTGGACAGCACATACGGTAACACGACTTTAGGCGTTGCATGCCATCATAGTCCTTGGACAAGACACACATTTGGATGACGACGGGTGTGGCATGCCCGCATAGCACATGGACAGCACACACGGTCGGACTACGTCGGTCGTTACATGGCATCATAGCCTTTTGATAGCACACATGAACAGACGACGTTGAGCGTGGCATGTAATCATCGCCCTTAAACTGCAAACATGATCGGGCGTGGCATGCCCCCATAGCCCTTAGATAGCATACATTGTCACACGATGTTGGGCGCGGCCTGCCATCATAGCCATTTGATAGTACACACAGTTGGATGATGTTGCCCATGGTATGCCTGTGTAGCCTTTGGACACCACACACGGTTGGACGACGTCAGGCGTGGCATGCCAGCAAATCCCTTTGATAGCAAATACAATCGGATGACGTCAGGCGTAACATGCAATCAAATCCCTTCGAGAGCCCTCACGATAGGACGATGTGGGGTGTTGAATGGCATTAAAGCCTTTGGACAGCACACACGGTCGGACGATGTCGGGCGTGGCATGCCATTATAGCCCTTTGACAACACACATAGTTTGACTACCTCGGGCGTGGTATGCCATTATCTCTGTTGGACTGCACACAAGGTCTGATGATGTCGGGCGTGGCATGTCATTATGGCCCTTGGATATTACATACGCTTGGCGGACGTAGGGAGTCACATGTAATCATAGCCCTTGGAAAGCACACATGGTCAGACAACATTGGGTGTGTCATGCCATCATTGCCCTTGGACAGCACACACAGAGGGACGACGTTTTGCGTGTCATGCCCACGTAGCCCTTGAATAACACACATTGTTGGATGACATCGGGCGTGTCATGCCCTCGTAGCCCTTGGACAGCACACACGTCCGGACGATGTCGGGCGTGGCTTGTCTTCAAAATCCTTGGACAAAACACAATGTCGGACAACGTCGGGCGTTGCATGGAATCATAGCCCTTGGAAAACACACACGGTCAGACTAGACGTCGGGCGTGGCATTCCATCATCGTCCTTGTATTGAACAAATGGACGGACGACGTTGAGCCTGGCATGTAATCATGGCCTTTAAATAGCACACACGGTGAAACAATGTTGGGCGTGTTATGCCCATGTAGCACTTGGACAACACAAACGGTGGGACGATATCGGGCGTGTCATGCCCTCGTAGACCTTGGACAGCACACACGATCGAACGATGTCGGGCGTGGCATGCCATCAAAGCCATTGGACGACACACACGATCGTACGAAGTTGGGCATGGCATTGCATCATAGACCTTGGAAAGCACACACGGTGGGACGACATCAGCTGTGGCATGCCATCAAAGCCCTTGGACAGCACAGACGGTCGAGCGACATCGGGCGTGGCAAGCCTCATTGCCGTTGTACAACAAACACTATCGGACAGCGTCAGGCGTGGAATGCCACCATCTCCCTTGGATTTCTCACATGGTCGGACAACGTCGAGCATGGCATGCCATAAAAGCCCTTCGAAACCACACACGATCGAAAGACGTCGGGAGTGACATGGCATAATAGGCTTTGGACAGCACACACAGTCTGACGATGTCGGGCATGACATGTCATCGTAGCCATTGGACAGCACACACGGTCGAACGACGTCTGGTGTGGCATGCCATCATCGCACTTGGAATGCACACACGGATGGATTAAGTAAGGCGTGGCATGCCATCATCGCCCTTTGACAGCACACATGGTCTGTCGACGTTGAGCGTGGCATGCCGTCATGGCCCTTGGAGAACACACACGGTCAGACGACCTGAGGCTTGGCATACCATCAAAGCGCTTGGACGGCACACACGATTGGATGATATCAGGCGCGGAATACCATCAAATCCCTTGGAAAATACACACGATCATACGATGTCGCACATGGAATAACATCATATCCCTTGGAAAGCACACACGGTCGGACGACGTCGGGCGTGGAATGCCATTATGTTCCTTGGACAGCACACACGGTTTGACGATGTCAGGAATGGCATGTAATCATAGCCCTTGGAAAGCATACACGGTCAGACGACATCAGGTGTGGCATACCATCATTTCCCTTGGACAACACACATGGTCGGGCGTGGCATGCCCGTGTAGCCCTTGGACAATACACATTGTCAAACAACGTCGGGTGTGGCAGGCCAACATAGCCATTCGATAGTACACATAGTTTGATGATGTCGGGCGTGGCATGCCCGCGTAACCTTTGTATAACATACATGGTTAGAGGATGTCAGGCATGGCATGCCATTAAAGCCCTTAGACAGCACACATAATCAGATGACGTCGGGCGTGGCATGGCATCATATCCCTTGAACAACACACACGGTTGGACGACGTCAAGCGTGGCCTGCAATTATAGCCCTTTGACGACACACAAGACATCGGGCATGGCATGGCATCATCTCCGATGGACTTCACACACGGTCTACCGATGTCGGGCGTGGCATGTCATCATAGCCCTTGGAAAGCACACACCTTTTGACGATGTCAGGGGTGGCATGCCCGCGTAGCCCTTGGACATAACACATGGTCGAACGATGTCAGGCGTGGAATGCAATCAAAGACCTTGGAATGAACACAAGACGTCGGGCGTGGCATAGCATCATAGCCCTTGGACAAATCACATGGTCAGACGACGTCAAGTATGGTATGACAATATGGCCCTTTGACAATACACATGATCGAACGACCTCAGGCTTGGTTTACCATAAAATCTCTTGGACGGCACATATGATTGGACGATGTAACGCGTGGCATGCAATCAATGCCCTTGGACAAAACACACGATCATATGACATCGGGCGTGGCATTGAATCATAGACCATGGACAGCACACACGCTCGGACGACGTCGGGCATGGAATGCTATTATGTTCCTTTGACAGCACACACGGTCAGACGACGTCGAGCGTCAGATGCCATCATCTCTGTTAGACTGCACACACATGATCTGACCATGTCGGGCATAGCATGTAATCATAGCCCTTGGAAAGCGTACACAGTCAAACGATGCCAGGTGTGGCATACCATAATTGCCCTTGGACAACGCACATAGAGGGACGACATCGGGCGTATTATACCCACATAGCCTTTGAACAACACACATGGTCGGATGAAATTTTAGCGTGTCATGCCCGCGTAGCCCTTGTACAGTACACACGACCGGATAATGTCGGGCGCTGCATACCATCAAAACCCTTTGACAGCACACAGATCGGACGATGTTGAGCGTGGCATGGCATCATAGCAAATGGAACACACACACGGTCGAATGACGTCGGGCGTGGCATGACATTATCTCGTTTGAACTGAACATGCGGACGGATGATGTTGGGTGTGGAATGCCATCATTGCCCTTGAATAGCACACACGGTGGGACGACGTCGGGCGTGTCAGGCACACAAAGCACTTAGAAAGCACACACGGTGGGATGACGTCGCGTGTGTCATGCCCTCGTAGCCCTTAGAAAGAACACACATTCAGACAATGTCGGGTGTTGAATGCCATAATAGCCCTTGGATAGTACACACGGTCGGATGACATCCGGAGTGGCATGCCATCAAAGCCCTTAGACAGCACAGACGGTCGAGCGACGTCGGGCGTGGCAAGACTCATTCCCCTTGTTCAGCAACACAGTCAGACGATGTCGAGCATGGCATGCGACCATCTCCCTTGGATTGCACACACTGACCGACGATGTCGGGCGTGGCATACCATCATTGCCCTTGGACAACACATTCGGTCGGACGACATCGGGTGTTTCCTGTTATAGCTCTTTGACAACACACACGATCTTACGACGTCAGGCGTGGCATGCAATTATTGGCCTTGGACTTTACACACGGACAAATGAAGTCAGGCGTGGCATGCCATCATCGCCCTTTAACAGCATACACGGTCGGACCACGTCGGTCATGGCATGACATCATGGCCCTTTGTAGGCACACACACTCGGATGACGTCGGGCATGGCATGACCACGTAACCCTTGGACAACACACATGGTGGGAGGACATCAGGCGTGTTAGGCCTTCGTATCCCTTGGAGAGCACACACAGTCAGACTATGTAGAGCGTGGCATTCCATCAAAGCCCTTGGACAGATCATGGAGTCGGAAGACATCGGGCGTGGCATGCCATCATCGCCCTTGGACTGAATACATAGATGGATGACATCGGGTGTGGCATGCCATCAACTCCCTTAGAAAGCACACACGGCGGACGACATCGGGCGTGTCATGCCCACGTAACCCTTAGACAACACACACGGTGGGATGACGTCGGGCATGTCATACATGTGTATCCCTTAGACAGCACACACGGTCGGACGACGTCTAGCGTGGAATGCCATCAAAGTCCTTGGACACCACACAGATTCGGACGACGTCGGGCGTTTCATGGCACAATAGCCTTTCGACAGCACACATTGTCTGACGATGTTGGGCATGGCATGTCATCATAGCCCTTGAACAGCACACACGGTCGGACGGCGTCGAGCGTAGCATGATATCATCGCCGTTGGACTTCATGTAACAAATGGATGAAGTCAGGCAAGGCATGCCATCATCGCCCTTAGACAACACGCGGTCGGACGACGTCGAGAGTGGCATGCCGTCATGGCCATGGGACAGCACACATAGTCGGATGACGTCGAGCGGTGCATGCCGGCGTAGCCCTTGGACAATACACATGGTGGGATGACGTCGGGCATGTCATGCCTGCGTAGCCCTTGTAGAGCACACAAGGTCGGCAGACGTCGGGTGTGGCATGCCATCAATTCCCTTAGACGGAAAACACGGTCGGACAACATAAGGCAGTGCATGGCATCATAGCCCTTCGACAGCACACACGGTTGGATAGCGTGGGTCATGGAATGCTATCAAAGCCCATAAATAGCACACACGGTAACATGACGTTAGGTGTGGCATGTCATCATAGCCCATGGAAAGCACACACAATTGGATGACATCGGGCGTGGCATGCACGGATAACACTTGGGCAGCATACACCGTCTGACGACGTTAGGCGTGGCATGGCATAATAGCCTTTGGACACACCGTCTGACGATTTAGGGCATGGAATGTCATCATAGCCCTTGGACAACACACAGAGTCGGGCTTGACATGCCCGCGTAGCCCTTGGACAGGAAACACTGCAACACGACGTCCGGCGTGGCATATTATTATAGCCCTTGCACAGCGTATACAGTTGGATGACGTCGGGCGTGGCATGACCGTGTAGCACTTTGACAGCACACACGGTCGAACGACGTCAGCCGTGGCATTGCATAATAGACTTTGGACAGCACATATGGTGTGACGATGTCGGGCATGGCATGTCATCATAGCCCTTGGACAGCACACACAGTCGGGCACCATCAGGTGTTGCATGACATTATGGCCCTTTGACAACACACACGGTCAGACGACGTCGGGCATGTCATGCAACCATCACCCTTGGATAGCACACACAGTATGTCTTGGAATACCAGCAAAGCCCTTGGACAGCACACATGGTAAGAGGACTTTTGGCATGGCATGTCATTATAGTCCCTCGACAACACACACAATTGGATGACATCGGGTGTGGCATGCCCGCATAGCACTCTGACAACACACACGGTCGGACGACGTTATGGGTGGCATGGCATAAAAGCCTCTGGACAACACGCATGGTCTGACGATCTAGGACATGGCATGGCATCATAGCCCTTGGACAACACATACGGTCGGACTTGACATGCCGTTATAGCCCTTGGCCAGGACACACTGTAACACGACGTCCGACGTGGCTTATTAACATAGACCTTGCACAGCGTACACAGTTGGATGACGTCGGGCGTGGTATGCCCGTGTAGAACTTTGACAGCACACACGGTCGAACTACGTCAGCTGTGGCATGGCATAATAGACTTTGGACAGCACACATGGTCTGATGATGTCGGGCATGGCATGTCATCATAGCCCTTGGACAGCACACACAGTCGAACAACGTCAGGCGTGGCATGCTATCATCGCCCTTGCACTCTACACACAGACGGATGAAGTCAGGCGTGCCATGTCGTCATCGCCCTTTGACAACACAAACGGTTAGACGACGTCGGGCGTGGCATGCAATCATGGCCCTAGGACAGCATACACAGTCGGATGACATTGACCGTGGCATGCCCGCATAGCCCTTGGACAACACACACAGTGGGATGACGTCAAGCGTGTCATTCCTGCGTAGCCCTTGGAGAGCACACACGTCGGCGGAAGTTGGGGGTGGCATACCATCAATTCCCTTGGACAGCAAATACGGTCGGACACGTTAGGCATTGCATGACATCATATCCCTTGGACCAGGACACAATGTTAGACGATGTCGGTCTTTGAACTCCATCAAAGCCATTGGACAACACATACGGTAACACAACGTTAGGCTTGGCATGCCATCATAGTCCTTGGGCAACACACACATTTGGATGATGTTGGGTGTGGCATGCCCGCATAGCACATGGACAGCACACACGGTCGGACGACGTCAGTCGTTACATGGCATCATAGCCTTTTGATAGCACATACGGTCGGACGACGTTGAGCGTGGCATGCCATCATCGCCCTTAAACTGCAAACATGATCGGGCGTGGCATGCCCCCATAGCCCTTGGATAGCATACATTGTCACACGACGTTGGGCGTGGCATGCCATCATAGCCATTGGATAGTACACACGGTTGGATGACGTTGCTTGTGGTATGCCTGTGTAGCCTTTGGACACCACACACGGTTGGACGACGTCAGGTGTGGCATGCCATCAAATCCCTTGGATAGCACATACAATCGGATGATGTCGGGCTTAACATGCCATCAAAGCCCTTCGAGAGCCCTCACGATAGGACGATGTGGGGTGTTGAATGGCATCAAAGCCTTTGGACAGCACACACGGTCGGACGCTGTCGGGCGTGGCATGCCATTATAGCCCTTTTACAACACACACGGTTGGACGACCTCGGGCGTGGTATGCCATTATCTCTGTTGGACTGCACACAAGGTTTGATGATGTCGGGCGTGGCATGTCATTATAGCCCTTGGATATTATACACTGTTGGACGACCTAGGGAGTGACATGTAATCATATCCCTTGGACAGCACACATGGTCAAACAACGTTGGGTGTGGCATTCCATCATTGCCCTTGGACAGCACACATAAGGGGACGACGTCTGCCGTGTCATGCCCACGTAGCCCTTAAATAATACACACTGTTGGACGACGTCGGGCGTGGCATGTCTTCAAAATCCTTGGACAACACACAAAGTCGGAAAACTTCGGGCCTTGCATGGAATTATAGACCTTGGACAACACACACGGTCGGACTAGACGTCGGGCATGGCATTCCATAATCGTCCTTGGATTGAACAAATGAACGGACGACGTCGAGCGTGGTATGCCATCATGGCCTTTATATAGCACACACGATGAAACAATGTTGGACGTGTTATGCCCATGTAGCACTTGGACAACACAAGCGGTGGGACGACATCAGGCATGTCATGCCCTCGAGACCTTGGACAGCACACACGATCAGACGATGTCGGGCGTGGCATGCCATCAAAGCCCTTGGACAGCACGCACGATTGGACGACGTCGGGCATGGCATTGCATCATAGACCTTGGACAATACACACGGTTGGACGACATCAGGTGTGGCATGCCATCAAAAGCCCTTGGACAGCACACACGGTCGAACAACGTCGGGCGTTTAAAGCCATCATTGCCCTTGTACAACACACACTGTCAAACAACTTCGGGCATGGCCTACCATTATCTCCCTTGGATTGCACACATGGTCGGACGACATCGAGCATGGCATGCCATCAAAGCCTTGGAAACCACACAAGATTGAAAGAATTCGGGAGTGACATGGCATAATAGGCTTTGGACAGCACACACAGTCTGACGATGTCGGGCATGGCATGTCATCGTAGCCCTTAGACAGCACACGCGGTCAGACGACGTCTGGCGTTGCATGCCATCATCGCACTTGGACTGCACACACGGATGGATTAAGTAAGGCGTGACATGCCATCATTTCCCTTTGACTGCATACATGGTCGGGCGATGTTGGGTGTGGCATTCCATCATCTCCCATTGATAGCACACACGGTTGGACGACGTCATGCATAGCATGCGATCATGGACCTGGGACAGCACACGGTCGGACGACATCGGGCATGGCATGCCATCAAAGCCCTTGGACAACACACACGGTTGGACGACGTCGGGCATAACATGGCATAATAGCCTTTGGACAGCACACACAGTCTAATGATGTCGGGCATAGCATTTCATCATTTTCCTTGGACAGCACACATGGCCAGACGACGTCAAGCGTGGCATGCCATCATCGTCCTTTTACTGCACACATGGATGGATGAAGTCAGGCATGGCATGGAATCATCTCCCTTTGACAACACACATGGTCGGACGACGTTGGACGTGACATGCAATCAAAGCATTTGGACAGCACACACGGTGGAAACACGTCAGGCATTGCATGGCATCATAGCCCTTGGACAGCATACACATTCAGACGACGTCGGTCTTGGCATTCAATCATCACCCTTAGACAACACACAAAGTCAGGCTTGGCATGCCCGCATAACCCTTGGACAACACACATGGTAACATGACGTCATGTGTGACATATCATCATATCCCTTGGAAAGAACACCCAGTTGGATGACGTCGGGTATGGCATGCCCGCGTAGCACTTGGACAACACACACGGTGGGACAACGTAGGACTTTTCATGCCCGCGTAGACCATGGAGAGAAAACACGATCGGACGACATTTGGTGAGGCATGCAATCAAAGCCCTTGGATAGCAAATACGGTCGGACAACGTCAAGCGTGGAAAGGCATCATTGTCCTTGGACAACACTCACGGTCGGACGATGTCGGGTGTTGTGAGACAATCCCTTGGACAAAACACATGGTCAGAAGACGTTGTCCATGGCATGGCATCATATCCCTTAGACAGCACACATGTTCGGACGATGTCGGGTGTGGCAAGCCATTATTGCCCTTGTATAACACACACAATTGGATGACGTCGGGCATGTCATCCCATTTTCTCCCTTGGATTGCACACACGGTATGACGAAGGTTGGTATGGCATGCCATCAAAGCCCTTTGATAGCACACACAGTCGGACGACGTCGGGCGTGGAATGATCTTGGAGAGAACACACGATCGGACGACATTTGGTGTGGCATGCTATCAAATCCCTTCGACAACAAACACAATCGGACGATGTGAGGCGTGGCATGGAATCAATGTCCTTGGACAACACTCACGGTCGGACAACGTCGGGCGTTGCCAGCCATCAATGCCCTTGGACAACACACATGGTCTGAAGACGTTGGGCGTGGAATGGCATCATAACCCTTGTACAACACACACGTTTAGACTATGTCGGTTGTTGCAAGCCATTATTGCCCTTGCACAACACACACTATTGGACGACGTGGGGCATGTCATCCCATTTTCTCCCTTGGATTGCAGACACGGTATGACGAAGTTGGGTATGGCATGCCATCAAAGCCCTTGGATAGCACACACAGTCGGACAACGTCGGGCGTGGAATGACATAATAGCCGTTGGACAGCACACATGCTCTGGCGATGTCGGGCATCGCATGTCATCATACCCCTTGGACAGCACACACTATCGGACGACGTTAGGCGTGGCATGCTATCATCGCCCTTGGACTGCACACAGGGACGGATTAAGTGAGGCGTGGCATGCCATCATCGCCCTTTGACAGCACACATTGTCGGATCACGTTTGGCGTGGCATGCCATCATTGCCATTTGACAGCACACATGGTAGAATGACGTCGGGCGTGGCCTGCCATCATGGCCGTGGGAAAGAACACACAGTCGGATAACGTTAGGCGTGCCATGCCTGAGTAGCCCTGGTACAACACACACAGTGGGATCACGTCGGTCATGGCATGCCATCAAAGCCCTTGGAGAACAAACATGGCCGGACGACGTCGGCCGTGGCATGCCATCAAAGCCCTTGGACAGCAAACACGATCGAACGACATCAGGCATGCATTGCATCATATCCCTTGGACAGCAGTCACGCTCGGACAACGTCGAGCGTGGCATGCCATCAAAGCCCTTGGACAGCACACACCGTAGGACAACATTGGGCGTTACTAGCCATAATTTCCCTTCTACAACAAACACGGTCGAACGACGTCAGGCGTGGCATCACATTATATCACTTAGATTGCGCACACTGTCGGACAATGTCAGGCATCATATGCCATAAAAGCCCTTTGACAGCACACAGGTTGGACGACGTCGGGCGTAGCAAGCATTCATTGGCCTTGTACAACACACACTGTCGGACGACATCGGGCGTGGAATCCCATTAAATCCCTTGGATTGTACACACAGTCGGACGATGTAAGGCATGGCATGATATATAAGCCCTTGGACAGCACACACGGTTGGATGACGTCGGACGTCGCATGGCATAATAGCCTTCGGACAGCACACACGGTCTGATGATGTCGAGCATGGCATGTCATCATAGCCCTTGGAAAGCACACACGGTAAAACGACGTCAAGCGTGGCATGCCATCTGCACACAGGGATGGATAAAGTCAGGTGTGGCATTGCTATTGGACTGCACACAAGGTCTGACGTTATTGGGCATGGCATGTCATCATAGCCTTTTGACATTACAAACGGTTGGACTATGTCGGGAGTGGCATGTAATCATAGCCCTTGGAAAGCATACACAGTAAGACAACGTCGGGTGTGGCATGCCATCATTGCATTTGGACAAAATACACCGATGGGCGAGCTCGGTTATGTCATGCCCACGTAGCCTATAAACAGCACACACGGTTGGACGACATCGGGCGTGTCATGCCCGCGTAGCCCTTGGAAAGCACACACGGTCAAAGGACGTTGGGTGTTGCATGCCATCAAAATCCTTGGAGAACACACACGGTCGGACAACGCAGGCATTGCATGGAATCATAGCCCTTGGACAGCACACACGGTACGACGCCGTCGTGCGTGGATTCCATCATCACCCTTGGCTTGAAAAAACGGACAGACGACATCGAGCGTGGCATACCATCATGGACTTAGATAGCACACATGGTGGTATAATGTTGGGCGTGTCGTGCCCATGTAGCACTTGGACAGCACAAATGGTGGGACGACGTCGAGCGTGTCATGCCCTCGTAGCCCTTGGACAGCACACACGATCGAACGACGTCGGGCATGGCATTGAATCATAGCCCTTGGACAGCACACACGGTCAGACGACATCGGTAATGGCATTCCATTAAAGCCCTGGGACAGCACAAACGATCGAGTGACGTCGGGAGTGGCAAGCCTCATCTCCCTTGTATAGCAAACACTAGCGGATGGCATCTTGCATGGAATGCCACAATCTCTCTTTGATTGCACAAACGGAGGGACGATGTCGGGCGTGGCATGCCATCATTGCCCTTGGACAACACACACGGTCGGAAAACGTCGGGCGTTGCATGCCAATATGGCCCTTTGACAACACACACGGTCAAACAACGTCGGGAGTGGCATGCAACCATCACCCTTGGACAGCAAAAACAGTCGGACTTGGCATACACGCGAAGCCCTTGGACAGCACACATGGTAAGAGGACTTTGGGCGTGACATGTCATCAAAGTCCCTCCACAGCACACACAGTTGGATGACGTCAGGTGTGGCATGCCCGCAGAGCACTCTGACAACACACACGGTCGGAAAACGTCGGGCGTTGCATGCCAATATGGCCCTTTGACAACACACACGGTCGGAAAACGTCGGGCGTTGCATGCCAATATGGCCCTTTGACAACACACACGGTCGGAAAACGTCGGGCGTTGCATGCCAATATGGCCCTTTGACAACACACACGGTCGGAAAACGTCGGGCGTTGCATGCCAATATGGCCCTTTGACAACACACACGGTCGGAAAACGTCGGGCGTTGCATGCCAATATGGCCCTTTGACAACACACACGGTCGGAAAACGTCGGGCGTTGCATGCCAATATGGCCCTTTGACAACACACACGGTCGGAAAACGTCGGGCGTTGCATGCCAATATGGCCCTTTGACAACACACACGGTCGGAAAACGTCGGGCGTTGCATGCCAATATGGCCCTTTGACAACACACACGGTCGGAAAACGTCGGGCGTTGCATGCCAATATGGCCCTTTGACAACACACACGGTCGGAAAACGTCGGGCGTTGCATGCCAATATGGCCCTTTGACAACACACACGGTCGGAAAACGTCGGGCGTTGCATGCCAATATGGCCCTTTGACAACACACACGGTCGGAAAACGTCGGGCGTTGCATGCCAATATGGCCCTTTGACAACACACACGGTCGGAAAACGTCGGGCGTTGCATGCCAATATGGCCCTTTGACAACACACACGGTCGGAAAACGTCGGGCGTTGCATGCCAATATGGCCCTTTGACAACACACACGGTCGGAAAACGTCGGGCGTTGCATGCCAATATGGCCCTTTGACAACACACACGGTCGGAAAACGTCGGGCGTTGCATGCCAATATGGCCCTTTGACAACACACACGGTCGGAAAACGTCGGGCGTTGCATGCCAATATGGCCCTTTGACAACACACACGGTCGGAAAACGTCGGGCGTTGCATGCCAATATGGCCCTTTGACAACACACACGGTCGGAAAACGTCGGGCGTTGCATGCCAATATGGCCCTTTGACAACACACACGGTCGGAAAACGTCGGGCGTTGCATGCCAATATGGCCCTTTGACAACACACACGGTCGGAAAACGTCGGGCGTTGCATGCCAATATGGCCCTTTGACAACACACACGGTCGGAAAACGTCGGGCGTTGCATGCCAATATGGCCCTTTGACAACACACACGGTCGGAAAACGTCGGGCGTTGCATGCCAATATGGCCCTTTGACAACACACACGGTCGGAAAACGTCGGGCGTTGCATGCCAATATGGCCCTTTGACAACACACACGGTCGGAAAACGTCGGGCGTTGCATGCCAATATGGCCCTTTGACAACACACACGGTCGGAAAACGTCGGGCGTTGCATGCCAATATGGCCCTTTGACAACACACACGGTCGGAAAACGTCGGGCGTTGCATGCCAATATGGCCCTTTGACAACACACACGGTCGGAAAACGTCGGGCGTTGCATGCCAATATGGCCCTTTGACAACACACACGGTCGGAAAACGTCGGGCGTTGCATGCCAATATGGCCCTTTGACAACACACACGGTCGGAAAACGTCGGGCGTTGCATGCCAATATGGCCCTTTGACAACACACACGGTCGGAAAACGTCGGGCGTTGCATGCCAATATGGCCCTTTGACAACACACACGGTCGGAAAACGTCGGGCGTTGCATGCCAATATGGCCCTTTGACAACACACACGGTCGGAAAACGTCGGGCGTTGCATGCCAATATGGCCCTTTGACAACACACACGGTCGGAAAACGTCGGGCGTTGCATGCCAATATGGCCCTTTGACAACACACACGGTCAAACAACGTCGGGAGTGGCATGCAACCATCACCCTTGGACAGCAAAAACAGTCGGACTTGGCATACACGCGAAGCCCTTGGACAGCACACATGGTAAGAGGACTTTGGGCGTGACATGTCATCAAAGTCCCTCCACAGCACACACAGTTGGATGACGTCAGGTGTGGCATGCCCGCAGAGCACTCTGACAACACACACGGTCGGACGAAATTAGGGGTGGCATGGCATAATAGCCTTTGGCCAACACGCACGGTCTGACGATGTAGGGCATGGCATGGAATCATAACCCTTGGAAAACACACACGGTCGTGCTTGACATGCCCGCGTAGACCTTGGACAGGACACACTGTATCAAGATGTCCAGCGTGGCATATTATCAGAGCCGTTGCACAACGTACGCAGTTGGATGACGTCGGGCGTGGCATGCCCGCTAGCACTTTTACAATACACACGATCGAACGATGTCAGGCGTGGCATGGCATAAAAGACTTTGGACAGCACACATGGTCTGACGATGTCGGGCATGGCATGTGATCATACCCCTTGGATAGCACACACAGTCGGACAACTTCAGGTGTGGCATGCTATCATCGCCCTTGCACTGCACACACACACGGATGAAGTCAAGCGTGGCATGCCATCATCGCCCTTTGACAACACACACGGTCGGACGACGTCGGACGTGGCATGCAATCAAGGCCCTGGGACAACACACAGTCGGATGACATCGAGCGTGTCATGCCCGCATAGCCCTTGGAAAACACACACGGTGGGATGACGTTGGGCGTGTCATGCCCGCATAGCCCTTGGAGAGCACACACGTCGGCAGACGTTGGAGTTTGCATACCATCAAAGCCCTTAGACAGCAAACACGGTCGGACAACGTCAGGCGTTGCATGACATCATATCCCTTGGACAACACACACAATGAGACGACGTTGGTCTTGGAATTCCATTAAAGTTGTTGGACAACGCACACGGTAACACGATGTTAGGCGTGGCATGCCATCATAGTCCTTGGACAACACACACAGTTGGATGATGTCAGGTGTGGCATGCCCGCATAGCACATGGACAGCACACACGGCCGGACAACGTCAGTCGTTAAATGGCATCATAGCCTTATGATAGCACACACGGTCGGACGACGTTGAGCGTGGCATGCCATCATCGCCCTTAGACTGCACACACTATCGGGCGTGGCATGCCCTCATATCCATTGGACAACATACATGGTCACACGACGTTGGGCTTGGCATGCCATCATAGCCATTGGATAGTACACACGGTTGGATGACGTCGCCCATGGTATGCCCACGTAGCCTTTGGACACAACACACATTTGGACGACGTCAGGCGTGGCATGCCATCCAAGCCCTTGGATAGCACATACAATTAGATGACGTCGGGCGTAACATGCCATCAAAGCCCTTGGACAACACACACGGTCCGACAACATCGAGCGTTTCATGCCATTATGGCCCTTTCACAACACACACGGTCAGACGTCGTCGGGCATGGCATGCAATCATCACCCTTGGACAGCACACACAGTCGGGCTTGGCATACCTGCGTAGACCTTGGACAGCACACACGGTAACACGACTTTGGCGTGGTATGTCATCATAGTACTTGGACAACACACACATTTGGATGACGTCGGGCGTAGAATGCTCGTGTATCACTTGGATAGCACACACGATCGGACGACGTTAGGCGTGGCATGGCATAATAGCCTTTTGACAACACACACGGTCTGATGATTATCGGGCATAGAATATCATCATAGCCCTTGCAAAACACACACGGTCGGATGACGTCGGGCGTGTCATGCGATCATCGCCCAGGGACTGCACACACGGACGAATGAAGTCAGGCGTGGCATGCCATCATCACCCTTTTACAGTACATACGCTCGTACGACGTCAAGTGTTGCATGCCATCATGGCCCTTGGACAGCACACACAGACGGATGACGTGCGGCGTGGCACGCCCGCATAGCCCTTGGACAACACACCCGGTAGGACGACGTCCGGTGTGTCATACACACATAGCCCTTGTAGAAAAGCTCGGCCAGACGACGTCAGGCGTGGCATGCCATCAAAGCCCATGGACAGCAAACATGGTCGATCAACATAAGGCGTGGCATGGTATCATAGCCCCTGGACAGCACTCACTGTGGGACGACATCGGGCTTGGCATGCAATCAAAGCCCTTGGATAGCACACACGATCGGAAGACGTCGGGCATGGCATGACATCAAAGCGTTTGGATAGCACACACGGTCAAACAACGTCGGGTGTTAAAAGCCATCATTGCCCTTGTACAAGACACACTGTCAAACAACTTCGGGCATGGCATACTATTATCTCCCTTGGATTGCACATATGGTCGGACGACGTCGATCATGGCATGCCATCAAAGCCTTTGGAAAACACACACAATCGAAAGACGTCGGGAGTGACATGGACTAATAGGCTTTGGACAGCACACACAGTCTGACGATGTCGGGCATGGCATGTCATCATATCCCTTGGACAGCACACACGATCGGACGACGTCTAACGTGGCATGCCATCATCTCCGATGGTCTGCACACACACGGTCTAACGATGTCGGGCGTGGCATGTCATCATAGCCCTTGGAAAGCACACACTGTTTGACAATGTCGGGGGTGGCATTCCCGCGTATCCCTTGGACAACACACATGATCGAACGACGTCAGGCGTGGCATGCCATCAAAGCCCTTGGACAGTACCCCAGATCGAATGACGTCGGGTGTGGCATGACATCATAGACCTTGGACAGATCACACGGTCAGACGACGTCGAGCATGGTATGTCATTATGGCCCTTTGACAATACACAGGATCGGACGACCTCAGGCATGGTTTACCATCAAAGCCCTTGCACAGTACACACGATTTGACGATGTAAAGTGTGGCATGCCATCAATGCCCTTGGACAAAACACATGATCATATGACGTCGGGCTTGGCATGGCATAACTGACCTTGGACAGCACACACGGTAGGACGACGTTGGGCGTGGAAGGCAATTATGTTCCATTAAGAGCACACACGGTCGGACAACGTCGAGCGTCGGATGCCGTTATCTTCGTTAGACTGCACACATGATCTGAAGATGTCGGGCATGGCATGTAATCATAACCCTTGGAAAGCGTACACAGTTACACGATGTGAGGTGTGGCATACCATAATTTCCCTTGGACAACGCACATAGAGGGACGACGTCGGGCGTATTATTCCCACGTAGCCCTTGAACAGCACACATGGTTGGCTGAAATTTGGGTGTGTGATGCACGCGTAGCTCCTGGACAGCACACACGGCCGGATGATGTCGAGCGTTGCATACCATCAAAATCCTTTGACAACACACAGGTTGGACGATGATGAGCGTGGCATGGCATCATAGCCAATAAAAAACACACATGGTCGAATAACGTTGGGTGTGGCATGACATTATCTCGTTTGAACTGAACACGCGGATGGATGACATCGGGCGTGACATACCATCATTGCCCTTGAATAGCACACATGGTGGGACAACGTCGGGCGTGTCAGGCACACGTAGACCTTGGACAGCACACACGGTGGGATGACGTCGGGTGTGACATGACCTCGTAGCCCTTAGAAAGCACACACGGTCAGACGATGTCGGGTGTGGAATTCCATAAGAAACCTTGGACAGTACACACGGTCGAATGACATCCGGAGTGGCATGCCATCAAAGCCCTTAGAAAGCACACACGGTCAGGCGACGTCGGGTGTGGCAAGCCTCATTCTCCTTGTTCAGCAACAATGTCGGACGATGTCGAGCGCGGCATGCCACCATCTCCCTTGGATTGCACACAAGGACCGACGATGTCAGGCTGGCATACCATAATTGCCCTTGGACAACACATACGGTCGGATGACGTCGGGTGTTTCCTGTTATGGCTCTTTGACAACACACACGGTCAAATGACGTCACGCGTGGCATGCAATCATTGGCCTTTGACTTTACACACGAACGAATGAAGTCAGGTGTGGCATGCCTTCATCGCCCTTTGACAACACACACGGTCGGACGACGTCGGTCATGGCATGCCATCATGGCCCTTTGTTAGCAAACACAGTCGGATAACGTCGGGCATGGCATGACCGCGTAATCCTTGGACATCACACATAGTGGGACGACGTCGGGCATGTCATGTCTTGGTATCCGTTGGAGAGTACGCACAGTCAGACTATGTCGAGCGTGGCATTCCATCAAAGCCTTTAGATGGCACATAGAGTCGGAAGACATCGGGCGTGGCATGCCATCATCGACCTTGGACTGAATACACGGATGGATGACATCGGGTGTGGCATTCCATTAATTCCTTTAGAATGCACACACGACAGACGACATCAGGCGTGTGATGCCTACGTAGCCCTTAGACAGCACAACGGTGGGACGACGTCGAGCATGTCATGCCCGTGTATCCCTTGAACAGCACACACGGTCGGACGGCGTCTAGCGTGGCATGCCATCAAAGTCTTGGACAGCACACACATTCGAACGACGATGAGCATTTCAGGGCATAATAGCCTTTCGAGAGCACACATGGTCTGACGATGTTGGGCATGGCATGTCATCATAGCCCTTGGACAGCACACACGGCCGGACGACATCAAGCGTAGCATGATATCATCGCCCTTGGACTTGACACATAAATGGATGAAGTCAGGCAAGGCATGCCATCATCACCCTTTGACAACACACACATTCGGACGACATCGAGAGTGGCATGCCATCATGGCCATGGGACAACACACACAGTCGTCTGACATCGAGCGGTGCATGCCCGCATACCCTTGGACAACACACATGGTTGGATGACGTCGGGTTTTTCATGCCCGCGTAGCCCTTGTAGAGCACACAAGGTCGACTGATGTCGGGTGTGGCATGCCATCAATTCCCTTTGACAGAAAAAACGGTCGGACGACATCAGGCGTTGCATGGCATTATAGCCCTTGGATAGCATGCACGGTTGAGTAATGTGGGTCTTTGAATTCCATCAAAGCCATGGGATAGCACACAAAGTAACATGACGTTAGGCGTGTCATGTCATCATAGCCGATGGATAACACACACAGATGAATGACATCGGGCGTGGCATGCCCTCATAGCACTTGGACAGCACACACGGTCGGACGACGTTAGGAGTGGCATGGCATAATAGACTTTGGACACACGGTCTGACAATTTAGGGCATGGAATGTCATCATAGCCCTTGGACAACACACACAGTTGGATGACGTCGAGCGTGGCATGCGATCATCGCCCTTGGACAGCTCACAAGGACGGATTAAGTCAGGCGTGGCATACTATCATCGCCCTTTGACAGCTCACACGGTCGGACGACGTTAGGAGTGAAAAGCCATCATTGCCCTTGTATACAACACACTGTTGGACGACGTAGGGCATGGCATACAATTATCTCCCTTAGATTGCACACAACCATTATCTTCCTTGGATTGCACACACGGTCGGACCACGTCGAGCATGGCATGCCATCAAAGCCCTTGGAAAGCACACACTATCGAATGTCGTCGGGAGTGACATGGCATTATAGGCTTTGGACAACACACACGGGCTTACGATGTCAGGCATGGAATGGCATCATATCCCTTGGACTGCACACACGCACAAACGCGTCTGGAGTTGCATGCCATCATCGCCCTTGGACTCCACAAACGAACGAATGAAGTCAGGTGTGGAATGCCATCATCGCCCTTTGGCAGCACACACGGTCGGATGATGTTGGGCATGGCATGCCCTCATGGGTTTTACAGCACACACAATCAGATGACGTCGGCCACGTCATGACCGCCTAAGCCTTGTAAAACACATACGGTGGGACGACGTCGTGCGTGTCATGCCCCTGTATCCCTTGAGAGCACATACAGTCGGACGATGTCAGGCGTGGCATGACTTCAAAGCTCTTGGATAGCATACAGAGTCGGATGAGATCAGGCGTGGCTTCCCATCATCACCCATAGAATTAATACAAGGATGGACGACATCATGTGTGGAATGCCGTCAACGCCCTTAGAAAGCACACACGACGAACGACGTTAGGCGTGTCATGCCCACGTATCCCTTTGACAGCACACACGGTTGGATGACGTCGGGCATGTCATGCCCGTGTATCCCTTGGACAGCACACACGGTCGGACGACATCAGGCGCGGCATGCCATCAAAGACCTTGGAAAGCACACACAGTAGGATGACGTCTGGAGTGGTATGGCATAATAGCCTTTGGATGGCACACAGGGTCTGAAGATGTCAGGCATGGCATGTAATCATAGCCCTTGGACAACACACATGGTAGAATGAAGTTGGGTATGTAATGCCATCATCGCCCTTTGACAACACACATGGTCGAACGACGTTAGGCGTGGCATGTTATAATAGCCTTTGGAAAGCACACACAGTCTGACGATGTCAGGCATGGCATGTTATTATAGCCATTGGACAGCTCATACAGTCGGACGACGTCAAGCGTGGAATGCCTATATCGCCCTTTGACTACACACACAGACTTATGAAGTCATGCATGGCATGCACTCATCGCGTTTGACAACACACACGGTCAGATGACGTCGGGCATGGCATGACATCATGGCCCTTGGAAAACACATATTGTCGGATGACGTCGGGCGTGGCATGCCCATGTAATCCTAGGAAAACACACACAGTGGGACGATGTCGGGCATGTCATGACCTCGTAGACCTTGGATAGCACATTTGGTAGAACAACGTCGGGCGTGACATTCCATCAATGCCTTTGGAAAACACACACAGTCAGACGACATTGGGCGTTACATGCCATCATCGCCCTCGGAATGAATGCACGGACGGGCGTGGCATGCCCGCATAGCCCTTGGACACAACACACGGCCAGATGACGTCGAGCGTGTTATGTCATCATAGCCCTTGGACAGCATACGCGGTTGGACGTGTCTGGCGTGGCATATCCTCTTAGCCATTGGATAGCATACACGGTCGGACGACGTCGGTCGTGGCATGCCATCAAAATCGTTACAAAACACACACGATCGGAGGACGTCAGGCGTGGAATGGCATCATAGCACTTGGACAGCACACACGGTCGGATGACTTAAGGCCAGGAATGCCATTATGGCCCTTTGACAACACACACGGTCAGACATCATCGGGCGCGACATGCCATCATATCCGTTGGACTTCATACAAGGTCTGGCGATGTCGTGCATGGCATGTCATCATAGCCCTTGGATAGCACAAACAGTTAGACGACGCCGTTCGTGGCATGCCTGCGTAGCCCTTGGGCAACACACACGGTCAAACGATGTAAGGCGTGGCATGCCATCAAAGCCCTTGGACAGCACACACGATTGGACGACGTCGGGCATGGCATGACATCATAGCCCATGCACAAAACACACAGTCGTACGATGTCGGGAGTGGCATGTCATCATAGCCCTTGGACAACACACACGATTGGACGACGTCGGGCGTGGCATGCCCACTTAGCCCTTGGATGGCACACACGGTCGGATGACGTCAGGCGTAACATGCCATCAAAGCCCTTGGAAAACACACACGATCGTGCGATGTCGGGCGTGGAATGGAATAATAGCTCTTTGAAAGCAGACATGGTCGGACGATGTCTGGTATCCCTGCCATTATTGTTCTTTGACAACACACACGGTTAGACGACGTCAGCGTGGCATGCCATCATCTCCGTTGGACTGCACACAGGGCTTACGTTGTTGGGCATGGCATGCCACCATAGTCCTTGGACATTATAAACGGTTCGACTATGTCAGGAGTTGCATGTAATCATAGCACTTGGAAAGCACACACGGTAAGGCAACGTCGGGTGTGGCATGCCATCATTTCCTTTGTACAGAACACACAGAGGGATAAGCTCGGGTATGTCATGCCCACGTAGCCCTAGAACAGCATACACGGTTGGCGACATCGGGCGTGTCATGCGCGCCTAGCCCTTGGACAGCACACACGGTCAAATGTCGTCGGGTGTGGCATGCCATCAAAACCCTTGGAGAACACACACGGTCAGACAATGCGGGCGTTGCATGGAATCATATCCCTTGGAGAGCACACACGGTCCGACGACGTCGTGCGTGGCATTCCATCATCACCCTTGGCTTGAAAAAATGGACGGACGACGTCGAGCATGGCATCCATCATGGCCTTAGATAGCACACACGGTGGTACAATGTTGGGCGTGTCATGACCATGTAGCACTTGGACAACACAAATGATGGGACGACGTCAAGCGTGTCATGCCCTCGTAGCCCTTGGCCAGCACACACGATCGAACGATGTCGGGCGTGGAATGCCATCAAAGCCCTTGGACAGCACACACGATCAAACGACGTCGGGCATGGCATTGAATCATAGCCCTTTGACCGCACACACGGTCGGACGACATCGGTAGTGGCATGACTTTAAAGCCCTAGGATAGCACAAACGATTGAATGACGTCGGGAGTGGCAAACCTCAGAGCCCTTGTATAGCAAACACTATAGGATGAAATCTGGCATGGAATGCCACAATCTCTCTTTGATTGCACGCACGGACGGACGATGTCGGGCGTGGCATGCCATCATCGCCCTTGGACAACACATACGGTCGAACAACGTCGGGCTTTGCATTACATTATGGCCCTTTGACATCACACACGGTCATATGACGTCGGGCGTGGCATGCAACCGTCACCCTTGGACAGCAAACACAGTCGGTCTTGGCATACCGTCGAAGCGCTTGGACAGCACACACGGTAAGAGGACTTTTGGCGTGGCATGTCATCATAGTCCCTCGACAGCACACACAGTTGGATGGCATGGGGTGTGGCATGCCTGCATAGCACTCTGACAACACACACGGTCGGACGACGTCAGCTGTGGCATGGCATAATAGACTTTGGACAGCACACATGGTCTGACGATGTCAGGCATGGCATGTCATCATAGACCTTTGACAACACACAAAGTCGGACAACGTCAAGCGTGGCATGCTATCATCGCCCTTGCACTGCACACACAGACGGATGAAGTCAGGTGTGGCATGCCATCATCGCCCTTGGATAACACACACGGTCATACATCGTCGGGCGTGGCATACATCATGGCCCAGGGACAGCACACAGTCGGATGACATTGAGCGTGGCATGCCCGCATAGCCCTTGGACAACACACACGGTGGGATGACGTCGGGCGTGTCATGCCCGCGTAGCCCTTAGAGAGCACACGTCGGCAGAAGTTGGGGGTGGCACACCATCAAATCCCTTGGACAGCAAACACGGTCGGACACGTCAGGCGTTGCATGGTATCATATCCCTTGGACAGCACACACAATCAGACGATGTCGGTCTTGGAACTCCATCAAAGCCATTGGACAGCACATACGGTAACACGACTTTAGGTGTTGCATGCCATCATAGTCCTTGGACAAGACACACATTTGGATGACGATGGGTGTGGCATGCCTGCATAGCACATGGACAGCACACACGATCGGACGACGTCGGTCGTTACATGGCATCATAGCCTTTTGATTGCACACACGAACAAACGACGTTGAGCGTGGCATGTAATCATCGCCCTTAAACTGCAAACATGATCGGGCGTGGCATGCTCCCATAGCCCTTAGATATCATACATTGTCACACGATGTTGGGCGTGGCATGCCATCATAGCCATTTGATAGTACACACAGTTGGATGACGTTGCCCATGGTATGCCTGTGTAGCCTTTGGACACCACACACGGTTGGACGACGTCAGGCGTGGCATGCCATCAAATCCCTTGGATAGCACATACAATCGGATGACGTCAGGCGTAACATGCAATCAAATCCCTTCGAGAGCCCTCACGATAGGACGATGTGGGGTGTTGAATGGCATTAAAGCCTTTGGACAGCACACACGGTCGGACGATGTCGGGCGTGGCATGCCATTATAGCCCTTTGACAACACACACAGTTTGACTACCTCGGGCGTGGTATGCCATTATCTCCGTCGGACTGCACACAAGGTCTAATGATGTCGGGCGTGGCATGTCATTATGGCCCTTGGATATTACACACGCTTGGCGGACGTAGGGAGTCACATGTAATCATAGCCCTTGGACAGCACACATGGTCAGACAACATTGGGTGTGTCATGCCATCATTGCCCTTGGACAGCACACACAGAGGGACGACGTTTTGCGTGTCATGCCCACGTAGCCCTTGAATAACACACATTGTTGGATGACATCGGGCGTGTCATGCCCTCGTAGCCCTTGGACAGCACACACGTCCGGACGATGTCGGGCGTGGCTTGTCTTCAAAATCCTTGGACAAAACACAAGGTCGGACAACGTTGGGCGTTGCATGGAATCATAGCCCTTGGACAACACACACGGTCAGACTAGACATCGGGCATGGCATTCCATCATCGTCCTTGTATTGAACAAATGGACGGACGACGTTAAGCCTGGCATGTAATCATGGCCTTTAAATAGCACACACGGTGAAACAATGTTGGGCGTGTTATGCCCATGTAGCACTTGGACAATACAAACGGTGGGACGACATCGGGCATGTCATGCCCTCGTAGACCTTGGACGGCACACACGATCGGACGATGTCGGGCGTGGCATGCCATCAAAGCCATTGGACGACACACACGATCGTACGAAGTTGGGCATGGCATTGCATCATAGACCTTGGAAAGCACACACGGTGGGACGACATCAGCTGTGGCATGCCATCAAAGCCCTTGGACAGCACAGACGGTCGAGCGACATCGGGCGTGGCAAGCCTCATTGCCGTTGTACAACAAACACTATCGGACAGCGTCAGGCGTGGAATGCCACCATCTCCCTTGGATTTCTCACATGGTCGGACAACGTCGAGCATGGCATGCCATAAAAGCCCTTCGAAACCACACACGATCGAAAGACGTCGGGAGTCACATGGCATAATAGACTTTGGACAGCACACACAGTCTGACGTTGTCGGGCATGGCATGTCATCATAGCCATTGGACAGCACACACGGTCGAACGACGTCTGGTGTGGCATGCCATTATCGCACTTGGAATGCACACCCGGATGGATTAAGTAAGGCGTGGCATGCCATCATCGCCCTTTGACAGCACACATGGTCTGTCGACGTTGAGCGTGGCATGCCGTCATGGCCCTTGGAGAACACACACGGTCAGACGACCTGAGGCTTGGCATACCATCAAAGCGCTTGGACGGCACACACGATTGGATGATATCAGGCGCGGAATACCATCAAATCCCTTGGAAAATACACACGATCATACGATGTCGCGCATGGCATAACATCATATCCCTTGGACAACACACACGATCGGACGACGTCGGGCGTGGAATGCCATTATGTTCCTTGGACAGCACACACGGTTTGACGATGTCAGGAATGGCATGTAATCATAGCCCTTGGAAAGCATACACGGTTAGACGACATCAGGTGTGGCATACCATCATTTCCCTTGGACAACACACATGGTCGGGCGTGGCATGCCAGTGTAGCCCGTGGACAATACACATTGTCAAACAACGTCGGGTGTGGCATGCCATCATAGCCATTCGATAGTACACATAGTTGGATGATGTCGGGCGTGGCATGCCCGCGTAACCTTTGTATAACACACATGGTTAGAGGATGTCAGGAATGGCATGCCATCAAAGTCCTTAGACAGCAAACATAATCAGATGACGTCGGGCGTGGCATGGCATCATATCCCTTGGACAACACACACGGTTGGACGACGTCAAGCGTGGCCTGCCATTATAGCCCTTTGACGACACACAAGACGTCGGGCATGGCATGCCATCATCTCCGATGGACTTCACACACGGTCTACCGATGTCGGGCGTGGCATGTCATCATAGCCCTTGGAAAGCACACACCTTTTGACGATGTCAGGGGTGGCATGCCCGCGTAGCCCTTGGACATAACACATGGTCGAACGATGTCAGGCGTGGAATGCAATCAAAGACCTTGGAATGAACACAAGACGTCGGGCGTGGCATAGCATCATAGCCCTTGGACAAATCACATGGTCAGACGACGTCAAGTATGGTATGACAATATGGCCCTTTGACAATACACATGATCGAACGACCTCAGGCTTGGTTTACCATAAAATCTCTTGGATAGCACATATGATTGGACGATGTAACGCGTGGCATGCAATCAATGCCCTTGGACAAAACACACGATCATATGACATCGGGCGTGGCATTGAATCATAGACCATGGACAGCACACACGGTCGGACGACGTCGGGCATGGAATGCTATTATGTTCCTTTGACAGCACACACGGTCAGACGACGTCGAGCGTCGGATGCCATCATCTCTGTTAGTATGCACACATGATCTGACCATGTCGGGCATAGCATGTAATCATAGCCCTTGGAAAGCGTACACAGTCAAACGATGCCAGGTGTGGCATACCATAATTGCCCTTGGACAACGCACATAGAGGGACGACATCGGGCGTATTATAACCACATAGCCTTTGAACAACACACATGGTCGGATGAAATTTTAGCGTGTCATGCCCGCGTAGCCCTTGTACAGCACACACGATCGGATAATGTTGGGCGTTGCATACCATCAAAACCCTTTGACAGCACACAGATCGGACGATGTTGAGCGTGGCATGGCATCATAGCCAATGGAACACACTCACGGTCGAATGACGTCGGGCGTGGCATGACATTATCTCGTTTGAACTGAACACGCGGACGGATGATGTTGGGTGTGGCATGCCATCATCGCCCTTTGACAACACACACGGTCGGACGACGTCGGACGTGGCATGCAATCAAGGCCCTGGGACAACACACAGTCGGATGACATCGAGTGTGTCATGCCCGCATAGCCCTTGGAAAACACACACGGTGGGATGACGTTGGGCGTGTCATGCCCGCATAGCCCTTGGAAAACACACACGGTGGGATGACGTTGGGCGTGTCATGCCCGCATAGCCCTTGGAGAGCACACACGTCGGCAGACGTTGGAGTTTGCATACCATCAAAGCCCTTAGACAGCAAACACGGTCGGACAACGTCAGGCGTTGCATGACATCATATCCCTTGGACAACACACACAATGAGACGACGTCGGTCTTGGAATTCCATTAAAGTTGTTGGACAACGCACACGGTAACACGATGTTAGGCGTGGCATGCCCGCATAGCACATGGACAGCACACACGGCCGGACAACGTCAGTCGTTAAATGGCATCATAGCCTTATGATAGCACACACGGTCGGACGACGTTCAGCGTGGCATTCCATCATCGCCCTTGGACTGCACACACTATCGGGCGTGGCATGCCTTCATATCCATTGGACAACATACATGGTCACACGACGTTGGGCTTGGCATGCCATCATAGCCATTGGATAGTACACACGGTTGGATGACGTCGCCCATGGTATGCCCACGTAGCCTTTGGACACAACACACATTTGGACGACGTCAGGCGTGGCATGCCATCCAAGCCCTTGGATAGCACATACAATTAGATGACGTCGGGCGTAACATGCCATCAAAGCCCTTGGACAACACACACGGTCCGACAACATCGAGCGTTTCATGCCATTATGGCCCTTTCACAACACACACGGTCAGACGTCGTCGGGCATGGCATGCAATCATCACCCTTGGACAGCACACACAGTCGGGCTTGGCATACCTGCGTAGACCTTGGACAGCACACACGGTAACACGACTTTGGCGTGGTATGTCATCATAGTACTTGGACAACACACACATTTGGATGACGTCGGGCGTAGAATGCTCGTGTATCACTTGGATAGCACACACGATCGGACGACGTTAGGCTTGGCATGGCATAATAACCTTTGGACAACACACACATTTGGAATGACGTCGGGCGTGGCATGACATTATCTCATTTGAACTGAACACGCGGACGGATGATGTTGGGTGTGGCATGCCATCATTGCCCTTGAAAAGCACACACGGTGAGACGACGTCGGGCATGTCAGGCACACGTAGCACTTAGAAAGCACACACGGTGGGATGACGTCGGGTGTGTCATGCCCTCGTAGCCCTTAGAAAGAACACACATTCAGACAATGTCGGGTGTTGAATGCCATAATAGCCCTTGGATAGTACACACGGTCAGATGACATCCGGAGTGGCATGCCATCAAAGCCCTTAGACAGCACAGACGGTCGAGCGACGTCGGGCGTGGCAAGACTCATTCCCCTTGTTCAGCAACACAGTCAGACGATGTCGAGCGTGGCATGCGACCATCTCCCTTGGATTGCACACACAGACCGATGATGTCGGGCGTGGCATGCCATCATTGCCCTTGGACAACACATTCGGTCGGACGACATCGGGTGTTTCCTGTATAGCTCTTTGACAACACACACGATCTTACGACATCAGGCGTGGCATGCAATTATTGGCCTTGGACTTTACACACGGACGAATGAAGTCAGGCGTGGCATGCCATCATCGCCCTTTGACAGCATACACGGTCGGACCACGTCGGTCATGGCATGACATCATGGCCCTCTGTAGGCACACACACTCGGATGACGTCGGTCATGGCATGACCACGTAACCCTTGGACAACACACATGGTGGGAGGACATCAGGCGTGTTAGGCCTTCGTATCCCTTGGAGAGCACACACAGTCAGACTATGTAGAGCGTGGCATTCCATCAAAGCCCTTGGACAGATCATGGAGTCGGAAGACATCGGGCGTGGCATGCCATCATCGCCCTTGGACTGAATACATAGATGGATGACATCGGGTGTGGCATGCCATCAACTCCCTTAGAAAGCACACACGGCGGACGACATCGGGCGTGTCATGCCCACGTAACCCTTAGACAACACACACGGTGGGATGACGTCGGGCATGTCATACATGTGTATCCCTTAGACAGCACACACGGTCGGACGACGTCTAGCGTGGAATGCCATCAAAGTCCTTGGACACCACACAGAGTCGGACGACGTCGGGCATTTCATGGCATAATAGCCTTTCGACAGCACACATTGTCTGACGATGTTGGGCATGGCATGTCATCATGCCCTTGAACAGCACACACGGTCGGACGACGTCGAGCGTAGCATGATATCATCGCCGTTGGACTTCATGTAACAAATGGATGAAGTCAGGCAAGGCATGCCATCATCGCCCTTTGACAACATGCGGTCGGACGACGTCGAGAGTGGCATGCCGTCATGGCCATGGGACAGCACATATAGTCGGATGACGTCGAGCGGTGCATGCCGGCGTAGCCCTTGGACAATACACACGGTGGGATGATGTCGGGCATGTCATGCCTGCGTAGCCCTTGTAGAGCACACAAGGTCGGCAGACGTCGGGTGTGGCATGCCATCAATTCCCTTACACAGAAAACACGGTCGGACAACATAAGGCAGTGCATGGCATCATAGCCCTTGGACAGCACACACGGTTGGATAGCGTGGGTCATGGAATGCTATCAAAGCCCATAAATAGCACACACTGTAACATGACGTTAGGTGTGGCATGTCATCATAGCCCATGGAAAGCACACACAATTGGATGACATCGGGCGTGGCATGAACGCATAACACTTGGGCAGCATACACCGTCTGACGACGTTTGGCGTGGCATGGCATAATAGCCTTTGGACACACCGTCTGACGATTTAGGGCATGGAATGTCATCATAGCCCTTGGACAACACACACAGTCGGGCTTGACATGCCCGCGTAGCCCTTGGACAGGACACACTGCAACACGACGTCCGGCGTGGCATATTATTATAGCCCTTGCACAGCGTACACAGTTGGATGACGTCGGGCGTGGCATGACCATGTAGCACTTTGACAGCACACACGGTCGAACGACGTCAGCCGTGGCATTGCATAATAGACTTTGGACAGCACATATGGTGTGACGATGTCGGGCATGGCATGTCATCATAGCCCTTGGACAGCACACACAGTCGGGCACCATTAGGTGTTGCATGACATTATGGCCCTTTGACAACACACACGGTCAAACGACGTCGGGCATGTAATGCAACCATCACCCTTGGATAGCACACACAGTATGTCTTGGAATACCAGCGAAGCCCTTGGACAGCACACACGGTAAGAGGACTTTTGGCATGGCATGTCATTATAGTCCCTCGACAGCACACACAGTTGGATGACATCGGGTGTGGCATGCCCGCATAGCACTCTGACAACACACACGGTCGGACGACGTTATGGGTGGCATGGCATAAAAGCCTCTGGACAGCACGCATGGTCTGACGATCTAGGACATGGCATGTCATCATAGCCCTTGGACAACACATACGGTCGGACTTGACATGCCGTTATAGCCCTTGGACAGGACACACTGTAACACGACGTCCGACGTGGCTTATTAACATAGACCTTGCACAGCGTACACAGTTGGATGACGTCGGGCGTGGTATGCCCATGTAGAACTTTGACAGCACACACGGTCGAACTACGTCAGTCGTGGCATGGCATAATAGACTTTGGACAGCACACATGGTCTGATGATGTCGGGCATGGCATGTCATCATAGCCCTTGGACAGCACACACAGTCGAACAACGTCAGGCGTGGCATGCTATCATCGCCCTTGCACTCTACACACAGACGGATGAAGTCAGGCGTGCCATGTCGTCATCGCCCTTTGACAACACAAACGGTTAGACGACGTCGGGCGTGGCATGCAATCATGGCCCTAGGACAGCATACACAGTCGGATGACATTGACCGTGGCATGCCCGCATAGCCCTTGGACAACACACACAGTGGGATGACGTCAAGCGTGTCATTCCTGCGTAGCCCTTGGAGAGCACACACGTCGGCGGAAGTTGGGGGTGGCATACCATCAATTCCCTTGGACAGCAAATACGGTCGGACACGTTAGGCATTGCATGACATCATATCCCTTGGACCAGGACACAATGTTAGACGATGTCGGTCTTGGAACTCCATCAAAGCCATTGGACAACACATACGGTAAAACAACGTTAGGCTTGGCATGCCATCATAGTCCTTGGGCAACACACACAGTTGGATGACGTTGGGTGTGGCATGCCCGCATAGCACATGGACAACACACACGGTCGGACGACGTCGGTCGTTACATGGCATCATAGCCTTTTGATAGCACATACGGTCGGACGACGTTGAGCGTGGCATGCCATCATCGCCCTTAAACTGCAAACATGATCGGGCGTGGCATGCCCCCATAGCCCTTGGATAGCATACATTGTCACACGACGTTGGGCGTGGCATGCCATCATAGCCATTGGATAGTACACACGGTTGGATGACGTTGCTTGTGGTATGCCTGTGTAGCCTTTGGACACCACACACGGTTGGACGACGTCAGGTGTGGCATGCCATCAAATCCCTTGGATAGCACATACAATCGGATGACGTCGGGCGTAACATGCCATCAAAGCCCTTCGAGAGCCCTCACGATAGGACGATGTGGGGTGTTGAATCGCATCAAAGCCTTTGGACAGCACACACGGTCGGACGCTGTCGGGCGTGGCATGCCATTATAGCCCTTTTACAACACACACGGTTGGACGACCTCGGGCGTGGTATTCCATTATCTCCGTTGGACTGCACACAAGGTTAGATGATGTCGGGCGTGGCATGTCATTATAGCCCTTGGATATTATACACTGTTGGATGACCTAGGGAGTGACATGTAATCATATCCCTTGCACAACACACATGGTCAAACAACGTTGGGTGTGGCATTCCATCATTGCCCTTGGACAGCACACATAGAGGGACGACGTCTGCCGTGTCATGCCCACGTAGCCCTTGAATAATACACACTGTTGGACGACATCGGGCGTGTCATGCCCTCGTAGCCCTGTGACAGCACACACGTTCGGACGACGTCGGGCGTGGCATGTCTTCAAAATCCTTGGACAACACACAAAGTCGAAAAACTTCGGGCCTTTCATGGAATTATAGACCTTGGACAACACACACGGTCGGACTAGACGTCGGGCATGGCATTCCATAATCGTCCTTGGATTGAACAAATGAACGGACGACGTCGAGCGTGGTATGCCATCATGGCCTTTATATAGCACACACGGTGAAACAATGTTGGACGTGTTATGCCCATGTAGCACTTGGACAGCACAAGCGGTGGGACGACATCAGGCATGTCATGCCCTCGAGACCTTGGACAGCACACACGATCAGACGATGTCGGGCGTGGCATGCCATCGAAGCCCTTGGACAGCACGCACGATTGGACGACGTCGGGCATGGCATTGCATCATAGACCTTGGACAACACACACGGTTGGACGACATCAGGTGTGGCATGCCATCAAAAGCCCTTGGACAGCACACACGGTCGAACAACGTCGGGCATTTAAAGCCATCATTGCCCTTGTACAACACACACTGGCAAACAACTTCGGGCATGGCATACCATTATCTCCCTTGGATTGCACACATGGTCGGACGACATCGAGCAAGATATGCCATCAAAGCCTTGGAAACCACACACGATTGAAAGAATTCGGGAGTGACATGGCATAATAGGCTTTGGACAGCACACACAGTCTGACGATGTCGGGCATGGCATGTCATCGTAGCCCTTAGACAGCACATACGGTCAGACGACGTCTGGCGTTGCATGCCATCATCGCACTTGGACTGCACACACGGATGGATTAAGTAAGGCGTGACATACCATCATCGCCCTTTCACAGCACACATGGTCTGTCGACGTTGAGCGTGGCATGCCATCATGGCCCTTGGAAAACACACACGAACGGACGACCTCAGGCTTGGCATATCATCAAAGCGCTTGGACAACACACACGATTGGATGATTATCAGGCGCGGCATGCCATCAAATCCCTTGGACAATACACACAATCATTGTAATGACCCTTCTTGTCATTTTTAGTGTTTTATCTTCTGTGCATCGTTTAGAGCATTCCTATAGCGATCCCAAGTCATTTATGACTTGCTGGGACTGACTAATATGTCACCTGGTCATTCATTTGGTTATTGTGTGAGCTTTAGTATTTTTGGAGCTTATGAACCTTGAACAATCATTTTCGATCAAAAGCTCAAGAAAATGACATCAGAATCCAATTCTGACGATTCCATCAGTTCCGAAAGGGTCATTTTAGGCTAGTAGCATTGTCGACATGACTCCCAAAGTTTTCAGTGTGAGTTGTTGTGATTAGGCGTTTTAACTTTAAGTTAAAGTGTATGTTTGACTTTAGTCAACAATAGTAAACAATCTTAGTAAACGCGCTCGGATGAGAATTCTGTCAGCGCGGCGAGCTCCGAAATGTCGAGTTTGGTCTAGTTTTACCCTTCTCTCGGGTTTTGAGGTTTTTGATATTTTTCCGAGCCCTTTTGTGGTTTTTGACTTAAAATGGACAATTTTGCAGACCTTTAACGACCAGAATTTTGGGTTTTAACGACCAGATTTTTGGGTTTATTAGCGACCAGCTTCGTCCTTATAAAAACCCAATTTTCAGCCTTGGTGTTTTACTTTAAAATTTTGATATTTTGAGCTATAGAACTCCAAATTGAGGCAATTCAAAAGGCTAAGTTGTGAGATTTTTTGAAGGAAACACATTGGTGAGCTTGGAATCTTATTTGGGGACCCGATTTGAGGTAAATTTTGTGTTTTAACTGCTGTCATACCTCATTTTCGAGCTCAACTTTTTGGAAATTTTTAGAAGGTGATTTCTTGGCCATTTAAGGTCCGAATCTAGTTATTCAAGAGCCTATATTGTGGGGGTTTTCACGAGGATCGTCCTGGTGTGATTGGTTTTGGCTACTGGACCTTCATTTTTGGTAAATTCTTGTTAGTAGCTACTACCATTGTTGCTGATTTTTAGCGTAGAATTCGGGTTTTTAGTTGCATGTTCATGTTGCGACTATCTTGAGTCCTGAATTGTGTTCCATTCTGGTACACAAGTTCCTAGAGTTGTTTAGGACTTTATTTGGGGTTAATTCTGGATTTCTCAATGCGGATCCCACTTTTTCCATTTTGACCGCGAAATTGACCCGTCTTCATTTCTTGCGATTTTAGTGTTTAAATGACCGTTATAACGTTGTGACTCTATTTTTGACAGTGTATCAATGTTTCGAGGCCTTTTCGAAAGTAAAAGATCCAGGGAAGTGAATTTTGGAGCGCGCGTGATATGCATTCAGGTAGGCTACGGTTTCTCTTCTTAGATTGAACTAGAACATGTGAATGCATGTTGATTAGTTGGGATTTGGGTTGGGTAGTTATTTGATCATGCATAGGTGTTAAAAATCATATTTTCGGCCTTTTTCTGAGAATTATCGTGTAATTGTGAGCATGTTTATTGTTATTAATTGACCTTCTTTGCTATATGGATTACTTGTATATCTGAATTCTGGTTATCAGAAGTATGTTGGGCCTTATTTTAGGTTTGACTAGGGTTTTCCTTAGAAATGCATGATTCAAAGTCGGTAGGACTTAGTTTAGCCCGGACGTCTCTCGGCCGGCTTAAATCCTTGTAGACTGATGTAGCAGACTTGAGTCTGATAGTTAGTATTTAGCTAGACGATGAGCTCGATCCAGCGATAATTACTCTTATTTCTTTGATGTTACGACTTGTCGAGTTACGTCAGTGACAATGAATTCCGCTACGTGATTCAAAGTTGAGTTTCGATTCGGCTTTAAGGACTTACATTGATTAGCTAAATCTGGATGGTGTTCCAAGGGTATATATGATTATGGATAGATAAAGACTCTTTCAGCAGCTATATCAACATCTTTGTCGGGTATCTGAATTTAAGGTACTGCCTCGACCATCCACATACTTATATAGAGCATCCGCTTAGAGGTCAGGTCTCAACTATGTAGAGCATCCGGTTAGAGGTCTGGCCTCAGTTACTTATATTTTGCAATTGGCTACTTGTGTAATTTTGGTGAGTGTCCGGTTCAAGGCCCGACCTCCGTACTGTCAGATTCTACTTTTTATTTCAGTGTCCTTTGGCCTCGAGTTCTATTCTCCCTAAGTTATTGTTATTTTGTGTACTCGTCGGGCTTATGGTGGTCCATTCGGGTTTTTATTTAAACTTGCGCACGAGTGTACCTTCTTGGCTTATGATGGGTCCAGTTAGTTGTAGTTAGCTTATTTATATTAATTTAGTTAGATCTTTATAAACTCGTGTGCATTACTGTGTTACTTACCTTTTCGTTCTTGACCTCTAGTTTTGATGATTTCGTCTTTTCATATTGCTTTACTTTTCTAGTTCAGTCGACCTATGATGCCTACTGGGTACCTGTTATTTGGTACTCATGCTACGCTCTGCATCTATTTTTGTGATGCAGGTCCGAGCACCAGTAGTCAGCGTTGATTGTTTGGAGTATTTCTGGTCTAGAGACAGGGGTGAGCACACGACGTTTTGTACCATTTCAGTCTCCATCATTTTTTATAAAGACTTGTCTTTTACTTTTTGAGATAGTCTAGTTTCGGTGGTCCACTGTTGGGACTTGTAATCATTTTGTTGTTAGCTCTGTATTAGTAACTTCCAGGCTCTGGGAGGGATCCTTAATTGTACTTATGTTTTGGTTTGCTTATGTTGTTATAGTAATTTTGCCTAGTCTTGTGTAGTTTCTACCCTCACACCCGTTACGTGTTGTTCTGGGTTATGGTTTAGCTTACCTACAGGTGGGTTATAGTAGGTGCCTTCTGGGCTCGAGAAACTGGGTCGTGACAAGATGGTATAAGAGCCCCAGGTTCAATGGTCTCACTTTTACAAAGCGAACGTCTAATAGAGTCCTCCAGATCGGTGCAAAGACGTCTGTAACTTATCTTCAGGAGGCTACAGGATGTGTTTATGAAGATATCAATTTTGTTTCAAATTCTTGCCGCGTGTGTCTTGTTTGTTTCTTAAAATCTCAGTTGTTTCACTCTTTTACAGGATGGCTCGCACGCGAGGCGGTGCGTTTGCGGGAGATGCACCCGGAGCCTCAGCTTGGGGTAGACGTCGACCCCGAGGTCGAGGTAGGGCCACAATACCGGCCCGGGATAGGTAGGAGGAGCCTCATGCAGCGCATGTACCGCCACAGCCAGTGGGGCCGGGGCCAGCCCAGCCACCACCCGCACCAGTTGCAGCACCTGATCTTCATTCCCTCTTGACTCTGATATTAGCAGTTATTGGGGATATGCGACAGGCACCAGCCCCAGCAGTACCAGCACCAGCGCTGCAGGTTAAGCCGCCACCAATTCATGTGGCCACCTCACAAGACTTAGAGGTTACAGAGATGCCACTAAGGTATCAGAAGATGCTTGGGGTATTTCAGAGGTTAGCACCGCCTATATTCTCAAGGGCGATAGGAGAGGACGCTCACGAGTTCCAGCTCACTTGCCAAGAGTAGTTACAGTCATTAGGCCTTTTAGAGACGAGACGAGATGACTTTACCGGTGATTAGTTCCGTGGGCCAGCCAAGCAGTGGTGGCGCACGTATCGAGAGTCTAGGCCAGTTGGATCTCGTTCTATATCTTGGAGTGAGTTCTCAGAGGCTTTCTTGGCCCGATTCATGCCACGGAGCGTCAGAGATAGGCTTCGTGATCAGTTCCCTAGATTGGAGCAGGGATCTATGATCGTTTCAGAGTATGAGGTGAGGTTCATGGAGTTGTCTCGCCATGCTACTATGATCCTGCCCACAGAGGGAGAGAGAGTTCGTACGTGGGTTGCGATATCGCTTGAGGGTTGCACAGAGCATATAGTTTCAGCTGGCCGTACTTTTCTTGATGTGGTCGATCATGCCTGATCCGTAGAGCATATTCATCGTGAGGCCCAAGGGGGCAGCGATAAGAGGGCACGCTACCAGGGAATCTATAACGAGTCGCAGTATAGGGGAAGAGACTCAGATGTTAGGGCCCGTCAGAGGTTCGAGTAGGGTAAGACCAGTCGGCCTGCTCAGGCGACATTACCTATTTCTGAAGGAGGCCAATATCAGTAGAGTTGTCGTAGTACAGGCTAGAATTTGAGGGGATCAAATTCATTTCCTTCGTGCCGCGGTCGGGTTACTACAGGGCATTCAACTTCAGGGTGTTATGATTGTGGTGCGCTTTACCATTGGTGTAGAGAATGCCCCCAGCGTGGTCGGGGGGCGATTGTACCAGCTCCACCTGCATCTAGACAAGTTTCAGCAGTGTCTTCTTCGGCTAGAGGAGGTGATCAGGTTCTGGACCGTCGAGAGAGTCGACAGGGTACGAGGGGTGGAGCTCGGGGAGGCAGGTCTGGTGGTAGACCGGGTGCACTAGGTAGAGCTGCTTAGGGCCATTTCTACGCAGCCCCGGCAAGGGCGGTGGCTGAGGCAACTGACGATGTCATCTTAGGTACGCTCTTCTTGTGCCATCATCCTTCTACAGTATTATCTGATCAAGGGTCCACATTCTTGTATATATCTATTTATTTTGCTCCCCGATTGGGTATGAGGTCCGAGTCTTTGGCAGAGCCGGTTCATGTTTCAACCTCGGTAGGTGAGTTCTTAGTAGTGGATCAAGTATTGCGATCATGCTTATTGACTATCCAGGGTTATGATACTAGAGCCGATCTTATTATGCTAGATATGATTGATTTTGATGTGATTTTGGGAATGGACTTGTTATCCCCATATCACATTGTCATGGATTTCTATGCTAAGACCGTTACCTTATCCATGCCTGATGTTCCCCCGGTGTTGTGGTAGGGTGCTGATAGTCACATAATAACAGGGATAATCTCTTTTATTTGGGCTAGGCGGTTTGTTGCTTAAGGGTGTTTAGCTTATTTGACCCACATCAGAGATGTGAGTAGGGAGGGCCCTTTAGTTGACTCAGTTCCTGTGGTTAGAGAGTATGCCGATGTGTTCCCTACATATCTACATGGCCTACCCCCAGAGCGTGACATTGATTTTGCTATACATTTGGAGACTGGCACCCGTCCTATTTCTATTCCGCCTTATCGGATGGCTCCTGCAAAGCTCATAGAGCTCAGTGTTAAGTTAAAGGACCTCTTAGGAATGGGGTTCATTCGTCTGAGTGTGTTGACTTGGGGTGCTCCTGTTCTATTTGTGAAAAAGAAGCATGGGACTTTGAGGATGAGCATTGACTACAAGCATCTAAACAAGGTGACAGTGAAGAACTGTTACCCTATTCCTCGTATAGATGATTTGTTTGATCAGCTTCAGGATGCCTCCGTATTTTCTAAGATTGATTTGAGGTCCGGGTACCATCAGCTGTGGATTAGAGAACCAGACATCCCTAAGACCGCATTTAGGACTCGTTAGAGCCCTTATGAGTTCCTTGTGATGTCTTTTGGGTTGACTAATGCCCCTGCCGCCTTTATGGACTTGATGACATGTATGTTCAGGCCATACCTTGATTCATATGTTATCATCTTCATTGATGACAGATTGGTATATTCGCGGAGCCGGAGTGAGCATGAGCAGCATTTGAGGATAGTGTTCTAGATTTGAGAGATCTGCAGCTTTATGCCAAATTCTCAAAGTGTGAGTTTTGGCTTGCGTCTGTAGCATTCTTAGGGAACGTGGTGTCCAAGGGGGTATTAGGGTATATCTGACGAAGATTGAAGCTATTCGTGATTAGGACAGACCCACTTCAGTTACTGGGGTTCATAGCTTTGTCGGGTTAGCGAGTTACTACAGGCGTTTTGTTGAGGGCTTTTCTACTATTGCATCTCCTTTGACTCGGTTGAATCGCCAAGATATTCCCCTTGTGTGGTCGGAGGAGTGTGAGATGAGATTTCTAAAGGTCAAGGAGTTGCTTACTAGCGCTCCTATATTGACTCTTCCGATTGAGGGCGAGGGTTTAACGATTTATTGTGACGCGTCTGGTGTTGGTGTGGGTTGTTTATTGATGCAGTAGGACTGGGTTATTCCATATGAGTCGAGGCAGCTTAAGGTCCATGAGCGCAACTTCCCCACCCATGACTTGGAGTTGGCAGCGGTAGTTTTCGCGCTGAAGATTTAGAGGCACTACTTGTATGGAGTTCAATGTGTGATCTATGCCGACCACAAGAGTCTTCAGTACTTCATGAACCAGAGGGACCTTAATTCAAGGCAGCGTCGTTGGATTGAGCTCCTTAAGGATTATGATCTCTCCAGTCTCTATCATCCGGGGAAGGCGAACGTGGTAGCAGACGCCTTGAGCGGGAAGGCGGTAAGTATGGGTAGTCTAGTCTTCTTATCTGCTGGTGAAAGACCCTTGGATTTGGACATTCAGTTTTTAGCCAATAGCATGGTTCGATTATATATCTCAGATTCTAGACGCGTCTTGGCTTATATGGGAGTTCAGTCTTCTTTGTATGATAGGATCCGTGGTTGTCAGTTTGAGGATAAGGCCCTGGCGTCCCTTAGAGTTCTAGTGTTTGCGGGTAATGGTGATCAGGCTACCCTAGATCCTGATGGAGTGTTTAGATTCGCCGGTCGCATTTGTGTCCCGAGAGTTGGAGATTTGATATAGTTGATACTTTCTGAGGCTCATGAGTCTAGATATTCTATCCATCCGGGTATAGCGAAGATGTATCGTGATTTGAGACAACATTACTGGTTGAGTGGCATGAGAAGAGATATTGCTGACTTTGTTTCTCATTGCTTGTGCTGCACTCTGGTAAAGGCTGAGCATTTGAGGCCAGGTGGCGAATTTCAGGGATTACGCATTCCGGAGTGGAAGTGGGACCGCATTACTATGTATTTTGTGGCTGGTCTACCGAGGACTTCTAGAGGAGTTGATAGTATTTGGGTCATCGTTGATCGAACGGATGAAGTCAGGTGTGGTATGCCATCATCGCCCTTTGGCAGCACGCACGGTCAGACGATGTTGGGCATGGCATGCCCTCATGGACCTTTGACAGCACACACAGTCGGATGACGTCGACCATGGCATGACCGCGTAAGCCTTGGAAAACACATACGGTGGGACGACGTCGGGCGTGTCATGCCCCCGTAGCCCTTGAGAGAACATACAGTTGGACGATGTCAGACGTGGCATGCCATCAAAGCTCTTGGATAGCACACAAAGTCGGATGACATCGGGCGTGGCATCCCATCATCACCCATGGACTTAAAATAAGGATGGACGACATGATGTGTGGCATGCCATCAACGCCCTTAGAAACCACACAACACGACGGGTGACGTCGGGCGTGTCATACCCACGTATCCCTTTGACAGCATACACGGTGGGACGACATCGGGCATGTCATGCCCGTGTATACCTTGGACAGCACACACGGTCGGACTACAACAGTTGTGGAATGCCATCAAAGCCCTTGGAAAGCACACACAGTCGGATGACGTCAGGAGTAGCATGTCATAATAGCCTTTGGATAGCACACACGGTCTGAAGATGTCAGGCATGGCATGTAATCTTAGCCCTTGGACAACACACATGGTATAATGATGTTGGGTGTGGCATGCCATCATCGCCCTTTGACAACACACATGGTCGAATGACGTTAGGCATGGAATGTAATAATAACCTTTGGAAAGCACACACGGTCTGATGATGTCGGGCATGGCATGTTATTATAGCCATTGGACAGATCATACAGTCGGACGACGTCAGGCGTGGATGCCTATATCGCCCTTGGACTACAAAAACGTACTTACGAAGTCAAGCATGGCATGCCATCATCGCCCTTTGACAACACACACGGTGAGACGGCGTCGGGCATGGCATGACATCATGGCTCTTGGAAAACAAATACAGTCGGATGACGTCGGGCGTGGCATGCACATGTAATCCTTGGAAAACACACACTGTTGGATGATGTCGGGCATGTCATAACCGCGAAAACCTTAGAGAGCACACTTGGTCGAACAACGTGGGGCGTGACATTCCATCATAGCCCTTGGACAACACACACAGTCGGACGACGTCGGGCATGGAATGCCATTATCGCCCTCAGAATGAATGCACGGATGGGCGTGGCATGCCCGCATAGCCCTTGGACAGAACACACAGTCAGACAACGTCGAGCGTGGTATGTAATGATAGACCTTGGACATCACACACGATTGGACAACGTCTGGCGTGGCATGACCACGTAGAGATTGGATAACATACAGAGTCGGACGACGTCATTCGAGGCATGCCATCAAAGTCCTTAGATAACACACATGATCGGATGATGTCAGGCGTGGAATGGCATCATAGCACTTGGATATCACACACGGTCGGATGACGTAGGGAGTGGCATGCCATTATGGCCCTTTAAAAACACATACGGTCGCACAACGTCGGCGCGGCATGCCATCATCACCGTTGGACTTCATACACGGTATGACAATGTCGTGCATGGCATGTCATCATTGCCCTTGGATAGCACACATAGTTAGACGACGTCATTCGTGGCATCCCCGCTTTGCCCTTGGATAGGACACACGGTAAAACGATGTCAGGTGTGCCATGCCATCGAAGCCCTTGGACATCACACACGATCGGACGTCGTCGGGCGTGGCACGACATCATAGCCCTTGGACAAAACACACAGTCGGACGATGTTGGGCGTGGCATGCTATCATCGCCCTTGGACAACACACGGTGGGGTGTTGCATGCCCGCGTAGCCCTTTGATAGCTTACACGGTTAGATGACTTCGGGCGTGACATGTCATCATAGCCCTTGGACAACACACACGATTGGACGACGTCGGGCGTGGCATGCCCACTTAGCCCTTGGACGGCACACACGATCGGATGACGTCAGGCGTAAGATGCCATCAAATCCCTTGGACAACACACACGATCGGGCGATGTCGGGCGTGGAATGGAATCATAGCTCTTTGAAAGCACACACGGTCGAACGATGTCTGGTGTCATTGCCATTATTGTCCTTTGACAACACACACGGTCGGACGACGTCGGCGTGGCATGCCATCATCTCCGTTGGACTGCACACAGGGTCTGAAGATGTTGGGCATGGCATGTAATCATAGCCCTTGGACATTTTAAATGGTTGGACTATGTCGGGAGCGGCATGTAATCATAGCCCTTGGAAAGCACACACGGTAAGACAACGTCGGTTATGGCATGCCATGATTGGCTTTGGACAGAACACATAGAGGGACAAGCTCGGGTATGTCATACCCACGTTTCCCTAGAACAGCACACACGGTTGGACGACATCGAGTGTGGTATGCCATCAAAACCCTTGGAGAACACACACGGTCGGACAACGTGGGCGTTGCATGGAATTATATCCCTTGGTGAGAACACATGGTCCGACGATGTCGTGCGTGGCATTCCATCATCACCCTTGGCTTGAAAAAATGGACGGACGACGTCGAGCATGCCATGCCATCATGGCCTTAGATAGCACACACGGTGGTACAAGGTTGGGCGTGTCGTGCCCATGTAGCACTTGGAGAACAAAAATGGTGGGACGGCGTCGAGCTTGTCATGCCCTCGTATCCCTTGGACAGCACACACGATCAGAGGATGTCGGGCGTGGAATGCCATCAAAGCCCTTGGACAGTACACACGATCAAACGACGTCGGGCATGGCATTGAATCATAGCCCTTGAATAGCACACACGGTCGGACGACATCGATAGTGGCATGCCATTAAAGCCTTGGGACAGCACAAACGATCGAGTGACGTCGGGAGTGGCAAACCTCATCACCCTTGTGTAGAAAACACAATCGGATAACATCTGGCAGAGAATGCCACAATCTCTCTTTGATTGCACACACGGACGGACGATGTCGGGTGTGGCATGCCATAATTGCCCTTGGACAACACACACGGTCGGACAACGTCGGGCGTTGCATGCCATTATGGCCCTTTGACAACACACACGGTCAAACGACGTCGGGTGTTGCATGCAACCATAACACTTGGACAGCACACACAGTCGGCCTTGGCATACCGGCGAAGCCCTTTGACAGCACACACGGTAAGAGGACTTTTTGCATGGCATGTTATCATAGTCCCTCGACAGCACACACAGTTGGATAACATCGGGTATGGCATACCCGCATAGCACTATGAAAACACACACCGTCGGACGACGTTAGGGGTGGCATGGCATAAAAGCCTCTGGACAGCACGCACGGTCTGACGATGTAGGGCATGGCATGGCATCATAGCCCTTGGACAACACACACGGTCGGGCTTGACATGCCCGCATAGCCCTTGGACAGGACACAGTGTAACATGACCTCCGGCGTGGCATATTATCATAGCCCATGCACAACGTACACAGTTTGACGACATCGGGCGTGGTATGCCCGCGTAGCACTTTGACAGCACACATAGTAGAACGACGTCACTCGTGGCATCGAATAATAGACTTTGGACAGCACACATGGTCTGACGATTTCGGGCATGGCATGTCATCATAGCCCTTGGACAGCTCACACTGTCGAACAACATCAGGCGTTGCATGCTATCATCTCCCTTGCACTGCACACACAAACGGATGATGTCCGGCGTGGCATGTCATCATTGCTCTTTGACAACACACAGGTCGGACGACGTCGGGCGTGGCAAGCAACATGGCCTTGGGACAGAACACACAGTCGGATGACATCGAGCGTGGCATGCCCGCATAGCCCTTGGACAACACACATGGTGGCATGACGTCGGGTTTGTCATGCCCGCGTAGCCCTTGGAGAGCACACACGTCGGCGGACATTGGGGGTGGTATACCATCAAATCCCTTGGACAGCGAACACGGTCAGGCACGTCAGGCGTTGCTAGGCATGATATCCCTTGGACAGCACACACAGTCAGACGACGTCGTTATTGGAATTCCATCAAAGCCATTGGACAACACGCACGGTAACACGACGTTAGGCGTGGCATGCCATCATAGTTCTTGGACAACACACACATTAAGATGACGTCGGGTGTGGCATGCCCGCATAGCACATGGACAGCACACACGGTCGGACGACGTCGGTCACTACATGGCATCATAGCCTTATGATAGCACACACGGTCGGCCGACGTTGAGCGTGGCATGCCATCATCTCCCTTGGACTGCAAACACAATCGGGCGTGGCATGCCTGCATAGCCATCATCTTCCTTGGTCACACGACGTTGGGCGTGGCATGCCATCATAGCCATTGGATAGTACACACAGTTGGATGACGTTGCTTGTGTTATGCCTGTGTAGCCTTTGGACACCACACACGGTTGGACGACGTCAGGCGTGGCATGCCATCAAATCCCTTGGATAGCACATACAATCGGATGACGTCAGGCGTAACATGCCATCAAAGCCCTTCGAGAGCCCTCACGATAGGACGATGTGGGGTGTTGAATGGCATCAAAGCCATTGGACAGCACACACGGTCAGACGATGTCGGGCGTGGCATGCCATTATAGCCCTTTTACAACACACACGGTTGGACGACCTCGTGCGTGGTATGCCATTATCTCCGTTGGACTGCACACAAGGTCTGATGATGTCGGGCGTGGCATGTCATTATAGCCCTTTGATATTATACACTGTTGGACGACGTAGGGAGTGACATGTAATAATATCCCTTGGACAGCACACATGGTCAAACAACGTTGCGTGTGGCATTCCATCATTGCCCTTGGACAGCACACATTGAGGGACGACGTATGCCGTGTCATGCCCACGTAGCCCTTGAATAATACACACTGTTGGACGACATCGGGCGTGTGATGGCCTCGTAGCCCTTGGACAGCACACACGTTCGGACGACGTCGGGCGTGGCATGTCTTCAAAATCCTTGGACAACACACAAAGTCGGAAAACTTTGGGCCTTGCATGGAATTATAGACCTTGGACAACACACACGGTCGGACTAGACGTCGGGCATGGCATTCCATAATCGTCCTTCGATTGAACAAATGAACGGACGACGTCGAGCGTGGTATGCCATCTTGGCCTTTATATAGCACACATGGTGAAACAATGTTGGACGTGTTATGCCCATGTAGCACTTGGACAGCACAAGCGGTGGGACGACATCAGGCGTGTCATGCCCTCGTAGACCTTGGACAGCACACACGATCAGACGATGTCGGGCGTGGCATGCCATCAAAGCCCTTGGACAGCACACACGATTGGCCGACGTCGGGCATGGCATTGCATCATAGACCTTGGACAACACACACGGTTGGACGACATCAGGTGTGGCATGCCATCAAAAGCCCTTGGACAGCACACACGATCGAACAACGTCGGGCGTTTAAAGCCATCATTGCCCTTGTACAACACACACTGTCAAACAACTTCGGGCATGGCATACCATTATCTCCCTTGGATTGCACACATGGTTGGACGACATCGAGCATGGCATGCCATCAAAGCCTTGGAAACCACACACGATAGAAAGAATTCGGGAGTGACATGGCATAATAGGCTTTGGACAGCACACACAGTCTGACGATGTCGGGCATGGCATGTCATTGTATCCCTTAGACAGCACACACGGTCAGACGACGTCTGGCGTTGCATGCCATCATCGCACTTGGACTGCACACACGGATGGATTAAGTAAGGCGTGACATGCCATCATCGCCCTTTCACAGCACACATTGTCTGTCGACGTTGAGCGTGGCGTGCCATCATGGCCCTTGGAAAACACACACGATCGGACGACCTGAGGCTTGGCATATCATCAAAGCGCTTGGACAACACACACGATTGGATGATATCAGGCGCGGCATGCCATCAAATCCCTTGGACAATATACACAATCATTGTAATGACCCTTCTTGTCATTTTTAGTGTTTTATCTTCTGTGCATCGTGTATAGCATTCCTATAGCGATCCCAAGACATTTATGACTTGCTGGGATTGACTAATATGTCACCTGGTCGTTCGTTTGGTTATTGTGTGAGCTTTAGTATTTTTGGAGCTTATGAACCTTGAAAAATCATTTTCGATCAAAAGCTCAAGGAAATGACATCAGAATCCAATTCTGACAATTCCATCAGTTCCAAAAGGGTCATTTTAGGCTGGTAGCATTGTCGACATGACTCCCAAAGTTTTCACTGTGAGTTGTTGTGATTAGGCGTTTTAACTTTAAGTTAAAGTGTATGTTTGACTTTAGTCAACAATCTTAGTAAACGCGCTCGGATGAGAATTATGTCAGCGCGGCGAGCTTCGAAATGTCGAGTTTGGTCTAGTTTTACCCTTCTCTCGGGTTTTGAGGTTTTTGATATTTTTCCGAGCCTTTTTGTGGTTTTTGACTTAAAATGGACAATTGTGCAGACCTTTAACGAGCAGAATTTGGGGTTTTAACGACCAGATTTTTGGGTTTATTAGCGACCAGCTTCGTCCTTATAAAATCCCAATTTTCAGCCTTGGTGTTTTACTTTAAAATTTTGATATTTTGAGCTATAGAACTCCAAATTGGGCGATTCAAAAGGCTAAGTTGTGATATTTTTCAAGCGCAACGCATTGCTGAGCTTGGAATCTGATTTGGGGACCCGATTTGAGGTAAATTTTTATTTTTAACTGCTGTCATACCTCATTTTCGAGCTCAACTTTTGGGAAACTTTTAGAAAGTGATTTCTTGCCCATTTTAGGTCCGAATCTAGTGATTCAAGAGCCTGTATTGTGGGGTTTTTCAAGAGGATCGTCCTGGTGTGATTGGTTTTGGCTGCTGGACTTCATTTATGGTAAATTCTTGTAAGTAGCTGCTGCCATTGTTGCTGATTTTTAGCGTAGAATTTGGGGTTTTTGTTGCATGTTCATGTTGGGACTGTCTTGAGTCCTGAATTGTGTTCCATTCTGGTACACAAGTTCCGAGATTTGTTTAGTACTTTTATTTGGGGTTAATTCTGGATTTCTTAATGCGGATCCCACTTTTTCCATTTTGACTGAGAAATTGACCCGTCTCCGTTTCCTGCAATTTTAGTGTTTAAATGACCATAATAGCGTTGTGACTCTATTTTTGATAATGTATCAATGTTTCGAGGACTTTTAGAAAGTAAAAGATCCGAGGAAGTGAATTTGGAGCGCGCGTGATCTGCATTCAGGTAGGCTACAGTTTCTCTTCTTAGATTGAACTCGAACATGTGAATGCATGTTGATTAGTTGGGATTTGGGTTGGGTAGTTATTTCATCATGCATAGGTGTTAAAAATCATATTTTCGGCCTTTTCCTGAGAAATATCGGGTAACTGTGAAATGTTTATTGTTATTAATTGACCTTCTTTGCTATATGGATTACATGTATTTCTGAATTCTGGTTATCAGAAGTATGTTGGGACTTAGTTTAGGTTTGACTAGGGTTTTCCTTAGTTATGCATGATTCAAAGTCGGTAGGACTTAGTTTAGCCCCGACGTCGCTCGGACGACTTAAATCCTTGTCGACTGATGTAGCAGACTTGAGTTTGATAGTTGGTATTTAGCTAGACGATGAGCTCGCTCCAGCGATAGTTACTCTTATTTCTTCAATGTTACGACTTCTCGAGTTACGTCAGTGACAATAAATTCCGCTACGTGATTCAAAGTTGAGTTTTGATTCGGCTTTAAGGACGGGTATATATGATAATTGATAGAGAAACACTCTTTCAGCAGCTATATCGACATCTTTGTCAGGTATCCAAATTTAAGGTCCGGCCTCAACCATCCACATACTTATGTAGAGAATCCAATTAGAGGTCCGGTCTCAAGTATGTAGAGCATCCGGTTAGAGGTCCGGCCTCAGTTACTTATATTTTTCAATTGGCTACTTCTGTAATTCTGGTGAGCGTCCGGTTCAAGGCCCGACCTCCGTACCGTAAGATTCTACTGTTTGGTTTGGTGTCCTTTGGCCTCAAGTTCTATTCTCCCTAAGTTATAGTTATTTTGTGTACTAGTCGGGCTTATGGGGGTCTATTTGGGTTTTTATTTAAACTTGCGCACGAGTTTACCTTCTTGGCTTATGATGTATCCAGTTAGGTGTAGTTAGCTTATTTATTTTAATTTCGTTAGATCTTTATACACTGGTGTGCATTACTGTGTTATTTAGCTTTTCGTTCTTGACCTCCAGTTTTGGTGATTCCGTCTTTTCATATTGCTTTACTTTTCTAGTTCAGTCGGCCTATGATGCCTACTAGGTACCCGTTATTTGGTACTCATGCTACGCTCTGCATCTATTTTTTTGATGCAGGTCCGAGCACCATGAGTCAACGTTGATCGAGTTTGGAGCATTTCTGGTCTGGAGACAAGGGTGAGCACACGGCGTTTTGTACCATTTCATTCTCCATTTTTTTTATAAAGACTTGTCTTTTACTTTTCGATATAGTCTAGTTTCGGTGGTCCACTGTTGGGACTTGTACTCATTTTTTTGGTAGCTCTGTATTAGTCACTTCCAGGGTCTGGGAGGGATCATTAATTGTACCTATGTTTTGGTTTGCTTATGTTGTTATAGTAATTTTGCCTAGTCTTGTGTAGTTTCTACCCTCACACCCATAACAATTGTTCTAGGTTACGGTTTAGCTTACCTACTGGTGGGTTATAGTAGGTGCCTTCATGGATCGAGAAACTGGGTCGTGACAAGTTGGTATCAGAGCCCCAGGTTCAACGGTCTCACTTTTACAGAGCTAACGTCTAGTAGAGTTCTTCGGATCGGTGCAGAGACGTCCCTAACTTATCTTCAGGAGGCTACAGGATGTGTTTAGGATGATATCCATTTTTGTTTCAAATTCGTGCCGCGTGTGTCTTGATTGTTTCGTAAAATCTCAATTGCTTCACTCTATTACACGATGGCTCGCACATGAGGCGGTGCGTTAGGGGGAGATGCACCCGGAGCCTCAGCTTGGGGTACACGTCGACCACGAGGTCGAGGTAGGGCCGCAGCACCTGCCTGGGATAGGGAGGAGGAGCCTAATGCAGCGCATGTACCGCCACAGCCAGTGGGGCCAGCGCCAGCCCAGCCACCACCCGCACCAGTTGCAGCACCTGATCTTCATTCCCTCTTGACTCAAATATTAGTAGCTATTGGGGATATGCAACAGGCACCAGCCCCAGCAGTACCTGCACCAGCGCTGCGAGTTCAGCCACCACCAGTTCATGTGGCCGCCCCACAAGACTTAGAGTTAGAGAGATGCCACTGATGTATCAGAAGATGCTTTGGGTATTTCAGAGGTTAGCACCGCCTATATTCTCAGGGGCCATTGGAGAGGATGCTCACGAGTTCCTACTCACTAGCCAGGAGCAGTTACAGTCATTACGCCTTTTAGAGACGAGAGGAGATGACTTTACCGGTCATCAGTTCCGTGGGCCAGCCAGGCATTGGTGGCGCACGTATCGAGAGTCTAGGCCAGTTGGATCTCCTCCTATATCTTGGAGTGAGTTCTCAAAGGCTTTCTTGTCCCGGTTCATGCCACGGAGCGTCAGAGATAGGCTTCGTGATCAGTTCTCTAGATTGGAGCAGGGATCTATGACCGTTTCAGAGTACGAGGCGAGGTTCCATTAGTTGTCTCGCCATGCTACTATGATCATGCCCACAAAAAGAGAGAGAGTTTGTTGTTTTGTACGTGGGTTGCGATATCGCTTGAGGGTTGCACAGAGCATATGGTTTCAGCTGGCCGTTCTTTTCTTGATGTGGTCGATCATGCCTGATCCATAGAGCATATTCATCGTGAGGCCCAAGGGGGTAGCGATAAGAGGGCACGCTACCAGGGAAGCTATAACGAGTCGCACTCTAGGGGAAGAGAGTCATATGTTAGGGACCGTCAGAGGTTCCAGCAGGGTCAGACAAGTCGGACTGTTCAGGCGACATTACCTATTTCTGAGGGAGGCCAATATCAGCAGAGTGGTCCTAGTACAGGCTAGAATTTGAAAAAATCAGATTCATTTCCTTCAAGCCGCGGTCGGGTTACTACAGGGCATTCAACTTAAGGGTATTATGATTGTGGTGCGCTTTACCATTGGTCTAGAGAATGCCCTCGGCGTGGTCGGGGGGCGATTGAACCAGCTCCACCTACATCTAGACTAGTTTCATCCGTGTCTTCTTCGGCTAGAGAAGGTGGTCAGGTTCAGGACCGTCGAGAGACTCGACAGGGTACCAGGGGTGGAGCTCGGGGAGGCAGGTCAGGTGGTAGACCGGGTGCACTAGGTAGAGGTGCTCAGGGCCATTTCTACGCAGCCCCGGCAAGGGCGGCGGCTGAGGGATCTGACGATGTCATCTCAGGTATGCTCTTCTTGTGCCATCACCCTGCTACAGTATTATCTGATCCACGGTCCAAATTCTTGTATGTATCTATTTATTTTGCTCCCCGATTGGGTATGAGGTCCGAGTCTTTGGCAGAGACAGTTCATGTTTCGACCCAGGTAGGTGAGTTCTTAGTAGTGGATCAAGTATTGAGATCTTGCTTAGTGACTATCCAGGGTAATGATACTAGAGCTGATCTTATTATGCTAGATATGATTGATATTGATGTGATTTTGGTCATGGACATGTTATCCCCCATATCACGTGGTCATGGATTTCTATGCCAAGACCGTCACCTTATCCATGCCTAATGTACCCCCGATGTTGTGGCAGGCTGCTTATAGTCACACACCGACAGGGATATTCCTTTTTATTCGGGCTAGGCGGTTTGTTGCTTCTAGGTGTTTAGCTTATTTGGCCCAAATCAGAGATGTGAGTAGGGAGGGCCCTTCAGTTGACTCAGTTCCTGTGGTTAGAGAGTATGCAGATGTGTTCCTACTGATCTACCTGACCTACCCCCAGAGCGTGACATTGATTTTCCTATACATTTGGAGCCTGGCACCCGTCCTATTTCTATTCCGCCTTATCCGATGGCTCCTGCAGAGCTTAGAGAGCTCAATGTTAAGTTAAAGGACCTCTTAGGAAAGGGGTTCATTCGTCTGATTGTGTTGCCTTGGGGTGCTACTGTTCTATTTGTGAAAAAAAAGGATGGGACTTTGAGGATGTGCATTGACTACAGGCAGCTGAACAAGGTGACGGTGAAGAATTGTTACCCTATGCCTCGTATAGATGATTTGTTTGATCAGCATAAGGATGCCGCCGTATTTTTTAAGATTTATTTGAGGTCCGGGTACCATCAGCTGAGGATTAGAGAAGCAGACATCCCTAAGACCGCATTTATGACTCGTTACGACCATTATGAGTTCCTTGTGATGTCTTTTGGGTTGACTAATGCCCCAGCCGCCTTTATGGACTTGATGACACGTGTGTTCAGGCCATACCTTGATTCATATGTTATCATCTTCATTGATGACAGATTGGTATATTCGCGCAGCCGGACTGAGCATGAGCAGCATTTGAGGATAGTGCTCCAGACTTTGAGAGATCAGCAGCTTTATGCAAAATTCTCAAAGTGTGAGTTTTGGCTTGCGCCTGTAGCATTCTTGGGGAACGTGGTGTCCAAGGAGGGTATTAGGGTAGATCCGACGTAGATTGAAGCTACTCGATATTGGGACAGACCCACTTCATTTACTGAGGTTCGTAGCTTTGTCGGGTTAGCGAGTTACTACAGGCGTTTTGTTGAGGGCTTTTCTACTATTGCAGCTCCTTTGACTCGGTTGACTCGCCAGGATATTCCCTTTGTGTGGTCCGAGGAGTGTGAGATGAGATTTCTGATGCTCAAGGAGTTGCTTACTAGCGCTCCTATATTGACTCTTCCAATTGAGGGCGAGGGTTTCATGATTTATTGTGACGCGTCTGGTGTTGGTGTGGGTTGTGTATTGATGCAGTAGGGCTGGGTTATTGCGTATGAGTCGAGGCAGCTTAAGGTCCATGAGCGCAACTACCCCACCCATCACTTGGGGTTGGTAGCGGTAGTTTTCGCTCTTACGATTTGGAGGCACTACTTGTATGGAGTTCGATGTGAGATCTATACCGACCACTAGAGTCTTCAGTACAACATGAACCAGAGGGACCTTAATTCGAGGCAACGTCGTTTGATTGAGCTCCAGAAGGATTATGATCTCTCCTGTCTCTATCATCCGGGCAAGGCGAACGTGGTAGCAGACGCCTTTGAGCCGAAGTCTGTAAGTATCGGTAGTCTAGCCTTCTTATCTGCGGGTGAAAGACCCTTGGCTTTGGACATTCAGTTTTTAGCCAATAGCATGGTTCGATTATATATCTCATATTCTAGATGCGTCTTGGCTTATATGGGAGTTCAGTCTTCTATGTATGATAGGATCCGTGGTTGTCAGTTTGAGGATAAGGCCCTGGGGCCCGTTAAAGATCTAGTGTTAGCGGGTAATGGTGATCAGGCTACCTTAGATCCTGATGTAGTGTTGAGATTTGCCGGTCGCATTTGTGTCCTGAGAGTTTTATATTTGATACAGTTGATACTTTCTGAGGCTCATGAGTCTAGATATTCTATCCATCCGGGTACAGCGAAGATGTTTTGTGATTTGAGACAACATTACTAGTGGAGTGGCATGAGATGAGATATTGCTGACTTTGTTTCTCGTCGCTTGTGCTGCCAGCTGGTAAAGACTGAGCATTTGAGGCCTGGTGGTGAATTTCAGGGATTACCCATTCCGAAGTGGAAGTGGTACCGCATTACTATGGATTTTGTGGCTGGTCTACCGAGGACTTCTAGAGGAGTTGCTAATATTTGGTCATCGTTGATCGATTGACCAAGTCAGCACATTTCCTTCTCTTTTAGTCTTGATTTAGAGCCGAGAAGTTGGCTCGTATCTACATTCGGGAGGTGGTTCGACTTCATGAGGTGCCAATTTCTGTTATATCAGATCAGTGTTCTCAGTTCACGTCTAGATTTTGGAGGACCTTTCAGGATGAGTTGGAACCCGGGTTGACCTGAGCATAACTTTCAACCCGCAGACTGATGTCCAGTTAGAGCGCACTATTCAGGTCCTTGAGGACATGCAACGGTCTTGTGTTTTGGAGTTTGGTGGTCAATGGCAGCAGTTCTTGCCTTTGGCGGAATTTGCGTATAACAACAGCTACCATTCAAGCATTCAGATTGCCCCGTTTGAGGCCTTGAATGGTAGGCGTTGTCTCTCTCCAGTTGGCTGGTTCGAGTCTACAAAGCCTAGGCCGCGAGGTACAGATTTGATTCAGGAGACTTTAGAGCAGGTGAGAGTGATTTAGGATAGACTCAGGACAACTTAGAGTAGGTACTAGAGTTATGCAAATCAAAGGCGTCGACCTTTGAGATTCTCTGTTGGTGATCGGGTATTTCTCCGTGTGTCGCCCATGAAGGTTGTAATGAGATTTGGGAGGCGGGGTAAGCTTAGCCCCAGGTTCATTGGGCCTTTTGAGATACTTCGGACAATTGGGGAGGTTGCTTATGAGTTGACCCTACCTCCAGCATTTTCAGCCATCCATCCAGTTTTCCATATCTAGATGCTACGCCGATATATTCCTGATGAGTCCCATGTTCTCTAGTATGATGCAAATGAGTTGGATGATCATTTGCAATTTGTAGAAGAGCCAGTTGCCTTCCTAGCAAGAGATGTGAGGAAATTGCGCTCGAGAGCCATTCCTATTGTTGAGGTCCGTTGGAGGCATCGTTCAGTCGAGGAGGCTACCTGGGAGACCGAGCAGGAGATGCGAAAGCAGTTTCCCGGCTTGTTTGAGCCTTCAGGTACTTCTTGACCCTTACATTCACGGACGAAAGTTCTTTTTTGTAGTGGATATTGTAATGACCCTTCTTGTCATTTTTATTGTTTTCTCTTCTGTGCATCGTTTAGAGCGTTCCTATAGCGATCTTAAGTCATTTATGACTTGCTGGGTCTAACAGATCGGTCACCTGGTCATTCGTTTGGTTATTGTGTGAGCTTTAGTATTTTTGGAGCTTATGAACGTTGGACGGTCATTTTCGATCGAAATTCCAAGAAGTTGACATCAGAATCAAATTCTGACGATTCCATCAGTTCCGGAAGGGTCATTTTAGGCTAGTAGCATTGTCGACTTGACTCCCAAATTTTTCAGTGTGAGTTGGTGTGATTAGGCATTTTAACTTTAAGTTAAAGGCTAAGTTTGACTTTAGTCAATATTCTGAGTAAACACACTCGGATGAGCATTTCGTCAGCGCGGCTAGCTCCGGAATGTCGAGTTTGGTCTAGTTTGACCCTTCTTTCGGGTTTTGAGGTTTTTGATATTTCTCCGAGCCCTTTTGCGGTTTTTGTCTTAAAATGGCCAATGGAAGTGGGACCCACATTTTATCGAGATGACCTATGATGGAAATTTCGATTGCGCCATTGAGTCCGGACTGTCGACTTTGGTAGGGTAGCATATCTGTTATATTTTTATCAGTTTCCGAACGGATTCTGAGCACCCGTCGGAGACTTTAAAGAAATTAGTCAAGCTGAAATCTGGTGCAGCCCTTTAACGACCAGAATTTGGGGTTTTAACGACCAGATTTTTGGGTTTATTAGCGACCAACTTCGTCCTTATAAAAACCCTATTTTCAGCCTTGGTGTTTTACTTTAAATTTCGATATTTTGAGCTATAGAACTCCAAATTGGGCGATTCAAAAGGCATAGTTTTGAGATTTTTCGAGGGCAACCCATTGGTGAGCTTGGAATCCGATTTGGGGACCCGATTTTAGGTAAATTTTGTGTTTTAACTGCTGTCATACCTCATTTTCGATCTCAACATTTGGGAAACTTTTAGATGGTGATTTCTTGGCCATATTAGGTACGAATCTAGTGATTCAGGACCCTATAGTGTGGGGGTTTTCGTGAGGATCGTAGTGGTGTGATTGATTTTTGCTGCTGGACCTTCATTTTTGGTAAATTCTTGTAAGTAGCTGCTTCCATTATTGCTGATTTTTAGCGTAGAATTTGGATTTTTTTTTGCATGTTCATGTTGGGACTGTCTTGAGTCCTGAATTGTACTCCATTCTTGTACACAAGTTCCGAGAGTTGTTTAGGACTTTTATTTGGGGTTAATTCTGGATTTCTCAACGCGGATCCCACTTTTCCATTTTGACCGCGAAATTGACCCGTCTCCGTTTCTTGTGATTTTAGTGTTTAAATGACCGTAATAACATTGTGACTCTGTTTTTGATAGTGTATCAACGTTTCGAGGCCTTTTAGAAAGTAAAAGATCCGGGGAAGTGAATTTGGAGCGCGCGTGATCTGCGTTCAGGTAGGCTACGGTTTTTCTTCTTAGATTGAACTCGAACATGTGAATGCATGTTGATTAGTTGGGATTTGGGTTGGATAGTTATTTGATCATGCATAAAAATCATATCGTCGGCCTTTTTCTGAGAATTATCGGGTAACTGTGAGCATGTTTATTGTTATTAATTGACCTTCTTCACTATATGGATGACTTGTATGTTTGAATACTTGCTATCAGAAGTATGTTGGGCCTTAGTTTAGGTTTGACAAGGGTTTCCCTTATAAATGCATGATTCAAAGTCGGTAGGACTTAGTTTAGCCCCGACGTCGCTCGGCCGGCTTAATTCCTTGAAGACTGATGTAGCAGACTTGAGTATGATAGTTTCTATTTACCTAGACGATGAGCTCTCTCCAATTATAGTTACTCTTATTTCTTCGATGTTACGGCTTCTCGAGTTACGTCAGTGACAGTGAATTCCGCTCCATGATTCAAAGTTGAGTTTCGATTTGGTTGTGAGGTCTTACATAGATTAGCTATGTCTGGATGGTGTTCCACGGGTATATATGATTATGGATAGATAAAGACTCTTTCAGCAGCTATATCGACATCTTTGTCGGGTATCCGGATTTAAGGTCCGGCATCAACCATCCACATACATATGTAGAGCATCCGGTTGGAGGTCCGGTCTCAAGTATGTAGAGCATCCGATTAGAGGCCCGGCCTCAGTTACTTATATTTTGCAATTGGCTACTTATGTAATTCTTGTGAGCGTCCGGTTCAAGGCCCGACCCCCGTACCGTCAGATTCTACTTTTTGGTTCGGTGTTCTATGGTCTCGAGTTCTATTCTCCATAGGTTAAATTTATTTTGTGTACTCGTCGGGATTATGGGGGTCCGTTCGGGTTTTTATTTTAACTTGCGCACGAGTGTGACTTCTTGGCTTATGATGGGTCCAGTAAGGTGTAGTTAGCTTATTTATAATAATTTAGTTAGATCTTTATACACTCGTGTGCATTACTGTGTTACTTAGTTTCCCGTTCTTGACCTCTAGTTTTGGTGATTCCGTGTTTTCATATTGCTTTACTTTTCTAGTTCAGTAGGCCTATGATGCCTACTGGATACCTGTTATTTGGTACACATGCTACGCTCTACATCTATTTTCGTGATGCAGGTCCGAGCACCAGTAGTCAGCGTTGATCGAATTTGGAGCATTTCTGGTCTGGAGACAGGGGTGAGCACACAACGTTTTGTACAATTTAAGTTTCCATTTGTTTATATAAAGACTTGTCTTTTACTTTTCGAGACAGTCTAGTTTCTGTGGTCCACTGTTGGGACTTGTACACGTTTTGTTGGTAGCTCTGAATTAGTGACTTCCAGGCTCTGGGAGGGATCCTTATTTGTACATATGTTTTGGTTTGCTTATGTTGTTATAGTAATTTTGCCTAGTCTTGTTTATTTTCTACCCTCACACCCATTACTTGTTGTTCTGGGTTACGGTTTGGCTTACCTACTGGTGGGTTACAGTTGCCTTTATGGCTCGAGAAATCGGGTCGTGACAATTATACGACGTCGGGCATGGAATAACATCATAGCCCATGGACAGTACACACGGTCTGACGACGTAGGGCGTGGAATGCCATTATGTTCCTTGGACAAAACACACGGTTTGACGATGTCGGGAATGGCATGTAATCATAGCCCTTGGAAAGCATACACGATCAGACGACGTCAGGTGTGGCATACCATCATTGCCCCTTGACAACACACATGGTAAGGCGTGGCATGCCCGCATAGCCCTTGGACAACACACATGGTCAAACGACGTTAGGCGTGGCATGCCATCATAGCCATTCGATAGTACACATAGTTGGATGATGTCGGGCGTGGCATGCCCGCGTAGCCTTTGTATAACTCACATGGTTGGAGGACGTCAGGCATGGCATTCCATCATATCCCTAGACAGCACACACAATCTGATGACGTCGGGCGTGGAATGGCATCATATCCCTTGAACAACACACACGATCGAACGACGTCAGGCGTGGCATGCAATTATAGCCCTTTGACAACACACACGACCGGATGACGTCGGGCATGGCATGCCATCATCTCCGATGGACTTCACACACTGTCTAACAATGTCGGGCGTGGCAAGTCATCATAGCCCTTGTAAAGCACACACCTTTTGACGATGTCAGGGGTGGCATGCCCACGTTGCCCTTGGAAAACACACATGGTAGAACGACGTCAGGAGTCGCATGCCATCAAAGCCCTTGGACAGCACACAAGATCGAATGACGTCGGGCATGGCATGGTATGACATTATGTTCCTTTGACAATACACACGATCGGACAACCTCGGGTTTGGTTTACCATAAAAGCCCTTGGAGAGCACACACGATTGGACGATGTAACGCGTGGCATGCCATCAATGCCCTTGCACAAAAAACACGATCATATGACGTCGGGCGTGGCATGGCATCATAGACCTTGGACAGCACACACGGTCGGAGGACGTTGGGTGTGGAATGCAATTATGTTCCTTTGAAAGCACACTCGTCGAACGACGTCGAGCGTCGGATGCCATCATGTCCGTTAGACTTCACACATGATCTGACGATGTCGGGCATGACATTTAATCATAGACCTTGGAAAACGTACACAGTTAAACGATGTCAGGTGTGGCATACCATAATTGCCCTTGGACAACGAACACAGAGGGACGACATCGGGCGTATTATACCCACGTAGCCCTTGAACAACACACACGGTCGGATGAAATATGGGCGTGTCATGCCCGCGTAGCCCTTGGACAGCACACACGAGCGCATGATGTCGGGTTTTGCATACCATCAAAACCCTTTGACAGCACACATGTCGGACGATGTTGAGCGTGGCATGGCATCATAGCCAATGGACAACACACACGGTCGAACGACGTCGGGCGTGGCATGACATTATCTCGTTTGAACTGAACATGCGGACGAATGACGTAGGGTGTGGCATGCCATCATTGCCCTTGAATATCACACATGGTGGGACAACGTCGTGCGTGTCAGGCACACGTAGCACTTAGAAAGCACACATGGCGGGATGACGTTGGGTGTGTCATGCCCTCGTAGCCCTTAGAAAGCACACACGGTCAGACGATGTCGGGTGTGGAATGCCATAAGAGCCCTTGGATAGTACACACGGTCGGATGACATCCGGAGTGGCATGCCATCAAAGCCCTTGGACAGCACAAATGGTCGAGCGATGTCGGGCGTGGCAAGACTCATTCCCCTTGTTCAGCAACACTATCGGACGATGTCGAGTGTGGCATGCCACCATTTCCCTTGGATTGCACACACGGACCGACGATGTCGGGCGTGGCATGCCATTATTGCCCTTGGACAACACATACGGTCAAATGACCTTGGGTGTTGCCTGTTATGGCTCTTTGACATACGGTCATCACTATTGGACTTGACACATGGTCTGACGATGTCGGGTGTGGCATGTCGTCATATCCCTTGGACAGCACAGACGGTTAGACAACGTCGGGCATGGCATCCCTGCGTAGACTTTGTACTGCACACACGATCGGACGACATCGGGCATGGCATTCCATCAAAGCCCTTGGAAAGCACACAGATTCGGACGACATCGGGCATGGCATGCCATCATCGTCCTTGGACTGAATACACAGATGGATGACATCGGGTGCGGCATGCCATCATCACCCTTAGAAAGAACACACGACGGACGATGTCGGGCGTGTCATGCCCACGTATCCCTTTGACAGCACACACGGTGGGACGACGTCGGGCATGTCATGCCCCTGTATGCCTTGGAGAACACACACGGTCGGACGACGTCAGGCATGGCACGCCATAAAATCCCTTGGAAAGAACACACAGTCGGATAACGTCAGAGTGGCATGGAATATAGCCTTTGAACAGCACACACGGTCAAACGATGTTAGGCATGGCATGGCATTATAGCGCTTGGACACACAAGGTGAGACGACGTCGGGCGTGTCATGCGTGCGTTACCTTTGGACAGCACACACGGTCGGCCGACATCGGGTGTGGCATGCCATCAAATCCCTTGGACAACATACATGGTCGGACGACGTCAGGCGTGACATGGCATCAAAGACCTTGGACAACACACACGGTCCGACGACGTCGGTCTTGGAATACCATCAAAGCCCTTGAACAACACACACGGTAACACGATGTTGGGCATGGCATGTCATCATAGCCCTTGGACAGCACACACTGTTGGATGACGTTGGAATGGCATGCCCGCATAGCACTTGGACAACACACACGGTCAGAAGATGTAAGGTGTGGTATGGCATAATAGCCTTTGGACAGCACACACAGTCTGACGATGTCGGGCATAGCATGTCATCATAGCCCTTTCACAACACACACGGTCGAATGACGTCGGGCATGGCATGCCATCAAGGTCCTTGGACAGCACACACAATCGGATGACGTCGAGCATGGCATGACCGCGTAGCCCTTGGAAGTCACACACAGTTGGATGACGTCGGCCGTGTCATGCCCCTGTAGACCTTGGACAACACACACGGTCGGACTACGTCGGGCGTGGCATGCCATCAAATTCCTTGGATAGAATACACGATCGAAGAAGTCGGGCATGGCATGGCATCATAGCCGTTGGCAGCACACATAGTCGGTCGACATCGGGCGTGGCAAGACATCATTGCCTTGTACAACACACATTATCAGACGACGTTGGGCATGGCATGCCATTATCTTCCTTGGATTGCAACACGGTCGGATTACGTCGAGCGTGGCATGCAATCAAAGACCTTGGAAAGTACACATGGTCGGATGACATCGGGCGTGGCATGGCATCATAACCCTTGGACAACAAAAATGGTCGTGCATTGCATGCCTGCGTAGACCTTGGACAGCACACACAATCAGACGACGTCAAGAATAGCTTGTTATCATAGCCCTTGGAGAGCACATACAGTTGTAGGATATCAGGTATTGCATGCCCGCGTAGCCCTTTGACAGCACATACAGTCGGACGACATCAGGCGTGGCATGCCATCAAATCCCTTAGACAACACACATAATCGGAAAACATCGGGCATGGAATTCTATCATAGCCCTTGGACAGCACACATGGTCGGTCGACGTCAGCCTTGTCATGCTAATGTAGACCTTGAACAACTCACATGGTTTGACAACATCAGGAGTGTCATTCTTGCGAAGCCCTTGGATAGAACATACGTCCGGAATACATCGAGCGTGGCATGGAAACATAGCTCTTGGATAGACTACACACTGTCGAACGACGTCGCGCTTGGCATGCCATCATAAACATTCGATTTCACAGACGGAAGGATGACGTCGGGCGTGGCATGCCATCATCTCCCTTGGACAGCATCTACTGTGGGACGACGTCGGCCATTTCATTCCCTTGTAGCCCTTGGAAAGCATACACGGTCGAATGACGTCGGGCGTGGCATCCCATCATCGCCCTTGGAAAGCACACACGATCGAATGACGTCGGGCATGGCATCCCATCATCTCCCTTGGACATCATACATGGTGGGACGACGTCGGGCATGTCATGCCCTTGTAGCCCTTGGACAGCACATGGTCGGACGATGTCGGGGCTGACATGCCATAAACGCTACTGCACAACACAAATGGTCGGGCGTGGAATGCCCACGTTTCCCTTAGACAACACACACGGTCAGACGACGTTGGGCATGGTATATCATCATAGCCCTTGGACAACACACACGGTTCGATGACGTCGGGCGTGGCATGCCCACGTAGCCCTAGGATAGCATACAATCGGACGATATCAGGTGTGGAATGCCATCAAAGCACTGGACAACACACACGATCGGAGAATGTCGGGTGTGGAATGGCATCATTGCCCTTGGACATCACACATAGTCGGTCGACATCTGGCGTTGCATGCCATTATGGCTCTTTTGAAAACACACATGGTTGGACGACGTCGGGCCTGGCATGCTATCATCTCCGTTGGACTTAACACACGGTCTGACGATTTTGGGTGTGGCATGTCATCATAACCCTGGGATAGCACATACGGTTGGATGACGTCGGGCGTGGCATCCCTGCGTATACTTTGGACTGCACACACGATTAGACAAAGTCTGGCGCGACATGCCATTTAAGCCCTTGGACAGCACACATGATCGGACGATGTCGGGCGTGGAATGGCCTCAAAGCCTTCGGTCAGCACACACGATGGGACAATGTTGGGTGTGGCATGATATCATAGCCCTTGGACAGCAGACGCTGTAGGACGATGTCGGGCATGGCATGTAATCATAGCTCTTGGACATCACACACAATAGGACGACGTCTAGCGTGGCATGCCATCATTGCCTTTGGACAGCACACACGGAGAGACGACGTCGAGCTTGTCATGCCCATGTAGCCCTTAAACAACACACATTGTTGGACGACATCGGGTGTGTCATGCCCGTGTATCCCTTGGACAGCACACACGACCGAACAACATCAGGAGTGGCATGTCATCATAGCCCTTAGACAGCACACACGGTCGGACGACATCAGTCGTGGCATGCCATCATCATCCTTTGACTGCACACATGGAAGGACGACATCGTGCGTGGCATGCCATCATCGCGCTTGGACAGCACACACGGTTGGACAACGTCATTCCTTTGTAGCCCTTGGACAGTACACACGGTCGGACGACGTCAGACATGGCATGCCATCAAAGCCTTTGCATGGCACACACGGTCGGACGACGTTGGCCGTGGCATGTTATCATAGCCTTTGACTGCACACACAAGATTTATATACAAAATTCAACCATAATATTGACTTAAGACAATATCTACAAGAACCATAAAATAATCGAATTCAACATTCAATCATAAAAATGGCCATGTTACAGTGAATTCCTAGAATGCTAAGCTTGGCATGTTCAACTCTTCATACATGGATCCATATTGATCCTTCATCATAAAATAATGGTCAATCCATGAAAATAACAGTAGATACAACTACTACAACATAATAGAATCATAACTAAATCGATAGCAAGTCAAGATCACATAGCCCATGCAAGAATAAATCGTTTTGGTGATGGAGCATGGGTTCATTATGAAATTGGATTTATAACCACTTCCAAATCATTAGATAATAATAAATACATTTAAATTATGCTTTTCAAATAAATTTAAGAAAGAACCCATGGCTACAATGAAGAAGAAGTACTTGATCATATTTTTCTCTTTGAAACCTTTGAGATTAACTCTCTTGATGGAAGGATAACTATAGATGAAGGATAATCATACCTTTGTATAGTTTAAAACCTCTAAAAATTGACCATTCATCCGTATAAAACCCATCTCCAAGAAGTTCTTGAGCTTCACCAACAATGGAGGTTTGAAGGGAAATATTTTTCGAGGGAAAGGCTTCAATCGTGTGAGAGGATTCTAGAATGAGGTGATCACGTTTTTCATGACTTATATACACCCAAAAATAACTAGGTAAACTATTAGGGTCAGTTTAGGACGTGGGGTAAATTTTCCTTTCACCCCTTTAATTAAAACAGACGATGCTGCCAGTTGCACGCCACCATTGACGGAGGTATTGACGCGGTGTTGGTCTTTCAATGGACCGTGTCTAGCTTCCGTCAACTGGTACTTAGACAAATTCGGGGATTGAGACCTTCCCAAGGCAAGTTACAGTCTACAAGACCTTAAGAACGGGCCTTTGGTGGACGAACAGGCCGTCGTTGGGTCCATAAATGGACACTGCCAAGGCAGTATCTCGACCAGCCTTGGGTCCTTCTTTTGGGCCTCTTGTGGGGCACTTTAAGAAGTCTTTCCAAGACGTTTCCAATTTGATTACATCCCTTAACCAGTTTTATGTCTTCCACATAAATTTCATCCAAAACAAATACCTACAAGAAATCCAAACAGGCAAATCCCAATCAAGACACACGTTAAACGTCTTAAGGTCTAACTTTCGATTGCCTTGGACGTTTTTTGTTGTTTGACCTCCAAACATCTCTAAACTTTATATAACATCATTAAACATCAATATAAATCATCAAGAGGAATCAATATCTCATGAAACACAAATAATATCATGCATAGACACATAAGGCACATAGGTGACTAGTCGTCGAACGTTTTGGTCGTCCGTTGACGTTCGACTTCCAAATCACTCAAAACTTTACACACTTCCTCTAAACCATATTATAAGTCATTTTAGGACCTTATAACCTTAAGAAATTTTTTTTTATCTATACACCTTGTATCATTTTGGACTCCTACAATATCCCCCACTTAGGAACATTTGTCCTCTAATGACACTTAGGGCTCTTTAATAAAAACAAGGATTTCAATGCATCTTAGATCACTTCATAACATTTATAACAACATCAAATAATATTAGCACTCAATGCACACAAGAAAGCAAAACCATTACTTACTCACTATTTAATGCATCAAACACATAGGTTGTTTTCAACATACTCGAAACAAATAGTGACTCATACTTCAATGCACATAGACTTGAGTTAATTGAATCAACAAAGATCTTCATTAGTTAGACCTAGTTCCATTAAGGTCGTACTAAATAAAACCATGCTTAGTGGTGTCCATGGAGGAATGTCCTTCTCCTCAACACACTTATATGTATCATGAGTTCACACCTAATCAAGGTACAAGGTCAATTTCCTCTTAAAATGAGAAATTCTCAACTTTTAAACCAAGACATGCTTGTGTTTCCTTCCTAGTGAAGTCTAAGTGGTAAGTCACACCAAGCACATCCCAACAAATAGGAACAAATTTCACAAAATGTGAATTTCTAACATAGTACTCACCTTCCCTGTAAGCATATCTTGAAAAGAATCACACAAATAATAGGCACACACATGAGCACTTATCCAAATATGCTTTCACTTTTCAAGAATGAGCCTATAATTATGCCTTCCAAATCATAAAAGTCATAGTTTTTAAGAGACTCAGTACATTTCATATTAAAGAGACTCAACTTTCCATTTTAAGGCTAAACATTACACCTCACAAGTGACTTCTACCATTTTTATCATCTTATCTCATGAAATCAAATGCACAACTAGCACATCAAAATGTAATTTAACATGAGAAAACATGGATTTTATCAAAAAAATTCTTTCATGCACTTTGGAACATTCATAATATCTTCAAGGTTATGTCATTCAATACATACCAAACAGATGAGGTCATGCATTTCATACTTTATGCAACACTCAATTCATAAACAAACTTACTAAAATTTCAATAGATTCAAGATCAAATAAGAATAAAAGGTCAATAGTAGAAAATATCTACAACCTTACTACTCAATCACCATCCCCCTCCTACGGTAAACCCAATTAAGAGCAACTTAACTTAAACTTAAGAGGATCTTAACTAAACAATATGTATTTGTCATCACTGAAAAGTGATTACCATTGAGAAGGAGTTTACAGTAAGTCAAGCAAGGCATTCTAAACATCATCTCCTAGGAAATTTATCCGCAATTATCAAGTTAGGTCATCTCATTCAAGCACATAAGATTTTTGTGCAATACAATAGACACCAAGGTCATATATCATTAGGGGGAACAACAAGGAGACTTAGCCATAATGAGTCTTTCTTTTCTTTCAACATTAATTAAAGGTAAATTCTAGGTCAAAAAAAAACCACATTATCACCCTACAAGGATAACAGTACTACCCCTAATTCTAGGGAAACATCAAATCCATAACATCAAGGGATTCACAACACAATAAGAAGTTACAAACAATTCTTTAACTCATCGTGCCATAAGACTCTCATTCTTTATTTATAATAGCAAAAAATCTTTTTACATTCATTATTATGTTCATAATCATCAAATCTAATCACATTTCAACAACATCTAACCAAAACTCCATTGGATTTAACACATGAACAGACGATGTCGGGCACTGCATGCCATCATTTCCATTAAACAACATATACGGTCGGATGATGTCGGGTGTTGCATGCCATTATGGCCCATGTGACAACACACACATGAGACGACGTCGGTCGTGGGATGCAATTATCTCCCTTGGACAGCACACACAGTGAGGCTTGGCATGCTTGTGTAGTCCTCAAACATTACGCAAGGTAACACGACGTCGGGCGTGGCATGTCATTATAGCCCTAAAATAGAACACCCGATTGGACGACGTTGGGCGTGGCATGCCCATGTGGCTCTTGGACAGCACACACGGTAGGACGACGTCAGGCGTGGCACTGCATAATAGTCTTTGGATAGCACACACGGTCTCATGATGTCGGGCATGGCATGTCATCGTAGACCTTGGACAAGACACACTGTTGGACGACATCGGGCATGGCATGCCATCATCGCCCTTGGACTGCACACAGGAGTTGATGAAGTCGGGCGTGGCGTGCCATCATCGAGCTTTGACAGCACACACGGTCGAACGACATCGGGCGTGACATGCCATCTTAGCCTTGGGGTAGCACACACATACAGATGACGTCAAGTGTGTTATGCGAAAAGTCAGGAGTGGCATGCCATCATAGTATTTGGACAGCACACACAGTCTGACGATGTAGGAATGAAATGTCATCATAGCCTTTGGATAGCACACACGGTCGGATAACGTAGGGCATGGGATGCCATCATCACCCTTGGAATTCACAAGCCGAGGGATGAAGTGAGGCGCGACATGCCATCGTTGCCCTTTGACAGCACACACGGTCGGATGGCGTCAGGCATGGCATACCATCATGGCCCTTGGACAGGACATACGGTCGAACGACCTCAGGCATGGCATGCCATCATCGCCTTTGGACTAAACACACAGTCGGACATCGTCAGGAAGGGAATGCCATCATCGCCCTTGACCTTCACACACGGATTGACAACGTGGGGCATGACATGCCATCATATTAATTGGACAAAACACACAATCGGACGACGTGAAGCGTTGCATACCATTATGACCCTTGGACAACATACACGGTCGGACGGCATCGGCCGTGGCATGCCATCATCTCCCTTAAAAAGCACACATGGTCGGACAACATCAGGCGTGGCATGTCATCATGGCCATTGGAAAGAACACAGGGTTGGACGATGGCGGGCGTGGTATTCCTGCGTAGCCCTTGGGCAGCATACATGGTTGGATGACATTGGGTGTGGAATATCATTATATCCCTTGGAAAACACACACGGTTGGACGACGTCGGTAATTGCATGCAAACGTAGCCCTTGGAAAGTACACATGGTCAGACGACGTCAAGCGTGGCATGCAATCATAGTCCTTGGACATCATACACGGTCGGACGATGTCGGGCATGGCATGTAATCATACCCCTTGGACAACACACACGGTAGGACGACGTCGGGCGTGGAATGCCATCATTGCCCTTGGACTGGACAAACGGTCTGACGATGTCAGGAATGGCATGTAGTCATAGCCCTTGGAAAACACACACGGCCGGACAACGTCGGGCGTGGAATTCGATAATCACCCTTGGACTGCACACACGGTGTGACGACGTCAGGCGTATCATGCCCACGTAGCCCTTGGGCTGCACACACGGTGGGACGACGTTGAGCTAACATTCCTGCGTAGCCCTTGAACAACACATACGATCGAACGACGTCGGGCATTGCATGCCATCAGAGCCCTTGGACAGCACACACGATCAGACAACGTCAGGCATGGCATGACATCATAGCCCTTGGACAACATACACAGTCTGATGACATCGAGTGTGGCATGCCATCATAGCCCTTGGACTATATACACGGACGGACAATGTCGGGCGTGGCATGACATCATCGCCCTTGGACAACACACACGTTGAGATGACATCGGACGCGTCATTTCCACATAGCCCTTTGAAAATATACAGGGTAGGATGACATCGGGCGTGTCATGTCCGCATTGTCCTTGGACAGCACACACAGTCGAACGACGTCGGGCGTGGCATGCCATTAAAGACTTTGGATAGAACACATGGTCGGACAACGTTAGGCGTTGCATGGCATCGTAGCCTTTAACCTTCACACACGATCAGACGACATCGGGTGTGGAATGCCATCAAAGCCTTGGATAGCACACACGGTCGGAAGACGTCGGGCAAGGCATGGCATTAGAGCACTTGGAAAGAACACAAGGTCGAAGGACATCGGCGTGGCATGCCATCAAAGCCCTTGGACAGCACACACGGTCGAAAGACATCGGGCGTGGAATGGAGTCATCGCACTTGGACAGCACACATGGTCGGAAGACGTCGGGTAAGGAATGGCATTAGAGACCTTTTACAGCACACACGGTCGGAAGAGTCGGGTGTGGCAAGTAATCATTGACCTTGTACAACACACACTGTCATACGATTTCGGGCGTGTCATGCCATCATCTCCCTTGGATTGCAGACCGGACGGAAAATGTAGGTATGGCATTATATCATTGCCTTTGAAAAGCACACATGGTCGGACGATGTCGGGTGTGGCATGCCATTTTGGCCTTTTGACAACACACACGGTTGGACAACGTCGCGCGTGGCATTCCATCATCGCCCTTGGACAACACACATGGTCGAGAATGGCATGCCCGCATAGCCCTTAGAAACACACACGGTCAAACGACGTCGAGCGCGGCATGTCATCATTGACCTTGGATAGCACACACGGTACACGACGTCGGGCGTTGCATGCCTGCATATCCCTTGGACAGCACACACGGACAAATGAAGTCGGGTGTGGCATGCCATCATATCCCTTTGACGGCACACACAAACAAACGAAGTCGGGCGTGGCATGCCATCATTGCCCTTGGATAGGACATATGGTCGAACGACCTCGAGCATGGTATGACATGATCGCCCTTACACTAAACACATGATCGGATGACTTCAAGAATGGTATGACATCATCGCCCTAGACCTTGACACAAGGACGAAAGACGTGGGGTGTTGCATGCCATCATGTTCCTTGGACAACACACATGGTCGAGAATGGCATGCCCGCATAGCCCTTAGAAACACACACGGTCAAACGACGTCGAGCGCGGCATGCCATCATTGACCTTGGATAGCACACACGGTACACGACGTCGGGCGTTGCATGCCTGCATATCCCTTGGACAGCACACACGGACAAATGAAGTCGGGTGTGGCATGCCATCATATCCCTTTGACGGCACACACAAACAAACGAAGTCGGGCGTGGCATGCCTGCATTTCCCTTGGACAGCACACACGGACAAATGAAGTCGGGTGTGGCATGCCATCATATCCCTTTGACGGCACACACAAACAAACGAAGTCGGGCGTGGCATGCCTGCATTTCCCTTGGACAGCACACACGGACAAATGAAGTCGGGTGTGGCATGCCATCATATCCCTTTGACGGCACACACAAACAAACGAAGTCGGGCGTGGCATGCCTGCATTTCCCTTGGACAGCACACACGGACAAATGAAGTCGGGTGTGGCATGCCATCATATCCCTTTGACGGCACACACAAACAAACGAAGTCGGGCGTGGCATGCCTGCATTTCCCTTGGACAGCACACACGGACAAATGAAGTCGGGTGTGGCATGCCATCATATCCCTTTGACGGCACACACAAACAAACGAAGTCGGGCGTGGCATGCCTGCATTTCCCTTGGACAGCACACACGGACAAATGAAGTCGGGTGTGGCATGCCATCATATCCCTTTGACGGCACACACAAACAAACGAAGTCGGGCGTGGCATGCCTGCATTTCCCTTGGACAGCACACACGGACAAATGAAGTCGGGTGTGGCATGCCATCATATCCCTTTGACGGCACACACAAACAAACGAAGTCGGGCGTGGCATGCCTGCATTTCCCTTGGACAGCACACACGGACAAATGAAGTCGGGTGTGGCATGCCATCATATCCCTTTGACGGCACACACAAACAAACGAAGTCGGGCGTGGCATGCCTGCATTTCCCTTGGACAGCACACACGGACAAATGAAGTCGGGTGTGGCATGCCATCATATCCCTTTGACGGCACACACAAACAAACGAAGTCGGGCGTGGCATGCCTGCATTTCCCTTGGACAGCACACACGGACAAATGAAGTCGGGTGTGGCATGCCATCATATCCCTTTGACGGCACACACAAACAAACGAAGTCGGGCGTGGCATGCCTGCATTTCCCTTGGACAGCACACACGGACAAATGAAGTCGGGTGTGGCATGCCATCATATCCCTTTGACGGCACACACAAACAAACGAAGTCGGGCGTGGCATGCCTGCATTTCCCTTGGACAGCACACACGGACAAATGAAGTCGGGTGTGGCATGCCATCATATCCCTTTGACGGCACACACAAACAAACGAAGTCGGGCGTGGCATGCCTGCATTTCCCTTGGACAGCACACACGGACAAATGAAGTCGGGTGTGGCATGCCATCATATCCCTTTGACGGCACACACAAACAAACGAAGTCGGGCGTGGCATGCCTGCATTTCCCTTGGACAGCACACACGGACAAATGAAGTCGGGTGTGGCATGCCATCATATCCCTTTGACGGCACACACAAACAAACGAAGTCGGGCGTGGCATGCCTGCATTTCCCTTGGACAGCACACACGGACAAATGAAGTCGGGTGTGGCATGCCATCATATCCCTTTGACGGCACACACAAACAAACGAAGTCGGGCGTGGCATGCCTGCATTTCCCTTGGACAGCACACACGGACAAATGAAGTCGGGTGTGGCATGCCATCATATCCCTTTGACGGCACACACAAACAAACGAAGTCGGGCGTGGCATGCCTGCATTTCCCTTGGACAGCACACACGGACAAATGAAGTCGGGTGTGGCATGCCATCATATCCCTTTGACGGCACACACAATCGAACGAAGCCGGGCGTGGCATGCCATCATTGCCCTTGGATAGGACATATGGTCGAACGACCTCGAGCATGGTATGACATGATCGCCCTTACACTAAACACATGATCGGATGACTTCAAGAATGGTATGACATCATCGCCCTAGACCTTGACACAAGGACGAAAGACGTGGGGTGTTGCATGCCATCATGTTCCTTGGACAACACACATGTTTGGAGGGCGTCGAGCGGCGCATGCCATTATGGCCGTTGGATAGCATACATAGTCAGACGACATTTGGCGTGGAATGTCATCACCTCTGGCATGGCACAAACGGTTAGACGACGTCGGGCTTGGTATGTCATCATAGCCCTTGTACAACACACACGGTTGGACAACGTCGGGCGTGGCATGGTCGTGTATCCCTTAGACAGCACACACGGTTTGACGAGGTCTGGCGTGGCATGCCATCAAAGCCCTTGGACAGCACACACAAATAGGACAACTTCAGGCGTGGCATAACATCGTAGCCCTTGGACAATATACACGGTCGCACGACGTCGAGTGTGGCATGCCCTCATATCCCTCAGACTATATACACGAACAACAATGTCGGGCGTAGCATGACATCATCGCCCTTAGACAGCACACGCGGTGAGATGACATCGGGCATATCATTCTCATGTACCCTTTCGACAACACACATGGTGGGACGACATCTGGCGTGTCATGCCCGCGTAGCACTTGGACAACACACATAGTCGAACGATGTCGGGCGTGGCATGCCATTAAAGCATTTGGACAGCACACACGGTCGGACAATGTTAGGCGTGGCATGGCATCATAGCCCTTACAGTCGGACGACGTCGAGCGTGGCATGCCATCAAACCCCTTGGACAACACACACGGTCGGAAGACGTCGGGTAAGGCATGGAATAGAAGCCCTTGGATAGCACACACGACCAGACGATATCGGGCATGGCAAGACATCATTGCCCTTATACAGCACACACTGTCAAAGGTCGTCGGGTGTGTCATGCCATCATCTCCCTTGGATTGTAAACCGAACGACAATGTAGGTGTGCCATGACATCATAGCCTATGGATAGCACACACGGTCGGACGACGTTGGCGTGGCATGCAATTATGGCCCTTTCACAACACACACGATTGGACAACGTCGGGCGGTTCTTTCTTGCGGAGCCCTTAGACTGCAGAGATGGTAGGACAACATCAGGCATGCCATCAAAGCCCTTGGACAGCACACAAGATATGACGACGTCGGGTGTGGGATGGCATCATAGCCGTTGGATAGAACACATGGTCGGATGACGTCAGGCGTGGCATGCCATTATGGCCCTTTGACAACACATTGGTTAGACGACGTTAGGCGTGGCATCCCATCGAGCCCTTAGACAGCACACACGACTGGGCGACGTCAGGCATTGCATGCATCAAAGCACATGGAAAACTGAGACGGTCGCATGACGTTGGGTGTGGCATGGCATCATAGCCCTTGGACATCACACACAGCCGGATAACGTCGGTTGTGGCATGCCATCATCTTCATTGGAATGCACACACGGCCAGACGACGTCGGGATGGCATGCACATGTAGCCCTTGGACAGAACAAATGGTCAGACGACGTCGGGCGTGACATGTCATCATAGCCCTTGGACAGAAAAATCGCTTGGATGACGTCAGGCGTCGCATGCTCTCGTAGCCCTTGGTAAGCACAAACTGTCAGACAATGTCAGGCGTGGCATGACATCAAAGCCATTGGACAGCACACACGGTCTGACGACGTCGGGTGTGGCATATCATCATAGCCTTTGGACAGCACACACGGTCAGATGACGTCGGGAATGGCATTACATCATCTCCGTTGGACTACACACACGGTCTGACGATGTTGGACATGGCATGTAATCATAGCCCTTGGACAGCACACACGGTCGGACGACGTTGGGCGTGGCAAGCCATCATTGCCCTTGGATAGCACCTACGGAGGGACGACGTCGGGTGTGCCATTCCCACGTAGCCCTTGAACACTACACACAATTGGATGACATCGTGTGCGTCATGCACGCTTAGCCCTTAGACATTACACACGGTTGTATTACGTTGGGCGTGGCATGGCATCATATTCCTTGGACCGCACACACAGTCGGACGACGTCGGGCGTGTAATGACCGCGAAGTCCTAGCAGAGCACACATGGTCGGACGACGTCGGGCGTGGCATGCCATTAAAGCGCTTGGACAACACTAATAGTCAAACGACGTCGGGCGTCGCATGTCATCATAGCCCTTGGACAGCACCCACGGTCGGACAACGTCGAATGTGGCATGCCATCAAAGCCCTTGGACAGCACACACGGTCGGAAGACGTCTGGCGTGGCATGGCATCATAGCCTTTGGATAGCACACACAGTTTGACGACGTCGAGCGTGGCAAGCCATCATTTCCCTTGTACAACACACATTATCGGATGATGTCGGGCATATAATGCCATTATCTCCCCTGGATTGCACACTTTGTCGGACAACATAGGGTGTGGAATGCCATCAAAGCCCTTGGACAACACACATGGTCAGACAAAGTGAGGCGTGGAAGGGCATTATATCCCTTGGACAACACATACGGTCGAACGACGTCGGGCGTTGCATGACATCATCTCCCTTGGACAGCACAACCTGTCGGGCTTGGCATGCCAGTGTATCCAATGGAAATTACACACGATCAAACGACATCGGGCGTGGCATGCCATTATAGCCCTTGGACAGCACACACGGTTGAATGACGTCGGGCGTGGCAAGCCCGCGTATCCCTTGGATAGCACACACGCTTCGAAGACGTCAGGCGTGGTATGCCCTAAAATCCCTTGGACGGCACACAAAATGGTATGAAATTGGCCGTGCAATGGTATGATAGTCCTCGGACAGCACACACGGTCGGACAACGTAGCGCGTGATATGCCATTATGTCCATTTGACAACACACACAGTTGGATAACGTCGGGCGTGGCATGCATTATAGCCCTTGGACAACACAGACAGTTGGATGACGTCGGGCGTGGCATGCCCGCATAGCCTTTGGACAGCACACACGGTCGGACGATGTCGGGCGTGGCATTGCTTCATAGACTATGGACTGAACACACGGTCAGACGACGTGGGGCGTGGCATGCCATTGTTGCCCTTTGACAACACACACGGTCGGACGACATTAGACGTGGCATGGAATCATAGACCTTGGACAGCACACACGGTCAGACGACGTCGGGCGGGGTATGCCATCATCTCTCTTAGACTTCACCCACAGTCTGACGATATTGGGCATGGCATTTCATCATATTCCCTGGACAGAACACACGGTCGGACGTAATTGGGTTTGGCACATCATCGCCCTTGGACAGCATACACGGTGAGACAACATCGGGCGTATCATGCCCACGTAGCCCTTATCATGCGTTGCTTTTCATTTTGGCCCTTTGAAAACATACATGGTAAAACAAAGTCAGGCGCGCATGCAATCATTGCCCTTGGACATTACACAAAGTTGGGCTTGGCATGACCACGTAGCCCTAAGACAGCACACACGGTAACATAACATCAGGCGTGACATGTCATCATAGCCCTTTGACAGCACCCACGGTTGGACGACGTTGGGCGTACCATGCCCGCGTAGCCCTTGGAAAACACACACGGTCATAAGAATTAAGGAGTGGCATGCCATCATAGTATTTGGACAGCACACAGTCTGACGATGTCGGAATGGAATGTCATCATAGCCTTTGGATAGCACACACGGTCGAATGACGTCTGGCATGGCATGCAATCATGACCCTTGGACTGCACAATCGGAGAGATGAAGTGGGGCGTGTCATGCCATCATTGCCCTTTGACAGCACATAGGTTGAATGACGTCGGGCATGGCATACCATCATGGCCCTTGGACAGGACATACGGTCGAACGACCTAGGGCGTGGAATGCCATCATCGCCCTTAGACTAAACACACAGTCGGACGACGTCAGGAATGGCATGCCATCATCGCCCTTGACCTTCACACACGGACGAACAACGTGAGGCATGACATGCCATCATATTAATTGGACAACACACACAGTCGGACGACGTGGAGCGTTGCATACCATTATGGACCTTGGACAACATACACGGTCTGACGACATCGGGCGTGGCATGCCATCATCGCCCTTAAAAATCAGGTGTGGCATGTCATAATGGCCTTTTGAAAGAACACAGGGTTGGACGACAGCGGGCGTGGTATTCCTCCGTCGCCCTTGGACAGCACATTGGGTGTGGAATATCATTATAGCCCTTAGACAGCACACACGGTTGGACGACGTCGGTCATTGCATGCCAACGTAGCCCTTGGAAAGCACACATGGTCAGACGACGTCGGGCGTGGCATGCAATCATAGTCCTTTGACATCATACACGGTCAAACGATGTCGGGCATGGCATGTAATCATAGCACTTGGACAACACACACGGTAGGACGACGTTGGGCGTGGAATGCCATCATCTCCCTTAGACTGGACAAAAGGTCTGACGATGTCGGGCATGGCATGTAATCATAGCCCTTGTACAACACACACGGTCGGACAACGTCGGGAGTGGCATTCGATCATCACCCTTATACTGCACACACGGTGGGACGACGTCAGGCGTATCATGCCCACGTAGCCCTTGGACAACACACACGATGGGATAACATCGAGCTAACATGCCTGCATAGCCCTTGAACAACACACACGATCAAACGACGTCGGGCATGGCATGCCATCAAAGCACTTGGACAGCACACACGTTCACACAATGTCAGGCGTGGCATGCTATCATAGCCCTTGCACGATATACACGGACAGAAAATGTTGGGCGTGGCATGACATCATCGCCCTTGGATAGCACGCACGGTTAGATGACATCGGGCGCGTCATTCCCACGTAGCCCTTCGATAATATACATGGTGGGAAGACATTGGGCGTGTCATGTCCGCGTAGCCCTTGGACAACACATAGAGTCGAACGACGTCGGGCGTGGCATGCCATTAATGCCCTTGGATAGCACACACGGTCCGACAATGTCAGGCGTGGCATGGCATCGTAGCCCTTAACCTTCACACACGATTGGACGACATCGGACGTGGCATGCCATTAAAGCGCTTGGACAACACAAACGGTCGGATGACGTCGGGTAAGGCATGGCATCAAAGCTCTTGGATAGCACATACGGTCGGACGACGTCAGGCGTGGCAATCCATCAAATCCCTTGGACAACACACACGGTCTGAATACATCAAGTGTGGCATGGAATCATTGCACTTGAACAACACACATGGTCGGAAGACGTTGGGTAAGGAATGACATTAGAGCCGTTTGACAGCACACACGGTCGGAAGACGTCGGGCATGGCAAGCCATCATTGCCCTTGTACATCACACACTGTCAAACGATGTCGGGCGTGTCATGCAATCATCTCCCTTGGATTGCACACCGGACGAAAATGTAGGTGTTGCATTACATCATTGCCTTTGAATAGCACACATGGTCGGAAGACGTCGGGCGTGGCATGCCATTATGGTCCTTTGAAAACACACACGGTTGGACAACGTCGGGCGTGACATGAAATCATCGCCCATGGACAACACACATGGTCTAGAATAGCATGCCCGCATAACCCTTGGCAACACACACGGTCAAACGACGTCGAGCGCGGTATGTAATCATAGTCTTTATATAGCACACATGGTACACAACGTCGGGCGTGGGATGCCCACGTATCGCTTGGACAGCACACATGGACGGATGAAGTAGGGTGTGGCATGCAATCATCTCCCTTTGACAGCACACACAATCGAACGAAGTCGGGCGTGGCATGCCATCATGGCCTTTGGACATCATATATGGTCGGACAACCTCGAGCGTGGTAAGACATGATCGCCCTTACACTAAACACATGATCGGATGACTTCAAGAATGGTATGATATCATCACCCTTGACCTTGACACACGGACGGAAGACGTGGGGCGTCGCATGACATCATGTTCGTTGGACAACACACACGTTTGGACGGCGTCGAGCAGCGCAAGCCATTATGGCCCTTGGTTAGCATACATATTAAGACGACAGTTGGCATGGCATGTCATCGCCTCTGGCATGGCACACACGGTTAGACGACGTCGGGCATGGCATGTCATCATAGCCCTTGTACAACACACACGGTTGGACGACGTCGAGCGTGGCATGCCCGTGTAGCTCTTGGACAGCACACACGGTTTTACGAGGTTGGGCATGGCATGCCATCAAAGCCCTTGGACATCACACACGAATGGACAATGTCGGGCGTGGAATGACATCATAGCCCTTGGACAGAACACACGGTCAGACGGCGTTGATCATGGCATGCCATTATGGACCTTTAACAACACACACGGTCGGACGACGTCTGGTGTGGCATGCCATCATCTCCATTGGATTGCACATGCGGTTTGACGACTTCCGGCGTGGCATGTCATCACAACCCTTGGAGAGCACACGCGGTTTGACAATTTTGAGTGTGGAATGCCTGCGTAGCCTTTGGACTGCACATACAGACAGACTCCGTCAAATGTGGCATTACATCAAAGCCCTTTGACAACATACGCGATCGAACGAAGTTGGGCGTGGCATATCATCATAGCCCTTGGACAACACACATGGTTTGATGACGCTAGGCGTGGCATGCCATCAAAGCCTTTGGACACCAAAAACGGTCAGGTGACGTCGGGCCTGTCTAGGCATCATAGCCCTTGAATAGCGCACAGGGTCGGACAACGTCGGGCGTGCCAAGCCTCATTTCCCTTGTACAGCAAACACAGTTGAACGACGTCGGGCGTGGTATGCCACCATATCCCTTAAATTGAAAACACAAATCGACGAGGTCGAGCGTGGCATGTCATTATTGGCCTTGGATAACACACATGGTCAGACAATATCGGGCGTTGCATGCCATTTTTGCCCTTCGACAACACACACAGTCAGACGACGTCGGGCGTGGCATGTCATCATCGCCCTTGGACATTATACATAGTTGGGCTTGGCATGCCCCCATTGTCCTAGGATATCACACATAGTAACATGACATCAGCCGTGGCATGTCATCATAGCCCAGGGATAGCACCCGCGGTTGGATGAAGTAGGGCGTAGCATGCCCCCATAGCCCTTGGACAACACACACGGTCGGAAGAAGTCAGGAGTGGCATGCCATAAAAGTCTATGGATATCACACACGGTCTGACAAAGTCAAAATGGAATGTCATCATAGTCTTTTAATAGAACACACGGTCGGATGACGTCGGGCATGGAATGACCTCATCACCCTTGTACTGCACAAGCGGACGGATGAAGTCGGCCATGGCATACCATCATTTACCTTTGACAGCACATACGATCGGATGACATCGGGCTTGGCATGCCATAATGGCCCTTGGACAGGATATACGGTCGGACAACCTAGGGCATGGCATGCCATCATCGCCCTTGGACTAAACACACGGTTGGACGACGTCATGAATGGCATGCCATCATCTCGCTTGACCTTCACACACGGACGGACGATGTGGGGCATGACATGCCATCATATTACTTGGAAAATACACACGGTCGGACGACGTGGAGTGTTGCATACCATAATGGCCCTTAGACAACATACACGGTCGGACGACATCGGCCATGGCATCCCATCAACGCCCTTAAAAAGCACACATGGTCGGACAACATCAGGTGTGGCATGTCATCATGGCCTTTGGGAAGAACACAGGGTTGGACGACAGAGAACGTGCCATGCCTGCGTAGCCCTTGGACAACACACATGGTCGAATGACATTGGGTGTGTAATATCATTATAGCCCTTGGACATCACACATTTTGACGACATCGGTCATTGCATGCAAACGTAGCCCTTGGACAGCACACACGGTCGGACGATGTCAGGCGTGGCATACAATCATAGTTCTTGGACATCATACACAGTCTAACGATGTCAGGCATGGCATGTAATCATAGCACTTGGACAACACACACGATAGGACGACGTCAGTCGTGGAATGCCATCATCTCCCTTTGACTGGACACACATTTTGACGATGTCGGGCATGGTATGTAATCATAGCCCTTGGACAGCACACAAGGTCAGACGATGTCGGGCATGGCATTCGATCATCTCCGTTGGATAGCACACACGGTGTGACGAAGTCGGGCGTGTCGTGCCCATGTAGCCCTTGGACAGCACACACGGTGGGCCGACTTCGAGCTATAATACCTGCATAGCGCTTGAAAAGCACACACCGTTGAACGACATAGGGCATGGCATGCCATTAAAGCCCTTAGAAAGCACTCACGGTCGGACAACGTCAGGTGTGGCATGACATCGTAGCCCTTGGACAACATCCTCGGTCGGACGACGTCGAGTGTGGCATGCCCACATAGCCCTCGAACTATATACACGGACGGCAATGTCGGGGCGTGGCATGACATCATCGCCCTTGGACAGCACACGCGGTGAGATGACATCGGGCGTAGATTCCTGTGTAGCCCTTCGACGACAAAGATGGTGGGACGACATCGGGCGTGTCATGCCCGCGTAGCCCTTTGAAAGCACACACAGTCGAAGAACATAGGGTGTGGCATGCAATTAAAGCCTTTGTACAACACACACGATCGGACAACGTCAGGCGTGGCATGACATTGTAGCCCTTAACCTTCACACACTATCGGACGACATGGAGCTTGGCATGCCATCAATTCCCTTGGACAACACACACGATCGGAAGACGTTAGGCAAGGCATGGAATCAGAGCCCATGGATAGCATACACGACTAGACAACACCGGGCGTGGCAAGCCATCATTGCCCTTATACAACACAGACTGTCGAAGGACGTCGGGTGTGTCATGCCATCATGACCCTTGGATTGCTCACCGGACGGCAATGTAGGTGTGGCATGACATCATTGCCCATGGATAGCACACCCGGTCGGACGACGTCGAGCGTGGCATGCCATTATGGCCCTTTGACAACACACACGGTGGGACAACGTCGGGCGTGACATGCAATCATCGCCCTTGGATAGTACACATGGTTGGGCATTGCATGCCCACGTAGCCCTTTCCAACACACACGGTCAAACGACGTCGAGTGCAGCATGTCATCATAGCCCTTGGATAGCACACATGGTTGGACGACGTCGGGCATGGTATGCCATCAAAGACCTAGGACAACACTAACGGTCAAACAACGTCGGGCTTGGCATGGCATCATAGCCCTTGGACAGCGGAGACGATCGGACTACGTCAGACGTGGCATGCCATCAAAGTCCTTGGATAGCTCACATTGTCGAAAGACGTCTGGCGTGGCATGGCATCATAGCCCTTGGATAGCACACACAATCGGACGACATCACGCATGGCAAGCCATTCTTTCCTGTACAGCACACACTGTCGGATGATGTCGGGCGTGGCATGCCATTATCTCCCTTCAATTGCACACACGGTCAGACGACATAGGGTGTGGCATGCCATCAAAGCCCTTGAAAAGAACACATGGTAAGACGACGTCGTGAGTGGCATGGAATCTTAGCCATTGGACAACACACAAGGTCGAATGACATTGGGCTTGGCATGCCAACGTAGCCCATGGAGAATACAAACGATCAAACAACATCGGGCCTTGCATGTAATCATAACCCTTGGACAGCACACACGGTCAGACGACGTCGGGCATGGCATGGCATCATAGCCCATAGACAACACACAAGGTCGAACGACATTTGGCACGGCATGTAATCATCGCCCTTGGTGAGCACAATCGGTGGGGCTTGGCATGCCAACGTAGCCCATGGAGAACACACACGGTCAAACAACGTCGGGCGTGGCATGTCATCATAGCCCTTGGACAACACACACGGTTGGACGACTTCGGGCGTGGCATGCATGCGTAGCACTTATATAGCACACACGGTCAAACGACGTCAGGCGTGGCATGCCACCAAAGCCCTTGGACAACACACACGATCGGGCGTGCAATGGTATCATTTACCTCAGACAGCACACACGATCGATTTTGGAATGGTATTATAGCCCTTGGACAGCACAAAAGATCGGACGATGTGGGGCGTGGCTAGGCATCATAGCCCTTCACAAAACACACGGTCCGATGACGTGGGGCGTGGCATGCGATTTATCCCTTTGACAACACTCACGATTGGACGGTGTCATACGTGGCATGTAATCATAGACCTTGGAAAGCACATAGGGTCGGACCACGTCGGGCGTGGCATGCCATCATCTCCCTTGGACTTCACACACGGTCTGACAATGTCGGGCATGGCATGTAATCATATTCCTTGGACAACGCACATGGTCGGACGACTTCGGGCATGGAAGATCATCGCCCTTTGACAGCATACACGGTGGGACGACGTCCAGCGTATCATGCCCACGTAGCCCTTGTACAACACACACGTGGAACGATGTTGGGCGTGTCATGCCTGCGTAGCTCTTGAACAGCACAAAAGGTCAGACGACATCGGGAGTGGTATGCCATCAAATTCCTTGAACAGCACAGACAGTTAGAAGACGTTTGGCTTGGCATGGCATCATAATACTTGGACAGCACACACGGTCGGATGACATCGATTTGGCATGCCATCATCACCCCTGGACAGCACACAAGGATGGACGATGTTTTGCGTGGCATGCCATAATTGCCCGTGGATAGCACACACGGTGGGATGACGTAGAGCGTTACATGCCCACATAGCACTTGGACAACACACACGATGGAACATCATCAGGCCTGTTATGCCATTGTTGCCCTATTATAACACACATGGTCGGACGACATCGGGCGTGTCTTGACATCAAAGACCTTGGAATAAACACACGGGCGTACTACGTCGGGCGTGGCATGGAATCATAGGCCTTGGACAGCACACACGGTCAGACGACATCGGGCGTGGCCTGCCATCAAAGTCCATGGACAGCAAAGACGGTCGGGCGACGTCGGGCGTGGCATGGCATCATAGCCCTTGGACAACACACACGGTCGGACGACGTCCGGAGTGGCAAGCTTCATTGCCCTTTAACAACAAACACTGTCAAACGACGTCAGGCATGGCATGACATTATCTCCCTTGGATTGCACATATGGTCGGACGACATCGGACGTGGCATTGCATCATAGCCCATGGATACGACACAGGGTCAAAAAACGTCGGGCGTGGCATTCCATCATCACCCTTTGATAGACTAAATGGTCGGTAGTGGCATGCCCATGTAGCCCTTATACAGCAGACCCGGTCAGACAACGTCGGGTGTGGCATGTCATCATTCCCTTGGACAGCACACACGATCGAAAAAAGTCAGGCGTTGCATGCCATCAATGCCATTGGACAGCACACACGATCGGACAACATCGGGCGTTGAATGGCATCATAGACCTTGGACCGCACAAACAGTCGGACGACATCAGGTGTGACAAGCCATTATGGCCCTTTGACAACACACACGGTCGGACGACGTCAGGTGTTGCATGCCATCATCTCTATTGGACTGCACACATCGTATAACAATGTCGGGCGTGGCATGTCCTCATAACTCTTGGACAACACTCACGGTTGGACGATGTCGTGTGTGGCTTGCCATTAAAGCCCTTGGACATCACAGACGGTCGGGCAACGTCGGGTATGGCATGACATCATAGCCCTCGGAAAGCATACACGGTTGTACGACGTCGGGCGTGGCAAGCCTCATGCCCTTGTACACCAAACACTATCGGATGACGTCGGGCGTGGCATGCCATAATGTCTCTGGTACAACACACACAATTCTATTACGTGAGGCGTGGCTTGACCACGTAGCCCTTGGAAAGCACACATGGTGGGACGACGTACGGTGTGTCATGCCCGCGTAGTCCTTGAAGAGCACACACGGTCAGACGATGTCGGGCGTGGCATGACATTAAAAAAATTGGATATCTCTAACGGTCAAAAGACGTCGGGCATAGCATGCCATCAAAGACCTTAGACAACACACATGATCGGACGACGTCAGGCGTGGAATGATATCAAAGCCCTTGGACAGCAAATATGATCGAACTACACTGGGTGTGGAATGGAATCATAGCCCTTGAACAACACACACGGTCGGATGACGTCGGGCGTTGCATGCCTTTTTAGCCCTTGGACTGCACACACGGTCCGAGGATGTTGGGCGTGGCATCAAGTCATATCCCTAGGACAGCACAATTGGTTGGACGACGTCAAGCATGGCATGCCCGCGTAGCCTTGGACAGCACATACGGTCGGATGATGTCAGGCGTGGCATGACATCAAAGACATTAGACAACACACACTGTAGAACGATGTAGGGTATGGTATGGCATCATAGCCCTTGGACAGCACACACAGTCGGATGACGTCGGTAGTGGCATGCCATCATCTCCATTGGAAGCACACACGGTCCGACGACGTCAGCCAATGCATAACATCAAAACCCTTGGTAGCACACACAGTCAGATCACATCGGGCGTGGGATGTCATCATCTCCATTTGACAACACACATGACGGGACAACANCGGTCAGACGACATCGGGCGTGGCATGCCATCAAAGTCCATGGACAGCAAAGACGGTCGGGCGACGTCGGGCGTGGCATGCCATCAAAGTCCACGGACAGCAAAGACGGTCGGGCGACGTCGGGCGTGGCATGGCATCATAGCCCTTGGACAATACACACGGTCGGACGACATCGGGAGTGGCAAGCTTCATTGCCCTTTAAGAACAAACACTGTCAAACGACGTTAGGCATGGCATGACATTTTCTCCCTTGGATTGCACATACGGTCGGACGACGTCGGACGTGGCATTGCATCATAGCCCATGGATACGACACAGGGTCAAACGACGTCGGGCATGGCATTCCATCATCACCCTTTGATAGACTAAATGGTCGGTAGTGGCATGCCCATGTAGCCCTTATACAGCACACCCGGTCAGACAACGTCAGGTGTGTCATGTCAGCATTCCCTTGGACAGCACACACGATCGAAAGACGTCAGGCGTTGCATGCCATCAAAGCCCTTGCACAGCACACACGATCGGACAACATCGGGTGTGGAATGGCATCATAGACCTTGGACCGCACAAACAGTCGGACGACATCAGGTGTGACAAGCCATTATGGCCCTTTGACAACACACACGGTCGGACGACGTCAGGTGTTGCATGCCATCATCTCTATTGGACTGCACACATGGTATAACGATGTCGGGCGTGGCATGGCATCGTAGCCTTTAAAATTCACACACGATCAGACGACATCGGGTGTGGCATGCCATCAAAGCCTTGGATAGCACACACGGTCGAAAGACGTCGAGCAAGGCATGGCATCAGAGCACTTGGAAAGAACACACGGTCGAAGGACATCGGCGTGGCATGCCATCAAAGACCTTGGACAGCACACACGGTCGAAAGACATCGGGCGTGGAATGGAGTCATCGCACTTGGACAGCACACATGGTCGGAAGACGTCGGGTAAGGAATGGCATTAGAGACCTTTGACAGCACACACGGTCGGAAGACGTCGGGTGTGGCAAGTAATCATTGCCCTTGTACAACACACACTGTCATACGATTTCGGGCGTGTCATGCCATCATCTCCCTTGGATTGCAGACCGGACGGAAAATGTAGGTGTGGCATTACATCATTGCCTTTGAAAAGCACACACGGGTGGACGACGTCGGGTGTGGCATGCCATTTTGGCCATTCGACAACACACACGGTTGGACAACGTCGCGTGTGACATGCCATAATCGCCCTTGGACAACACACAAGGTCGAGAATGGCATGCCCACATAGCCCTTAGAAACACACAAGGTTAAACGACGTCGAGCGCGGCATGTCATCATAGACCTTGGATAGCACACACGGTATACGACGTCGGGCGTTGCATGCCTGCATATCCCTTGGACAGCACACACAGACAAATGAAGTCGGGTGTGGCATGCCATCATATCCCTTTGACGGCACACACAAATGAACGAAGTCGGGCTTGGCATGCCATCATTGCCCTTGGATAGGACATATGGTCGGACGACCTCGAGCATGGTATGACATGATCGTCCTTACACTAAACACATGATCGGGTGACTTCAAGAATGGTATGACATCATCGCCCTAGACCTTGACACAAGGAAGAAAGACGTGGGGTGTTGCATGCCATCATGTTCCTTGGACAACACACATGTTTGGAGGGCGTCGAGCGGCGCATGCCATTATGGCCCTTGGATAGCATACATAGTCAGACGACATTTGGCGTGGAATGTCATCACCTCTGGCATGGAACAAACGGTTAGACGACGTCGGGCTTGGCATGTCATCATAGCCCTTATACAACACACACGGTTGGACAACGTCGGGCGTGGCATGGTCGTGTATCCCTTAGACAGCACACACGGTTTGACGAGGTCGGGCGTGGCATGCCATCAAAGCCCTTGGACAGCACACACAAATCGGACAACTTCAGGTGTGGCATAACATCGTAGCCCTTGGACAATATACACGGTCGAACGACATCGAGTGTGGAATGCCCTCATAGCCCTCAGACTATATACACGAACAACAATGTCGGGCGTGGCATGACATCGTCGCCCTTAGACAGCACACGCGGTGAGATGACATCGGGCGTATCATTCCCATGTAGCCGTTCGACAACGCACATGGTGGGACGACATCGGGCGTGTCATGCCCGCGTAGCACTTGGAAAACACACATAGTCGAACGATGTCGGGCGTGGCATGCCATTAATGACTTTGGACAACACACACGGTCGGACAACGTTAGGCGTGGCATGGCATCGTAGCCCTTACCGTCGGACGACGACGAGCGTGGCATGCCATCAAACCCCTTGGACAACACACACGGTCGGAAGACATCAGGCAAGGCATGGTATCAGAGCCTTGGATAGCACACACGACCAGACGACATTGGGCATGGCAAGCCATCATTACCCTTATACAGCACGCACTGTCAAAGGTCGTCGGGTGTGTCATGCCATCATCTCCCTTGGATTGTAAACCGAACGGCAATGTAGGTGTGGCATGACATCATAGCCTATGGATAGCACACACGGTCGAACGACGTTGGCGTGGCATGCAATTATGGCCCTTTGACAACACACACGGTTGGACAACGTCGGGCGTTGCTTGCTTGCGGAGCCCTTAGACTGCAGAGATGGTAGGACAACATCAGGCATGCCATCAAAGCCCTTGGACAGCACACAAGATATGACGACGTCGGGTGTGGGATGGCATCATAGCCGTTGGATAGAACACATGGTGGGATGAGTCAGGCGTGGCATGCCATTATGGCCCTTTGACAACACATATGGTTAAAAGACGTTAGGCGTGGCATCCCATAAAGCCCTTAGACAGCACACACGATCGGGCGACGTCATGCATTGCATGCATCAAAGCACATGGAAAACTGAGACGGTCGCACGACGTTGGGTGTGGCATGGAATCATAGCCCTTGGACAACACACACAGTCGGATAATGTCGGCTGTGGCATGCCATCATCTTCATTGGAATGCACACACGGCCAGACGACGTCGGGATGGCATGCCCATGTACCCCTTGGACAGAACAAATGGTCAGACGACGTCGGGCATGGCATGTCATCATAGCCCTTGGACAGAAAAATTGCTTGGATGACGTCGGGAGTGGCATTACATCATCTTCGTTGGACTACACACACGGTCAGACGATGTTGGACATGGCATGTAATCATAGCCCTTGGACAGCACACACGGTCGGACGACGTCGGGCGTGGCAAGCCATCCTTGCCCTTGGATAGCACCTACGGAGGGACGACGTCGGGCGTGCCATTCCCACGTAGCTCTTGAACACTACACACGATTGGATGACATCGTGTGCGTCATGCCAGTGTAGCCCATAGACATTCCACACGGTGGGATGATGTCGGCTGTGTCATGCTATTCAAACCGTGTGACAGCACACACAGTTGTATTACGTTGGGCGTGGCATGGAATCATATTCCTTGGACCGCACACACAGTCGGACGACGTCGGGCGTGCAATGCCCGCGAAGTCCTAGCAGAGCACACATGGTCGGACGACGTCGGGCATGGCATGCCATTAAAGCGCTTGGACAACACTAATAGTCAAACGACGTCGGGCGTCGCATGTTATCATAGCCCTTGGACTGCACCCACGGTCGGACAACGTCGAACGTGGAATGCCATAAAAGCCCTTGGACAGCACACACGGTCGGAAGACGTCTGGCGTGGCATGGCATCATAGCCTTTGGACAGCACACACAGTTTGACGACGTCGAGCGTGGGAAGCCATCATTTCCCTTGATCAGCACACACTATCGGATGATGTCGGTCATATAATGCCATTATCTCCCCTGGATTGCACACTTTGTCGGACAACATAGGGTGTGGAATGCCATCAAAGCCCTTGGACAACACACATGGTCAGACAAAGTGAGGATTGGAAGGGCATTATATCCCTTGGACAACACATACGGTCGAACGACGTCGGGCGTTGCATGACATCATCTCCCTTGGACGGCACAACCTATCGGGATTGGCATGCCAGTGTATCCAATGGAAATTACACACGATCGAACGACATCGGGCGTGGCATGCCATTATAGCCCTTGGACAGCACATACGGTTGAATGACGTCGGGCATGGCATGCCCGTGTATCCCTTGGATAGCACACACGCTTGGAAGACGTCAGGCGTGGTATGCCATAAAATCCCTTGGACGGCACACAAAATGGTACGAAATTGGCCGTGGAATGGTATAGTAGTCCTCGGACAGCACACACGATCGGACAACGTAGCGCGTGATATGCCATTATGTCCCTTTGACAACACACACAGTGGGATAACATCGGGCGTGGCATGCATTATAGCCCTTGGACAACACAGACAGCTGGATGACGTCGGGCGTGGCATGCCCGCATAGCCTTTGGACAGCACACACGGTCGGACGATGTCGGGCGTGGCATTGCTTCATAGACCTTGGACTGAACACACGGTCAGACGACGTGGGGTGTGGCATGCCATTGTTGCCCTTTGATAACACACACGGTCGGACGACATTAGACGTGGCATGGAATCATAGACCTTGGACAGCACACACGGTCAGACGACGTCGGGCGTGGTATGCCATCATCTCTCTTAGACTTCACCCACAGTCTGACGATATTGGGCATGGCATTTCATCATATTCCCTGGACAGAACACACGGTCGGACGTAGTTGGGTCAGGCGCACATGCAATCATTGCCCTTGGACATTACACAAAGTTGGGCTTGGCATGACCGCGTAGCCCTAAGACAGCACACACGGTAACATAACATCAGGCGTGACATGTCATCATAGCCCTTTGACAGCACCCACGAATGGACGACGTTGGGCGTACCATGCCCGCGTAGCCCTTGGAAATCACACACGGTCATAAGAAGTCAGGAGTGGCATGCCATCATAGTATTTAGACAGCACACAAAGTCTGACGATGTCGGAATGGAATGTCATCATAGACATTGGATAGCACACACGGTCGAATAACGTCGGGCATGGCATGCAGGCATCACACTTGGACTGCACAAGCGGAGAGATGAAGTGGGGCTTGTCATGCCATCATTGCCCTTTGACAGCACACACGGTCAAATGACGTCGGGCATGGCATACCATCATGGCCCTTGGACAGGACATACGGTCGAACGACCTCGGGAGTGGAATGCCATCATCGCCCTTAGACTAAACACACAGTCGGACGACGTCAGGAATGGCATGCCGTCATCGCCCTTGACCTTCACACGCGGACGAACAACGTGAGGCATGACATGCCATCATATTAATTAGACAACACACACAGTCGGACGACGTGGAGCGTTGCATACCATTATGGACCTTGGACAACATACACGGTCTGACGACATCGGGCGTGGCATGCCATCATCGCCCATAAAAAGTACACCTGGTCGGACAACATCAGGTGTGGCATGTCATCATGGCCTTTTGAAAGAACACAGGGTTGGACGACAGCGGGCGTGGTATTCCTCCGTAGCCCTTGGACAGCACATTGGGTGTGGAATATCATTATAGCCCTTGGACAGGACACACGGTTGGACGACGTCGGTCATTGCATGCCAACGTAGCCCTTGGAAAGCACACATGGTCAGACGACGTCGGGCGTGGCATGCAATCATAGTCCTTTGACATCATACACGGTCTAACGATGTCGGGCATGGCATGTAATCATAGCACTTGGACAACACACACAGTAGGACGACGTCGGGCGTGGAATGCCATCATCTCCCTTAGACTAGACAAAAGGTCTGACGATGTCGGGCATGGCATGTAATCATAGCCCTTGTACAACACACACGGTCGGACATAATCGGGCGTGGCATTCGATCATCACCCTTATACTGCACACACGGTGGGACGACGTCGGGCGTATCATGCCCACGTAGCCCTTGGAAAACACACACGGTGGGATAACGTCGAGCTAACATGCCTGCGTAGCCCTTGAACAACACACACGATCAAACGACGTCGGGCATGGCATGCCATCAAAGCACTTCGACATCACACACGTTCACACAATGTCAGGCGTGGCATGCCATCATAGCCCTTGGACTATATACACAGACAGAAAATGTTGGGCGTGGCATGACATCATCGCCCTTGGACAGCACGCACTGTGAGATGACATCGAGCGCGTCATTCCCACGAAGCCCTTCGATAATATACATGGTGGGACGACATTGGGCTTGTCATGTCCGCGTAACCCTTGGACAACACACAGAGTCGAACGACGTCGGGCGTGGCATGCCATTAAAGACATTGGATAGCACACACGGTCGGACAATGTCAGGCGTGGCATGGCATCGTAGCCCTTAACCTTCACACACGATCGGACGACATCGGGCGTGGCATGCCTTTAAAGCGCTTGGACAGCACAAACGGTCGGATGACGTCGGGTAAGGCATGGCATCAAAGCTCTTGGATAGCACACACGGTTGGACGCCGTCAGGCGTTGCATTCCATCAAAGCCCTTGGACAGCACACACGGTCTGAATACATCGAGTGTGGCATGAAATCATTGCACTTGAACAACACACATGGTCGGAAGACGTTGGGTAAGGAGTGGCATTAGAGCCGTTTGACACACTACAACATTTTACGCTTTTAGCCACCCTTGTAAAGTGTGGCCTAAACTAGCATAAAGTGTGGCCTTTGATAAAAGGCTACACTTTTTTATTTTAGGCAACACTTTTTGGGGGGTGGCCTAAAGAGCCGTTACCATTGACTTTAGGCTACACTTTTCAAGTGTTGCCAAAGTAGCTATGCTTAAAAGCGTGGCCGATGAAGTACAAAGGCCACACTTTGTAGCATATTATTCACAACACTTTATTTTTAGAATACAACACTTCCAAGTGTGGCCTTTGATTTATTATTAGTCACATTTTAAAAGCGTAGCCTTTCGTACCTCTCCTATGACAACACTTTTAAGTGTAACCTTTTCTTATGTACATGCTACAATTTATAATTAATGATCCCCATAATTGATGTCAGCTTTAGCCACACTTTTAACGTGGAAATATGTCAAGAATTCTACAGCCACAATTTCTACTTGAAAAATAATAATTTCTTTTTACATAAATCTGTTTCAAATATAAACTAGATGTTGCCCGTGCGCTGCACGTGACAAATCAGTTTGTATTTAACAATGTTTAAAATATTAACAATGAGTTGTGTCAAAATGTTCTTCATGGATTCAACAAATGAAATATACTTCTTCAAGAATCTGAAGCTTGACATACAGGGGCAACACCGAAAATTGATTAAAATGTCCTTCAGATGTGAAAGTGGATGACTGTAGCTGTCATTTATTTGTGAGAGCAAGAACTCCCAAGTTCCAAGCAGCCGAAATTTATTAAATTCAGAAGTAGAGGTTCCTATTCATGCTGGGTATAAGAAAGTATCCTGCATAAATAAGAGTAACAGATACAACATCAATATGGTGATGTAATTATCGTTGGAAAAGCAAAACATGGCAAAAATCAATAGTTCAGAGAAGTGATAATCAAATCCATCTAATGATAACCAATTTGTTTGCAGCTGACTGAACTATTACTACAGATAACCAAATATGTTGAGAGTTCAGCGTAGTGAGAGCAAACAAATAATGAATCAATCCAAGTTGTTACTTGGCTTGTACTCATACACAAACATATTTTTCTTCTGCTTGGATACAACAACCAAGAAGCTACACAAGATTCCAATGCTGGAGTTAAGCAATTGAAGATAACCTCATGCTAGAACTCATCAGTTCCCTGGTCCATATTTAGGCATACCCTAGATATCCAGTACACTAGTTGAATGAGTTTCTCCAAAATATTTTATTGACAAACAATAAACTAGATTTTAACATTGTTGTTTACATGAAGTAGGAGAATGACATATCAATAATCTTACCGAAACATGTGTTTTCGTTATAAAGGTTCAGAAATTCCTTTTTAGGGAGTTATTTTTGATGATTCGAAAGATCTTAAGTTAAAATAGTTACCTTGTAAACATGTCGAAAACCACTGTCTCCAAGCTTGTTGTTCAATGAAAAGTTATTGGTTGCATGAGATATAGTTTCAAAATCAAACAACGGTAAATCTACCTCTTTATCTTCTTCTTTTGCCTTGTGAGGTTTACCTCTTTTTCTTCTTCTTTTTCCTTATGTACATGACTAAGCATAGTACTAGGAGCAGACCTAATGCTGCCAGTGGCAAGATAATTATCAGTTTCTTTACTTTTCCTGTACTGGAGTTACCGGATGACTAAAATAAATTCATATGAAGGAAATTATGTTTTATTTTTTTGTCCAATAATGAGGGTAAACCTCAACATACTCACAAAATCTAATGTAGCATAATAAACAAACTTACATGAAAATGTAAAGACACATATTTATACATAACTGAAAAGAGTCCAACTTTACATAGGTATCACTTTTTGTATTGATTTCTTTCATCAATATGTGTTTTTCATCAAGAATGTTAACTGCAATCTGTTTTAGTATATTGTACTTCTGGGCAGAAAGTCAAAAGATTATTGACATGCAAAAGAAGAAGTTCAAGGAAGAGACATCAAACACTATATTACCTTGTATTTCTTGCATATCACAACAATCTCTTGAGATGGCAAAGGAGCCCTTCGATACTGTACATGCCCTCGACCACAACGATTATCTTCTTCCATGGTCTGTGTGTTCTAGATTGTCCCTCAGCAATATGTTCTCTGTAAACTTTCTCCATGTGGATGGTGCTATTATGAAAATTTAAAGCACAGACATGACATAGGGCACCTCAATGAAAATTATCATTCAAATGAAAATGAAATCTCGTGAATATTTATTGTTATGTTGAAAAACGGTAATGGTGGATCCAGAACCTCGAGCACCATTTTGAATAGAGATGTGGTTTAGATAATCAGTGATGATCTATCCTCCCTGCAAATGACTGTAATAAAAAAACAAATATTATACCAAGTATAAAACAAGAACATAACTTTATATAACTCTATACCTTTCCAATAAACAAAGGAAGAATAGTTGAATTTGTAACATAACCCATACTAAAAACAAAAGCAGCTGGTTTTCCAACAAAATTAACCACATACATTTCCAATTAATGTTACTTATGCAGGAAAGATGCATAGTATAAAATTAAACAGGATCATGCCTACCTACATCAACACGGGTACTACATGTGCTTGCGGAAAATCTTATCAAAAACTCAATAACACATGGGGTGCAATATTCATCAGAAGTAGCAAAACGAAGGTAATATATGATCTCAAGTTCAGGCACCTTTAAACTTTTGTGATCTGACTTCATAAACTTTTTTGGAGTTTATTTGAGCATTAAAAAATGTTTCAAAACACTTACTACTAACCATATATATTACATTGTACAATAGAGAAATATTCATACATCACCTGTCTAGTGGTAGTAACTTTATATACACATAGTTCTCTTAAAGCAATATACAAAACAATCGAAAAACCATAAAAGGCCAGTAGAAATGCCATGAATCAAACACAGAGACAAGCATATTAGCAGGACAAACATTATAGAAATAGAAATACAATAAAACCTGAAAATTACTAGCATCCCACCAATCGAACATTTTTCAGATGAAATCACGAAGTTGGCCAAAGGCAAAGTGCAAGCCTGACCAATTTAAATTCAAATCGAGTTCACACTATGTGTAATATACTCAAATTGAAATTCTTCTTAGACCTAAATTTGTATAAAACATTTTTAAAAGCAAAAAATGAAGAGATACTCATACATATTATAATTTTTGAGTACCAACAACATGGAGATACTGATTACAAGAAGATGACTGGCCTATATAATCGAAGTGACCAAATCTATCTTGCTTGCCGCATCTTGTATCTTCTCTTGTATAGATTCATATTCCGACAACCAAAGTTAGTTTTCTTCAAAAAATTTCTCCAGATATTTGAATGAAGGCAAATAAGGATAGAAAATAGTCACCATGTCAGACGGAGGAGAGACAATGGTTATTTGTTTGGGGGAAATGAGAAGAAAGGTTGTAGGAGTTAGGGTTTCATATCTAAGAGTAGCTATTTGGACAAAGTGACAATGGGTGTTTAATTTTTAGTGTAAAATTGTGTTTTTAATTTTGAAGAAGTTCTTTTTTATTTTTGGAAAATTTGAAATTGGAGGGAGAGTTATATATGTTGGAGGGAAAATAATATTTTAGTGAAAATTTTTGAAAAACTGCAAGGCCACACTTGTTAAGTGTTGTTTTTAAATTTATAAAAATAGAACACTTTAATAGTGTAGTCACATGTGTAAATAGGTGTTGCCAATTTTATCAAGATATCACAACGCTTAAAAAGTGTTGTCTATACCATTAAAGAGAACACTTAACAAGTGTCGCCAATATTATTGTAGTCAAAAGCTAACAACTAAGGCTACACTTCAAAAGTGTACCCAAATATCTTTTAGGCAACACTTTACAAGTGTTGTCCAGATTTAGTGTGGCCTTAGGCTTAAAATGGTGTAGTGACAGAACACACGGTCGGAAGACGTCGGGCATGGCAAGCCATCATTGGCCTTGTACAACAAAAGCTGTCAAACGATGTCGTGCGTGTCATGCAATCATCTCCCTTGGATTGCACAACGGAAGGAAATGTAGGTGTTGCATTACATCATTGCCTTTGAATAGCACACATGGTCGGAAGACGTCGGGCGTGGCATGCGAATATGGCCCTTAGGAAACACACACGGTTGGACAACGTCGGGCGTGACATGAAATCATCGCCCTTGGACAACACACATGGTCGATAATAGCATGCCCGCATAACCCTTGGCAACACACACGGTCAAACGACGTCGAGCGCGGTATGTAATCATAGCCCTTATATAGAACACACGGTACACGACGTCGGGCGTGGGATGCCCACATATCGCTTGGACAGCACACATGGACGGATGAAGTAGGGTGTGGCATGCAATCATCACCCTTTGACAGCACACACAATCGAACGAAGTCGGGCGTGGCATGCCATCATGGCCTTTGGACAGCATATATGGTCGGACAACCTCGAGTGTTGTAAGACATGATCGCCCTTACACTAAACACATTATCGGATGACTTCAAGAATGGTATGACATCATCACCCTTGAACTTGACACACGGACGGAAGACGTGGGGCGTAGTATGACATCATGTTCGTTGGACAACACACACATTTGGACGGCGTCGAGCGGCGCATGCCATTATGGCCCTTGGTTAGCATACATAGTAAGACGACATTTGGCATGGCATGTCATTGCCTCAGGCATGGCACACACGGTTAGACGACGTCGTACATGGCATGTCATCATAACCCTTGTACAACACACACGGTTGGACGACGTCGAGCTGGCAGGCCCGTGTAGCTCTTGGACAGCACACACGGTTTTACGATGTCGGGCATGGCATGCCATCAAAGCCCTTTGACATCACACACGAATGGACGATGTCCGGCGTGGAATGACATCATAGCCCTTGGACAGAACACACGGTCAGACGGCGTTGATCATGGCATGCCATTATGGACATTTAACAACACACACGGTCGGACGACGTCGGGTGTGGCATGCCATCATCTCCATTGGATTGCACATGCGGTTTGACGACTTCCGGCGTGGCATGTCATCACAACCCTTGGATAGCACACGTGGTTTGACAATTTTGAGTGTGGAATGCCTGCGTAGCCTTTAGACTGCACATACACACAGACTCCGTCAGATGTGGCATTACATCAAAGCCCTTTGACAACACACATGGTTTGATTACGCTGGGCGTGGCATGACATCAAAGCCCTTGGACACCAAAAACGGTCCGGTGACGTCGGGCCTGTCTAGGCATCATAGCCCTTGAATAGGGCACAGGGTCGGACACGTCGGGCGTGCCAAGCCTCATTTCCCTTGTAAAGCAAACACAGTTGGACGACGTCGGGCGTGGTATGCCACCATATCCCTTGGATTGAAAACACAAATCGACGATGTCGAGCTTGGCATGTCATTATTGGCCTTGGATAACACACATGGTCTGACAATAGCGGGCGTTGCCTGCCATTTTTGCCCTTCGACAACACACACGGTCAGACGACGTCGGGCGTGGCATGTCATCATCGCCCTTGGACATTATACATAGTTGGGCTTGGCATGCCCCCATAGTCCTAGGATATCACACATAGTAACATCACATCAGCCGTGGCATGTCATCATAGCCCATGGATAGCACCCGCGGTTGGACGAAGTAGGGCGTAGCATGCCCCCATAGCCCTTGGACAACACACACGGTCGGAAGAAGTCAGGAGTGGCATGCCATAAAAGTCTATGGATATCACACACGGTCTGACGAAGTCAAAATGGAATGTCATCATAGTCTTTGGATAGAACACACGGTCGGATGACGTCGGGCATGGAATGACCTCATCACCCTTGTACTACACAAGGGGATGGATGAAGTCGGCCATGGCATACCATCATTTACCTTTGACAGCACACACGATCGGATGACGTCGGTCTTGGCATGCCATCATGGCCCTTGGACAGGACATACGGTCGGACGACCTAGGGCATGGCATGCCATCATCGCCCTTGGACTAAACACACGGTCGGACGACGTCATGAATGGCATGCCATCATCTCGCTTGACCTTCACACACGGACGGACAATGTGGGGCATGACATGCCATCATATTACTTGTAAAATACACACGGTCGGACGACGTGGAGTGTTGCATACCATAATGGCCCTTGGACAGCATACACGGTGGGACGACATCGGCCATGGCATCCCATCAACGCCATTTAAAAGCACACATGGTCGGACAACATCAGGCGTGGCATGTCATCATGGCCTTTGGGAAGAACACAGGGTTGGACGACAGAGAACGTGCCATGCCTGCGTAGCCCTTAGACAACACACATGGTCGAATGACATTGGGTGTGTAATATCATTATAGCCCTTGGAAATCACACATTTTGACGACGTCGGTCATTGCATGCAAACGTAGCCCTTGGACAGCACACAAGGTCGGACGATGTCGGGCGTGGCATGCAATCACAGTTTTTGGACATCATACACAGTCTGACGATGTCAACCATGGCATGTAATCATAGCACTTGGACAACACACACGATAGGACGATGTCGGGCGTGGAATGCCATCATCTCCCTTTAACTGGACACACATTTTGACGATGTCGGGCATGGTATGTAATCATATCCCTTGGACAGCACACAAGGTCAGACGATGTCGGGCGTGGCATTTGATCATCTCCCTTGGATAGCACACACGGTGGGACGAAGTCGGGCGTGTCATGCCCATGTAGCCCTTGGACAGCACACATGGTGGGCCGACTTTGAGCTATAATACCTGCGTAGCGCTTGAAAAACACACACGGTTGAACGACATAGGGCATGGCATGCCATTAAAGCCCTTGGACAGCACTCACGGTCGGACAACGTCAGGCATGGCATGACATCGTAGCCCTTGGACAACATCCTTGGTCGGACGACGTCGAGTGTGGCATGCCCACATAACCCTCGAACTATATACACGGACGGCAATGTCGGGGCGTGGCATGACATCATCGCCCTTGGACAGCATACGCGGTGAGATGACATCGGGCGTAGTTTCCCATGTAGCCCTTCGACTACAAAGATGGTGGGACGACATCGGGCGTGTCATGCCCGCGTAGCCCTTTGACAGCACACACACAGTCGAAGAACGTCGGGTGTGGCATGCAATTAAAGCCTTTGTACAACACACACGTTCGGACAACGTCAGGCGTGGCATGGCATCGTAAACCTTAACCTTCACACACTATCAGACGACATGAAGCTTGGCATGCCATCAAATCCCTTGGACAACACACACGCTCGGAAGACGTTAGGCAAGGCATGGAATCAGAGCCCATGGATAGCATACACGACTAGACAACACCAGGCGTGGCAAGCCATCATTGCCCTTATACAGCACACACTGTCGAAGGACGTCGTGTGTGTCATGCCATCATGTATTTTGGATTGCACACCGGACGGCAATGTAGGTTTGGCATGACATCATTGCCCATGGATAGCACACCCGGTCGGACGACGTCGAGCGTGGCATGCCATTATGGCCCTTTGACGACACACACGGTTGGACAACGTCGGGCGTGACATGCAATCATTGCCCTTGGATAGCACACATGGTCGGGCATTGCATGCCCACGTAGCCCTTGCCAACACACACGATCAAACGACGTCGAGTGCAGCATGTCATCATAGCCCTTGGATAGCACACACAGTTGGACGACGTCGGGCATGGCATGCCATCAAAGACCTTGGACAACACTAACGGTCAAACGACGTCGGGCTTGGCATGGCATCATAGCCCTTAGACAGCGCAGACGATCGGACTACGTCGGACGTGGCATGCCATCAAAGCCCTTGGATAGCTCACATTGTCGGAAGAAGTCTGGCGTGGCATGGCATCATAGCCCTTGGATAGCACACACAATCGGACAACATCACGCGTGGCAAGCCATTCTTTCCTGTACAGCACACACTGTCGGATGATGTCGGGTGTGGCATGCCATTATCTCCCTTCAATTGCACACACGGTCGGACGACATAGGGTGTGGCATGCCATCAAAGCCCTTGAAAAGAACACATGGTAAGACGACGTCGTGAGTGGCATGGAATCATAGCCGTTGGACAACACACACGGTCGAATGACATTGGGCTTGGCATGCCAACGTAGCCCATGGAGAACACAAACGATCAAACAACATCGGGCCTTGCATGTAATCATAACCCTTGGACAGCACACACGGTCAGACGACGTCGGGCATGGCATAGCATCATAGCCCATAGACAACACACACGGTCGAACGACATTTGGCACGACATGTAATCATCGCCCTTGGTGAGCACAATTGGTGGGGCGTGGCATGCCAACGTAGCATATGGAGAACACACATGGTCAAACAACGTCGGGCATGGCATGTCATCATAGCCCTTGGACAACACACACGGTTGGACGACTTCGGGCGTGGCATGCATGCGTAGCACTTATATAGCACACACGGTCAAACGACGTCAGGCGTGGCATGCCACCAAAGCCCTTGGACAACACACACGATCGGGCGTGCAATGGTATCATATACCTCAGACAGCACACACGATCGATTTTGGAATGGTATTATAGCCCTTGGACAGCACAAAAGATCGGACGATGTGGGGCGTGGCTTGGCATCATAGCCCTTCACAAAACACACGGTCCGATGACGTGGGGCGTGGCATGCGATTTATCCCTTTGACAACACTCACGATTGGACAGCGTCATACGTGGCATGTAATCATAGACCTTGGAAAGCACATAGGGTCGGACCACGTCGGGCGTGGCATGCCATCATCTCCCTTGGACTTCACACACGGTCTGACAATGTCGGGCATGGCATGTAATCATAGTCCTTGGACAGCCAACATGGTCGGATGACGTCGTACATGGAAGATCATCGCCCTTTGACAGCATACACGGTGGGACGACGTCGAGCGTATCATGCCCACGTAGCCCTTGTACAACACACACGGTGGAACGATGTTGGGCGTGTCATGCCTGCGTAGCCCTTGAACAGCACACAAGGTCAGACGACATCGGGAGTGGTATGCCATCAAATTCCTTGAACAGCACAGACAGTTAGAAGACGTTTTGCGTGGCATGGCATCATAATACTTGGACAGCACACACGGTCGGATGACATCGATTTGGCATGCCATCATCGCCCTTGGACAGCACACACTGATGGACGATATTTTGCATGGCATGCCATAATTGCCCTTGGATAGCACACACGCTGGGATGACGTAGAGTGTTACATGCCCACATAGCACTTGGAAAACACACACGATGGGATAACATCAGGCCTGTTATGCCATTGTTGCCCTTTTATAACACACATGGTCGGACGACATCGAGCGTGGCATGGAATCATAGGCCTTGGACAGCACACACGGTCAGACGACATCGGGCGTAGCATGCCATCAAAGTCCATGGACAGCAAAGACGGTCGGGCGATGTCGGGCGTGGCATGGCATCATAGCCCTTGGACAACACACACGATCGGACGACGTCTGGAGTGGCAAGCTTCATTGCCCTTTAACAACAAACACTTTCAAACGACGTCAGGCATGGCATGACATTATCTCCCTTGGATTGCACATACGGTCGGACGACGTCGGACGTGGCATTGCATCATAGCCCATGGATACGACACAGGGTCAAACGACGTCGGGCGTGGCATTCCATCATCACCCTTTGATAGACTAAATGGTCGGTAGTGGCATGCCCATGTAGCCCTTATACAGCACACCCGGTCAGACAACGTCGGGTGTGGCATGTCATCATTCCCTTGGACAGCACACACGATCGAAAGACGTCAGGCGTTGCATGCCATCAAAGCCCTTGGACAGCACACACGATCGGACAACATCGGGCGTGGAATGGCATCATAGACCTTGGACCGCACAAACAGTCGGACGACATCAGGTGTGACAAGCCATTATGGCCCTTTGACAACACACACGGTCGGACGACGTCAGGTGTTGCATGACATCATCTCTATTGGACTGCACACATGGTATAACGATGTCGGGCATGACATGTCCTCATAGCCCTTGGACAACACTCACGGTTGGACGATGTCGTGTGTGGCTTGCCATTAAAGCCCTTGGACATCACAGACGGTCGGGCGACGTCGGGTATGGCATGACATCATAGCCCTCGAAAAGCACACACGGTTGTACGACGTCGGGTGTGGCAAGCCTCAATGCCCTTGTACACCAAACACTATCGGATGACGTCGGGCGTGGCATGCCATAATGTCTCTGGTACAGCACACACAATTCAATTACGTGAGGCGTGGCTTGACCACGTAGCCCTTGGAAAACGCACACGGTGGGACGACGTAGGGTGTGTCATGCCCACGTAGTCCTTGAAGAGCACACACGGTGAGACGATGTCGGGCGTGGCATGACATTAAAAAAATTGGATAGCTCTAACAGTCAAACGACGTCGGGCATAGCATGCCATCAAAGACCTTAGACAACACACATCATCGGACGACGTCAGGCGTGGCATGATATCAAAACCCTTGGACAGCAAATACGATCGAACTACATTGGGTGTGGAATGGCATCATAGCCCTTGAACAACACACACGGTCGGATGACGTCGGGCGTTGCATGCCTTTTTAGCCCTTGGACTGCACACACGGTTCGAGGATGTTGGGCGTGGCATGTAATCATATCCCTTGGACAGCACAATTGGTTGGACGACGTCAAGCATGGGATGCCCGCGTAGCCTTGGACAGCACATACGGTCGGATGATGTCAGGCGTGGCATGACATCAAAGACATTAGACAACACACACTGTAGAACGACGTAGGGTATGGTATGGCATCATAGCCCTTGGACAGCACACACGGTCGGATGATGTCGGTAGTGGCATGCCATCATCTCCATTGGCAGCACACACGGTCCGACGACGTCAGGCAATGCATACCATCAAAACCCTTGGCAGCACACACAGTCAGATAACATAGGGCGTGGGATGTCATCACCTCCCTTTGACAACACATATGATGGGACGACGTCGGGCGTGTCAATCCAACGTAGCACATGGACAACACACATGGTGGGTCGACATTAGGCGTGTCATGCCCTCGTATCCCTTGGATAGCACACACAGTCAGATGACGTTGGGAATGCCATCAAAGACCTTGGATTGCACACACGGTTGGACGACGTCGGATATGGGAAGCCTCATTGCCCTAGTACACCAAACACTATCGGATGACGTCGGGCGTGGCATGCAATCATGTCCCTGGGACAGCACACACAGTTGGATGACGTAAGGCGTGGCATGCCCACGTGTCCCTTGGACAACACACACGGTGGGACGACGTCACGCGTGTCATGCCGGCGTAGTCCTTGGAGAGCACACACAGACGGACGATGTCAAGCGTGGCATGCCATCAAAGCCCTTGGACAGCACTAACCGTCAAACGATGTCGTGCGTGGCATGGTATCATAGCCCTTGGACAGCACACATGGTCGGATGACGTCGATAGTGGTATGCCATCATCTCCATTGGACTGCACACACAGTCTGACAATGTCGAGCATGGCAGGTAATAATAGCCCTTGGATAGCACACTCGGTCGGACGACGTCGGGTGATGCAAGCCATCATTACCCTTGGATAGCACACAAAAAGGGAAGATGTCGGGCATGTCATGCCCATGTAGCCGTTGAACAGTTCACACGGTTGAATAACATTGTTGCGTCATGCCCGGGTAGCACTTGAAAAGCACACACAGTCAGACGATGTCGGACGTGGAATGCCATCATCTCCCTAGGATTGCAGACACGGACGGACGACGCCGGACATGGCATGCCATCATCACCCTTGGACAGCACACATGGTGAGACGACGTCGGACGTTTCATTCCCACTTAGCACTTGGACAACATACACGGTGGGATAACGGCGGGCATTGCATGCCAACAATTCCCTTGAATAACACACACAGTAAGACTACATTGGTGTGGCATGGCATCATAGCCCTTGACAACACACACGGTCGAACAACATCGGGTGTGGCATGCCATCAAAGCCCTTGGACAGCACATACGATCGGAAGACGTCTGGCGTGGCATCGCATCATAGCCTTTGGACAGCACACATAGTTGGACGACGTCGAGCCTGGCAAGCCATCATTTCCCTTGTACAGCACACACTATCGGATGATGTCGTGCACATAATGCCATTATCTCCCCTAAATTGCACACTTTGTCGGACAACATAGGGTGTGGAATGCCATCAAATCCCTTGGACAACACACATGGTCAGACGAAGTCAGGCGTGGAAGGGCTTTATATCCCTTGGACAACACATACGGTCGAACGACGTCGGGCGTTGCATGACATCATCTCCCTTGGACAGCACAACCTGTCGGGCTTGGCATGCCAGTGTATCCAATGGAAATTACACACGATCAAACGACATCGGGCGTGGCATGCCATTATAGCCCTTGGACAGCACACACGGTTGAATGACGTTGGGCATGGCATGCCCGCGTATCCCTTGGATAGCACACACGCTTGGAAGACGTCAGGCTTGGTATGCCATAAAATCCCGTGGACGGCACACAAAATGGTACGAAATTGGTCGTGGAATGGTATAATAGTCCCCGGATAGCACACACGGTCGGACAACGTAGCGCGTGATATGCCATTATGTCCCTTTGACAACACACACGGTCGGATAACGTCGGGCGTGGAATGCATTATAGCCCTTGGACAACACAGACAGTTGGATGACGTCGGGCGTGGCATGCCCGCATAGCCTTTGGACAGCCCACATGGTCGGACGATGTCAGGCGTGGCATTGCTTCATAGACTTTGGACTGAACACACGGTCAGACGACGTGGGGCGTGGCATGCCATTGTTGCCCTTTGACAACACACACGGTCGGACGACATTAGACGTGGCATGGAATCATAGACCTTGGACAGCACACACGGTCAGACGACGTCGGGCGGGGTATGCCATCATCTCTCTTAGACTTCACCCACAGTCTGACGATATTGGGCATGGCATTTCATCATATTCCCTGGACAGAACACACGGTCGGACGTAGTTGGGTTTTGCAGATCATTGCCCTTGGACAGCATACACAGTGAGACAACATCGGGCGTATCATGCCCACGTAGCCCTTATCGGGCGTTGCTTTTCATTTTGGCCCTTTGAAAACATACATGGTAAAACAAAGTCAGGCGCGCATGCAATCATTTCCCTTGGACATTACACAAAGTTGGGCTTGGCATAACCGCGTAGCCCTAGGACAGCACACACGGTAACATAACATCAGGTGTGACATGTCATCATAGCCCTTTGGCAGCACCCACGGTTGGACGACGTTGGGTGTACCATGCTCGCGTAGCCCTTGGAAAACACACACGGTCATAAGAAGTCAGGAGTGGCATGCCATCATAGTATTTTAACAGCACACACAGTCTGACGATGTCGGAATGGAATGTCATCATAGCCTTTGGATAGCACACACGGTCGAATGACGTCGGGCATGGCATGCAATCATCACCCTTGGACTGCACAAGCGGAGAGATGAAGTGGGGCGTGTCATGCCATCATTGCCCTTTGACAGCACACACGGTCGAATGACGTCGGGCATGGCATACCATCATGGCCCTTGGACAGGACATACGGTCGAACGACCTCGGGAGTGGAATGCCATCATCGCCCTTAGACTAAACACATAGTCGGACGACGTCAGGAATGGCATGCCATAATCGCCCTTGACCTTCACACAAGGACGAACAACGTGAGGCATGACATGCCATCATATTAATTGGACAACACACACAGTCGGACGACGTGGAGCGTTGCATACCATTATGGACCTTGGACAACATACACGGTCTGACGACATCGGGCGTGGCATGCCATCATCGCCCTTAAAAAGTACACATGGTCGGACAACATCAGGTGTGGCATGTCATCATGGCCTTTTGAAAGAACACAGGGTTGGACGACAGCGGGCGTGGTATTCCTCCGTAGCCCTTAGACAGCACATTGGGTGTGGAATATCATTATAGCCCTTGGACAGGACACACGGTTGGACGACGTCGGTCATTGCATGCCAACGTAGCCCTTGGAAAGCACACATGGTCAGACGACGTCGGGCGTGGCATGCAATCATAGTCCTTTGACATCATACACGGTCTAATAATGTCGGGCATGGCATGTAATCATAGACTTTGGACAACACACACGGTAGGACGACGTCGGGCGTGGAATTCCATCATCTCCCTTAGACTGGACAAAAGGTCTGACGATGTCGGGCATGGCATGTAATCATAGCCCTTGTAAAACACACACGGTCGGACAACGTCGGGCGTGGCATTCGATCATCACCCTTATACTGCACACACGGTGGGACGACATCGGGCGTATCATGCCCACGTAGCCCTTGGACAACAGACACGGTGGGATAACGTCAAGCTAAGATGCCTGCGTAGCCCTTGAACAACACACACGATCAAACGACGTCGGGCATGGCATGCCATCAAAGCACTTGGACAGCACACACGTTCACACAATGTCAGGCGTGGCATGCCATCATAGCCCTTGGACTATATACACGGACAGAAAATGTTGGGCGTGGCATGACATCATCGCCCTTGGAAAGCACACACTGTGAGATGACATCGAGCGGGTCATTCCCACGAAGCCCTTCGATAATATACATGGTGGGACGACATTGGGCGTGTCATGTCCGCGTAACCCCTGGACAACACACAGAGTGGAACGACGTCGGGCGTGGCATGCCATTAAAGCCTATGGATAGCACACACGGTCGGACAATGTCAGGCGTGGCATGGCATCGTAGCCCTTAACCTTCACACACGATCGGACGACATCGGGCGTGGCATGCCATAAAAGCGCTTGGACAGCACAAACGGTCGGATGACGTCGGGCCTGTCTAGGCATCATAGACCTTGAATAGGGCACAGGGTCGGACAACGTCGGGCGTGCCAAGCCTCATTTCCCTTGTACAGCAAACACAGTTGGACGACGTCGGGCGTGGTATGCCACCATATCCCTTGGATTGAAAACACAAATCGACGATGTCGAGCGTGGCATGTCATTATTGGCATCGGATAACACACATGGTCTGACAATATCGGGCGTTGCCTGCCATTTTTGCCCTTCGACAACACACACGGTCAGACAACGTCGGGCGTGGCATGTCATCATAGCCCTTGGACATTATACATAGTTGGGCTTGGCATGCCCCCATAGTCCTAGGATATCACACATAGTAACATCACATCAGCCGTGGCATGTCATCATAGCCCATGGATAGCACCCGCGGTTGGACGAAGTAGGGCGTAGCATGCACCCATAGCCCTTGGACAACACACACGGTCGGAAGAAGTCAGGAGTGGCATGCCATAAAAGTCTATGGATATCACACACGGTCTGACGAAGTCAAAATGGAATGTCATCATAGTCTTTGGATAGAACACACGGTCGGATGACGTCGGGCATGGAATGACCTCATCACCCTTGTACTGCACAAGCAGACGGATGAAGTCAGCCATGGCATACCATCATTTACCTTTGACAGCACACACGATCGGATGACGTCGGTCTTGGCATGCCATCATGGCCCTTGGACAGGACATACGATCGGACGACCTAGGGCATGGCATGCCATCATCGCCCTTGGGCTAAACACACGGTCGGACGACGTCATGAATGGCATGCCATCTTCTCGCTTGACCTTCACACACGGACGGACGATGTGGGGCATGACATGCCATCATATTACTTGGAAAATACACATGGTCGGACGACGTGGAGTGTTGAATGCCATAATGGCCCTTTGACAGCATACACGGTCGGACGACATCGGCCATGGCATCCCATCAACGACCTTAAAAAGAACACATGGTCGGACAACATCAGGCGTGGCATGTCATCATGGCCTTTGGGAAGAACACAGGGTTGGACGACAGAGAACATGCCATGCCTGCGTAGCCCTTGGACAACACACATGGTCGAATGACATTGGGTGTGTAATATCATTATAGCCCTTGGACATCACACATTTTGACGACATCGGTCATTGCATGCAAACGTAGCCCTTGGACAGCACACACGGTCGGACGATGTCGGGCGTGGCATGCAATCATAGTTCTTGGACATCATACACAGTCTGACGATGTCAGGCATGGCATGTAATCATAGCACTTGGACAACACACACGATAGGACGACGTCGGGCGTGGAATGCCATCATCTCCCTTTGACTGGACACACATTTTGACACATGTCGGCATGGTATGTAATCATAGCCCTTGGACAGCACACAAGGTCAGACGATGTCGGGCGTGGCATTCGATCATCTCCCTTGGATAGCACACACGGTGGGACGAAGTCGGGCGTGTCATGCCCATGTAGCCCTTGGACAACACACACGGTGGGCCGACTTCGAGCTATAATACCTGCGTAGCGCTTGAAAAACACACACGGTTGAACGACATAGGGCATGGCATGCCATTAAAGCCCTTGGACAGCACTCACGGTCGGACAACGTCAGGCGTGGCATGACATCGTAGCCCTTGGACAACATCCTCGGTCGGACGACGTCGAGTGTGGCATGCCCACATAGCCCTCGAACTATATACACGGACGGCAATGTCGGGGCGTGGCATGACATCATCGCCCTTGGACAGCATACGCGGTGAGATGACATCGGGGGTAGATTCCCATGTAGCCCTTCGACAACAAACATGGTGGGACGAAATCTGGCGTGTCATGCCCGCGTAGCCCTTTGAAAGCACACACAGTCGAAGAACGTAGGGCGTGGAATGCAATTAAAGCCTTTGTACAACACACACGGTCGGACAACGTCTGGCGTGGCATGACATCGTAGCCCTTAACCTTCACACACTATCTGACGACATGGAGCTTGGCATGCCATCAAATCCCTTGGACAACACACACGGTCGGAAGACGTTAGGCAAGGCATGGAATCAGAGCCCATGGATAGCATACACGACTAGACAACACCGGGCGTGGCAAGCCATCATTGCCCTTATACAGCACACACTGTCGAAGGACGTCGGGTGTGTCATGCCATCATGTCCCTTGGATTGCACACCGGAGGCAATGTAGGTGTGGCATGACATCATTGCCCATGGATAGCACACCCGGTCGGACGACGTCGAGCGTGGCATGCCATTATGGCACTTTGACAACACACACGGTTGGACAACGTCGGGCGTGACATGCAATCATTGCCCTTGGATAGCACACATGGTCGGGCATTGCATGCCCACGTAGCCCTTGCCAACACACACGGTCAAACGACGTCGAGTGCAGCATGTCATCATAGCCCTTGGATAGCACACACAGTTGGACGACGTCGGGCATGGCATGCCATCAAAGACCTTGGACAACACTAACGGTCAAACGACGTCGGGCTTGGCATGGCATCATAGCCCTTGGACAGCGCAAACGATCGGACTACGTCGGACGTGGCATGCCATCAAAGCCTTTGGATAGCTCACATTGTCGGAAGAAGTCTGGCGTGGCATGGCATCATAGCCCTTGGATAGCACAGACAATCGGACAACATCACGCGTGGCAAGCCATTCTTTCCTGTACAGCACACACTGTCCGATGATGTCGGGTGTGGCATGCCATTATCTCCCTTCAATTGCACACACGGTCGGACGACATAAGGTGTGGCATGCCATCAAAGCCCTTGAGAAGAACACATGGTAAGACGACGTCGTGAGTGGCATGGAATCATAGTCGTTGGACAACACACATGGTCGAATGACATTGGGCTTGGCATGCCAACGTAGCCCATGGAGAACACAAGCGATCAAACAACATCGGGCCTTTCATGTAATCATAACCCTTGGACAGCACACACGGTCAGACGACGTCGGGCATGGCATGGCATCATAGCCCATAGACAACACACACGGTCGAACGACATTTGGCCCGGCATGTAATCATCGCCCTTGGTGAGCACAATTGGTGGGGCGTGGCATGCCAACGTAGCCCATGGAGAACACACATGGTCAAACAACGTCGGGCGTGGCATGTCATCATAGCCCTTGGACAACACACACGGTTGGACGACTTCGGGCGTGGCATGCATGCGTAGCACTTATATAGCACACACGGTCAAACGACGTCAGGCGTGGCATGCCACCAAAGCCCTTGGACAACACACACGATCGGGCGTGCAATGGTATCATATACCTCAGACAGCACACACGATCGATTTTGGAATGGTATTATAGCCCTTGGACAGCACAAAAGATCGGACGATGTGGGGCGTGGCTTGGCATCATAGCCCTTCACAAAACACACGGTCCCATGACGTGGAGCGTGGCATGCAATTTATCCCTTTGACAACACTCACGATTGGACAGCGTCATACGTGTCATGTAATCATAGACCTTGGAAAGCACATAGGGTCGGACCACGTCGGGCGTGGCATGCCATCATCTCCCTTGGACTTCACACACGGTCTGACAATGTCGGGCATGGCATGTAATCATAGTCCTTGGACAGCCAACATGGTCGGACGACGTCGGGCATGGAAGATCATCGCCCTTTGACAGCATACACGGTGGGACGACGTCGAGCGTATCATGCCCACGTAGCCCTTGTACAACACACACGGTGGAACGATGTTGGGCGTGTCATGCCTGCGTAGCCCTTGAACAGCACACAAGGTCAGACGACATCGGGAGTGGTATGCCATCAAATTCCTTGAACAGCACAGACAGTTAGAAGACGTTTTGCGTGGCGTGGCATCATAATACTTGGACAGCACACACGGTCGGATGACATCGATTTGGCATGCCATCATCGCCCTTGGACAGCACACACGGATGGACGATGTTTTGCGTGGCATGCCATAATTGCCCTTGGATAGCACACACGCTGGGATGACGTAGAGTGTTACATGCCCACATAGCACTTGGACAACACACACGATGGGACAACATCAGGCCTGTTATGCCATTGTTGCCCTTTTATAACACACATGGTCGGACGACATCGGGCGTGTCTTGACATCAAAGACCTTGGAAAAAACACACGGGCGTACTACGTCGGGCGTGGCATGGAATCATAGGCCTTGGACAGCACACACGGTCAGACGACATCGGGCGTGGCATGCCATCAAAGTCCATGGACAGCAAAGACGGTCGGGCGATGTCGGGCGTGGCATGGCATCATAGCCCTTGGACAACACACACGGTCGGACGACGTCTGGAGTGGCAAGCTTCATTGCCCTTTAACAACAAACACTTTCAAACGACGTCAGGCATGGCATGACATTATCTCCCTTGGATTGCACATACGGTCGGACGACGTCGGACGTGGCATTGCATCATAGCCCATGGATACGCCACAGGGTCAAACAACGTCGGGCGTGGCATTCCATCATCACCCTTTGATAGACTAAATGGTCGGTAGTGGCATGCCCATGTAGCCCTTATACAGCACACCCGGTCAGACAACGTCGGGTGTGGCATGTCATCATTCCCTTGGACAGCACACACGATCGAAAGACGTCAGGCGTTGCATGCCATCAAAGCCCTTGGACAGCACACACGATCGGACGACATCGGGCGTGGAATGGCATCATAGACCTTGGACCGCACAAACAGTCGGACGACATCAGGTGAAAAAAGCCATTATGGCGCTTTGACAACACACACGGTCGGACGACGTCAGGTGTTGCATGACATCATCTCTATTGGACTGCACACATGGTATAACGATGTCGGGCGTGACATGTCCTCATAGCCCTTGGACAACACTCACGGTTGGACGATGTCGTGTGTGGCTTGCCATTAAAGCCCTTGGACATCACAGACGGTCGGGCGATGTTGGGTTTTGCATGACATCATAGCCCTCAAAAAGCACACACGGTTGTACGACGTCGGGTGTGGCAAGCCTTAATGCCCTTGTACACCAAACACTATCGGATGACGTCGGCCGTGGAATGCCATAATGTATCTGGTACAGCACACACAATTCAATTACGTGAGGCGTGGCTTGACCACGTAGCCCTTGGAAAACGCACACGGTGGGACGACGTAGGGTGTGTCATGCCCGCGTAGTCCTTGAAGAGCACACATGGTGAGACGATGTCGGGCGTGGCATGACATTAAAAAAATTGGATAGCTCTAACAGTCAAACGACGTCAGGCATAGCATGCCATCCAAGACCTTAGACAGCACACATGATCGGACGACGTCAGGCGTGGCATGATATCAAAGCCCTTGGACAGCAAATACGATCGAACTACATTGGGTGTGGAATGGCATCATAGCCCTTGAACAACACACACGGTCGGATGACGTCGGGCGTTGCATGCCTTTTTAGCCCTTGGACTGCACACACGGTCCGAGGATGTTGGGCGTGGCATGTAATCATATCCCTTGGACAGCACAATTGGTTGGACGACGTCAAGCATGGGATGCCCGCGTAGCCTTGGACAGCACATACGGTCGGATGATGTCAGGCGTGGCATGACATCAAAGACATTAGACAACACACACTGTAGAAAGACGTAAGGTATTGTATGGCATCATAGCCCTTGGACAGAACACACGGTCGGATGACGTCGGTAGTGGCATGCCATCATCTCCATTGGCAGCACACACGGTCCGACGACGTCAGGCAATGCATACCATCAAAACCCTTGGCAGCACACACAGTCAGATAACATCGGGCGTGGGATGTCATCATCTCCCTTTGACAACACACATGATGGGACGACGTCGGGCGTGTCAATCCAACGTAGCACATGGACAACACACATGGTGGGTCGACATTAGGCGTGTCATGCCCTCGTATCCCTTGGATAGCACACACAGTCAGATGACGTTGGGAATGCCATCAAAGACCTTGCATTGCACACACGGTTGGACGACGTCGGGTGTGGCAAGCCTCATTGCCCTAGTACACCAAACACTATCGGATGACGTCGGGCGTGGCATGCCATCATGTCCCTGGGACAGCACACAAAGTTGGATGACGTAAGGCGTGGCATGCCCACGTGTCCCTTGGACAACACACACGGTGGGACGACGTCACGCGTGTCATGCCCGCGTAGTCCTTGGAGAGCACACACAGTCGGACGATGTCAGGCGTGGCATGCCATCAAAGCCCTTGGACAGCACTAACGGTCAAACGATGTCGTGCGTGGCATGGTATCATAGCCCTTGGACAGCACACATGGTCGGATGACGTCGATAGTGGTATGCCATCATCTCCATTGGACTGCACACACAGTCTGACAATGTCGAGCATGGCATGTAATAATAGACCTTGGATAGCACACTCGATCGAACAACATCGGGTGTGGCATGCCATCAAAGCCCTTGGACATCACAGACGGTCGGGCGACGTCGGTTATGCCATGACATCATAGCCCTCGGAAAGCACACACGGTTGTACGAAGTCGGGCGTGGCAAGCCTCATTGCCCTTGTGCACCAAACACTATCGGATGACGTCGAGCGTGGCATGCCATAATGTCCCTGGTACAGCACACACAGTTGAATTACGTGACGCGTGGCTTGACCACGTAGACCTTGGACAACACACACGGTGGGACGACGTCGTGCGTGTCATGCCTGCGTAGTCCTTGAAGATCACACACGGTTGGACGATGTCGGGCGTGGCATGACATTAAACCCATTGGACAACACTAACGGTCAAACGATGTTGGGCATAGCATGCCATCAAAGACCTTAGACAACACACATGATCGGACGACGTCAGGCGTGGCATGATATCAAAGCCCTTGGACAGCATATGCGATCAGACAACATTGGGTGTGGCATGGCATCATAGACCTTGGACAAAACACACGGTGGGATGACGTAGGGCCTGTCATGCCCGTGTAGTCCCTGAAGAGCACACACGGTTAGACGATTTAGGGCATGGAATGGCATTAAACCCATTGGACAACACTAACGATCGAATTAAGTCGGGCATAACATGCCATCAAAGACCTTAGACAGCATATATGATCGGACGACGTCAGGCGTGGAATGATATCAAAGCCCTTGGACAGCAAATACGATCGAACTACATTGGGTGTGGCATGGCATCATAGCCCTTGAACAACACCGACGCTCGGACGACGTCGGGCATTGCAAGACTTTTTAGCCCTTGGACTGCACACACGGTCTGAGGATGTTGGGCGTGGCATGTAATCATATCCCTTGGACAGCACAATCGGTTTCACGACGTCAAGCGTGGCGTGCCCGCGTAGCCTTGGACAGCACATACGGTCGGACGACGTCGAGCGTGGCATGCCATCAAACCCCTTGGACAACACACACGGTCGGAAGACGTCGGGCAAGGCATGGCATCAGAGCCCTTGGATAGCACACACGACCAGACGACATCGGGCATGGTAAGCCATCATTGCCCTTATACAACACACACTGTCAAAGGTCGTCGGGTGTGTCATGCCATCATCTCCCTTGGATTGTAAACCGAACGGCAATGTAGGTGTGGCATGACATCATAGCCTATGGATAGCACACACGGTCGGACGACGTTGGCGTGGCATGCAAATATGGCCCTTTGACAACACACACGGTTGGACAACGTCGGGCGTTGCTTGCTTGCGGAGCCTTTAGACTGCAGAGATGGTAGGACAACATCAGGCATGCCGTCAAAGCCCTTGGACAGCACACAAGATATGACGACGTCGGGTGCGGGATGGCATCATAGCCGTTCGATAGAACATATGGTCGGCTGACGTCAGGCGTGGCATGCCATTATGGCCCTTTGACAACACATATTGTTAGACGACGTTAGGCGTGGCATCCCATCAAGCCCTTAGATAGCACAGACGATCGGGCGACGTCAGGCATTGCATGCATCAAAGCACGTGGAAAACTGAGACGGTCGCATGACGTTGGGTGTGGCATGGCATCATAGCCCTTGGACATCACACACAGTCGGATAACGTCGGCTGTGGCATGCCATCATCTTCATTGGAATGCACACACGGCCAAACGACGTCGGGATGGCATGACCATGTAGCCGTTGGACAGAACAAATGGTCTGACGACGTCGGGCGTGGCATGTCATCATAGCCCTTGGACAGAAAAATCGCTTGGATGACGTCGGGTGTCGCATGCTCTCGTAGCCCTTGGTAAGCACAAACGGTCAGACGATGTCAGGCGTGGCATGTCATCATAGCCCTTGGGCAGAAAAATCGCTTGGATGACGTCGGGTGTCGCATGCTCTCGTAGCCCTTGGTAAGCACAAACGGTCAGACGATGTCAGGCGTGGCATGTCATCATAGCCCTTGGGCAGAAAAATCGCTTGGATGACGTCGGGTGTCGCATGCTCTCGTAGCCCTTGGTAAGCACAAACGGTCAGACGATGTCAGGCGTGGCATGTCATCATAGCCCTTGGGCAGAAAAATCGCTTGGATGACGTCGGGTGTCGCATGCTCTCGTAGCCCTTGGTAAGCACAAACGGTCAGACGATGTCAGGCGTGGCATGTCATCATAGCCCTTGGGCAGAAAAATCGCTTGGATGACGTCGGGTGTCGCATGCTCTCGTAGCCCTTGGTAAGCACAAACGGTCAGACGATGTCAGGCGTGGCATGTCATCATAGCCCTTGGGCAGAAAAATCGCTTGGATGACGTCGGGTGTCGCATGCTCTCGTAGCCCTTGGTAAGCACAAACGGTCAGACGATGTCAGGCGTGGCATGTCATCATAGCCCTTGGGCAGAAAAATCGCTTGGATGACGTCGGGTGTCGCATGCTCTCGTAGCCCTTGGTAAGCACAAACGGTCAGACGATGTCAGGCGTGGCATGTCATCATAGCCCTTGGGCAGAAAAATCGCTTGGATGACGTCGGGTGTCGCATGCTCTCGTAGCCCTTGGTAAGCACAAACGGTCAGACGATGTCAGGCGTGGCATGTCATCATAGCCCTTGGGCAGAAAAATCGCTTGGATGACGTCGGGTGTCGCATGCTCTCGTAGCCCTTGGTAAGCACAAACGGTCAGACGATGTCAGGCGTGGCATGTCATCATAGCCCTTGGGCAGAAAAATCGCTTGGATGACGTCGGGTGTCGCATGCTCTCGTAGCCCTTGGTAAGCACAAACGGTCAGACGATGTCAGGCGTGGCATGTCATCATAGCCCTTGGGCAGAAAAATCGCTTGGATGACGTCGGGTGTCGCATGCTCTCGTAGCCCTTGGTAAGCACAAACGGTCAGACGATGTCAGGCGTGGCATGTCATCATAGCCCTTGGGCAGAAAAATCGCTTGGATGACGTCGGGTGTCGCATGCTCTCGTAGCCCTTGGTAAGCACAAACGGTCAGACGATGTCAGGCGTGGCATGTCATCATAGCCCTTGGGCAGAAAAATCGCTTGGATGACGTCGGGTGTCGCATGCTCTCGTAGCCCTTGGTAAGCACAAACGGTCAGACGATGTCAGGCGTGGCATGTCATCATAGCCCTTGGGCAGAAAAATCGCTTGGATGACGTCGGGTGTCGCATGCTCTCGTAGCCCTTGGTAAGCACAAACGGTCAGACGATGTCAGGCGTGGCATGTCATCATAGCCCTTGGGCAGAAAAATCGCTTGGATGACGTCGGGTGTCGCATGCTCTCGTAGCCCTTGGTAAGCACAAACGGTCAGACGATGTCAGGCGTGGCATGTCATCATAGCCCTTGGGCAGAAAAATCGCTTGGATGACGTCGGGTGTCGCATGCTCTCGTAGCCCTTGGTAAGCACAAACGGTCAGACGATGTCAGGCGTGGCATGTCATCATAGCCCTTGGGCAGAAAAATCGCTTGGATGACGTCGGGTGTCGCATGCTCTCGTAGCCCTTGGTAAGCACAAACGGTCAGACGATGTCAGGCGTGGCATGTCATCATAGCCCTTGGGCAGAAAAATCGCTTGGATGACGTCGGGTGTCGCATGCTCTCGTAGCCCTTGGTAAGCACAAACGGTCAGACGATGTCAGGCGTGGCATGTCATCATAGCCCTTGGGCAGAAAAATCGCTTGGATGACGTCGGGTGTCGCATGCTCTCGTAGCCCTTGGTAAGCACAAACGGTCAGACGATGTCAGGCGTGGCATGTCATCATAGCCCTTGGGCAGAAAAATCGCTTGGATGACGTCGGGTGTCGCATGCTCTCGTAGCCCTTGGTAAGCACAAACGGTCAGACGATGTCAGGCGTGGCATGTCATCATAGCCCTTGGGCAGAAAAATCGCTTGGATGACGTCGGGTGTCGCATGCTCTCGTAGCCCTTGGTAAGCACAAACGGTCAGACGATGTCAGGCGTGGCATGTCATCATAGCCCTTGGACAGCACACACGGTCGGACGACGTCGGGCATGGCAAGCCATCATTGCCCTTGGATAGCACATACGGAGGGACGACGTCGGGTGTGCCATTCCCACGTAGCCCTTGAACACTACACACGATTGGATGACATCGTGTGCGTCCTGCCAGCGTAGCCCTTAGGCATTACACACGGTAGGACGATGTCGGCTGTGTCATGCTATTCAAACCCTGTGACAGCACACACGGTTGTATTATGTTGGGCGTGGCATGGCATCATATTCCTTGGACCGCACACACAGTCAGACGACGTCGGGCGTGTAATGCCCGCGAAGTCCTAGCAGAGCACACATGGTCGGACGACGTCGGGCGTGGCATGCCATTAAAGCGCTCGGACAACACTAATAGTTAAAAGACGTCGGGCGTCGCATGTCATCATATCCCTTAGACAGCACTCACGGTCGGACGACGTCGAACGTGGCATGCCATCAAAGCCCTTGGACAGCACATACGGTCGGAAGACGTCTGGCGTGGCATGGCATCATAGCCTTTGGACAGCACACATAGTTGGACGACGTCGATCCTGGCAAGCCATCATTTCCCTTGTACAGCACACACTATCGGATGATGTCGTGCATATAATGCCATTATCTCCCCTAGATTGCACACTTTGTCGGACAACATAGGGTGTGGAATGCCATCAAAGCCCTTGGACAACACACATGGTCAGACGAAGTCAGGCGTGGAAGGGCATTATATCCCTTGGACAACACATACGGTCGAACGACGTCGGGCGTTGCATGACATCATCTCCCTTGGACAGCACAACCTGTCGGGCTTGGCATGCCAGTGTATCCAATGGAAATTACACACGATCAAACGACATCGGGCGTGGCATGCCATTATAGCCCTTGGACAGCACACACGGTTGAATGACGTCAGGCGTGGCATGCCCGCGTATCCCTTGGATAGCACACACGCTTGGAAGACGTCAGGCGTGGTATGCCATAAAATCCCTTGGACGACACACAAAATGGTACGAAATTGGCCATGGAATGGCATAATAGTCCTCGGATAGCACACACGGTCGGAGAACGTAGCGCGTGATATGCCATTATGTCCCTTTGATAACACACACGGTCGCATAACGTCGTGCGTGGAATGCATTATAGCCCTTGGACAACACAGACAGTTAAATGACGTCGGGCGTGGCATGCCCGCATAGCCTTTGGACAGCACACACGGTCGGACGATGTCGGGCGTGGCATTGCTTCATAGGTGAACACACGGTCAGACGACGTGGGGCGTGGCATGCCATTGTTGCCCTTTGACAACACACACGGTCGGACGACATTAGACGTGGCATGGAATCATAGACCTTGGACAGCACTCACGGTCAGACGACGTCGGGCGGGGTATGCCATCGTCTCTCTAAGACTTCACCCACAGTCTGACGATATTGGGCATGGCATTTCATCATATTCCCTGGACAGAACACACGCTCGGCCGTAGTTGGGTTTTGCAGATCATCGCCCTTGGACAGCATACACGGTGAGACAACATCGGGCGTATCATGCCCACGTAGCCCTTATCGGGCGTTGCTTTTCATTTTGGCCCTTTGAAAACATACATGGTAAAACAAAGTCAGGCGCGCATGCAATCATTGCCCTTGGACATTACACAATGTTGGGCTTGGCATGACCGCGTAGCCCTAGGACAGCACACACGGTAACATAACATCAGGCGTGACATGTCATCATAGCCCTTTGACAGCACCCACGGTTGGACGACGTTGGGCGTACCATGCTCGCGTAGCCCTTGGAAAACACACACGGTCATAAGAAGTCAGGAGCGGCATGCCATCATAGTATTTGAACAGCACACACAGTCTGACGATGTCGGAATGGAATGTCATCATAGCCTTTGGATAGCACACACGGTCGAATGACGTCGGGCATGGCATACCATCATGGCCATTGGACAGGACATACGGTCGAACGACCTCGGGAGTGGAATGCCATCATCGCCCTTAGACTAAACACACAGTCGGACGACGCCAGGAATGGCATGCCATCATCGCCCTTAACCTTCACACACGGACGAACAACGTGAGGCATGACATGCCATCATATTAATTGGACAACACACACAGTCGGACGACGTGGAGCGTTGCATACCATTATGGACCTTGGACAACATACACGGTCTGACGACATTGGGCGTGGCATGCCATCATCGCCCTTAAAAAGTACACATGGTCGGACAACATCAGGTGTGGCATGTCATCATGGCCTTTTGAGAGAACACAGGGTTGGACGACAGCGGGCGTGGAATTCCTCCGTAGCCCTTGGACAGCACATTTGGTGTGGAATATCATTATAGCCCTTGGACAGGACACACAGTTGGACGACGTCGGTCATTGCATGCCAACGTAGCCCTTGGAAAGCACACATGGTCAGACGACGTCGGGCGTGGCATGCAATCATAGTCCTTTGACATCATACACGGTCTAACGATGTCGGGCATGGCATGTAATCATAGCACTTGGACAACACACACGGTAGGATGACGTCGGGCGTGGAATTCCATCATCTCCCTTAGACTGGACAAAAGGTCTGACGATGTCGGGCATGGCATGTAATCATAGCCCTTGTAAAACACACACGGTCGAACAACGTCGGGCGTGGCATTCGATCATCACCCTTATACTGCACACACGGTGGGACGACGTCGGGCGTATCATGCCCACGTAGCCCTTGGACAACAGACACGGTGGGATAACGTCGAGCTAAGATGCCTGCGTAGCCCTTGAACAACACAAACGATCAAACGATGTCGGGCATGGCATGCCATCAAAGCACTTGGACAGCACACACGTTCACACAATGTCAGACGTGGCATGCCACCATAGCCCTTGGACTATATACACGGACAGAAAATGTTGGGCGTGGCATGACATCATCGCCCTTGGAAAGCACGCACTGTGAGATGACATCGAGCGCATCATTCCCACGAAGCCCTTCGATAATATACATGGTGGGACGACATTCGGCGTGTCATGTCCGCGTAACCCTTGGACAACACACAGAGTCGAACGACGTCGGGCGTTGCATGCCATTAAAGCCTCTGGATAGCACACACGGTCGGAAAATGTCAGGCGTGGCATGGCATCGTAGCCCTTAACCTTCACACACGATCGGACGACATCGGGCGTGGCATGCCATTAAAGCGCTTGGACAGCACAAACGGTCGGATGACGTCGGGTAAGGCATGGCATCAAAGCTCTTGGATAGCACACACGGTCGGACGACGTCAGGCGTGACATTCCATCAAAGCCCTTGGACAGCACACACGGTCTGAATACATCGAGTGTGGCATGGAATCATTGCACTTGAACAACACACGTTGTCGGAAGACGTTGGGTAAGGAATGGCATTAGTGCCGTTTGACAGAACACACGGTCGGAAGACGTCGGGCATGGCAAGCCATCATTGGCCTTGTACAACACACACTGTCAAACGATGTCGTGCGTGTCATGCAATCATCTCCCTTGGATTGCACAACGGACGGAAATGTAGGTGTTGCATTACATCATTGCCTTTGAATAGCACACATGGTCGGAAGACGTCGGGCGTGGCATGCCATTATGGCCCTTTGAAAACACACACGGTTGGACAAGGTCGGGCGTGACATGAAATCATCGCTCTTGGACAACACACATGGTCGATAATAGCATGCCCGCATAACCCTTGGCAACACACACGGTCAAACGACGTCGAGCGCGGTATGNGCCCTTATATAGCACACACGGTACACGACGTCGGGCGTGGGATGCCCACATATCGCTTGGACAGCACACATGGACGGATGAAGTAGGGTGTGGCATGCAATCATCACCCTTTGACAGCACACACAATCGAACGAAGTCGGGCGTGGCATGCCATCATGGCCTTTGGACAGCATATATGGTCGGACAACCTCGAGCGTGGTAAGACATGATCGCCCTTACACTAAACACATTATCGGATGACTTCAAGAATGGTATTACATCATCACCCTTGACCTTGACACACGGACGGAAGACGTGGGGCGTCGCATGACATCATGTTCGTTGGAAAACACACACGTTTGGACGGCGTCGAGCGGCGCATGCCATTATGGCCCTTGGTTAGCATACATAGTAAGACGACATTTGGCATGGCATGTCATCGCCTCTGGCATGGCACACACGGTTAGACGACGTCGGACATGGCATGTCATCATAGCCCTTGTACAACACACACGGTTGGACGACGTCGAGCGTTGCATGCCCGTGTAGCTCTTGGACAGCACACATGGTTTTACGAGGTCGGGCATGGCATGCCATCAAAGCCCTTGGACATCACACACGAATGGACGATGTCGGGCGTGGAATGACATCATAGCCCTTGGAGGGAACACACGGTCAGACGGCGTTGATCATGGCATGCCATTATGGACCTTTAACAACACACACGGTCGGACGACGTCGGGTGTGGCATGCCATCATCTCCATTGGATTGCACATGCGGTTTGACGACTTCCGGCGTGGCATGTCATCACAAACCTTGGATAGCACACGCGGTTTGACAATTTTGAGAGTGGAATGCCTGCGTAGCCTTTGGACTGCACATACAGACAGACTCCGTCAGATGTGGCATTACATCAAAGCCCTTTGACAACATACCAATCGGACGAATTTGGGCGTGGCATATAATCATAGCCCTTGGACAACACACATGGTTTGATGACGCTGGGCGTGGCATGCCATCAAAGCCCTTGGACACCAAAAACGGTCAGGTGACGTCAGGCCTGTCTAGGCATCATAGACCTTGAATAGGGCACAGGGTAGGACAACGTCGGGCGTGCCAAGCCTCATTTCCCTTGTACAGCAAACACAGTTGGACGACGTCGGGCGTGGTATGCCACCATATCCCTTGGATTGAAAACACAAATCGACGATGTCGAGCGTGGCATGTCATTATTTGCCTTGAATAACACACATAGTCTGACAATATCGGGCGTTGCCTGCCATTTTTGCCCTTCGACAACACACACGGTCAGACGACGTCGGGCGTGGCATGTCATCATAGCCCTTGGACATTATACATAGTTGGTCTTGGCATGCCCCCATAGTCCTAGGATATCACACATAGTAACATCACATCAGCTGTGGCATGTCATCATAGCCCATGGATAGCACCCGCGGTTGGACGAATTAGGGCGTAGCATGCCCCCATAGCCCTTGGACAACACACACGGTCGGAAGAAGTTAGGAGTGGCATGCCATAAAAGTCTATGGATATCACACACGGTCTGACGAAGTCAAAATGGAATGTCATCATAGTCTTTGGATAGAACACACGGTCGGATGACGTCGGGCATGGAATGACCTCATCACCCTTGTACTGCACAAGCGGACGGATGAAGTCGGCCATGGCATACCATCATTTACCTTTGACAGCACACACGATCGGATGACGTCGGTCTTGGCATGCCATCATGGCCCTTGGACAGGACATACGGTCGGACGACCTAGGGCGTGGCATGCCATCATCGCCCTTGGACTAAACACACGGTCGGACGACGTCATGAATGGCATGCCATCATCTAGCTTGACCTTCACACACGGACGGACGATGTGGGTCATGACATGCCATCATATTACTTGGAAAATACACACGGTCGGACGACGTGGAGTGTTGCAAGCCATAATGGCCCTTTGACAGCATACACGGTCGTACGACATCGGCCATGGCATCCCATCAACGCCCTTAAAAAGCACACATGGTCGGACAACATCAGGCGTGGCATGTCATCATCGTCTTTGGGAAGAACACAGGGTTGGACGACAGAGAACGTGCCATGCTTGCGTAGCCCTTGGACAACACACATGGTCGAATGACATTGGGTGTGTAATATCATTATAGCCCTTGGACATCACACATTTTGACGACATCGGTCATTGCATGCAAACGTAGCCCTTGGACAGCACACACGGTCGGACAATGTCGGGCGTGGCATGCAATCATAGTTCTTGGACATCATACACAGTCTGACGATGTCAGGCATGGCATGTAATCATAGCACTTGGACAACACACACGATAGGACGACGTCGGGCGTGGAATGCCATCATCTCCCTTTGACTGGACACACATTTTGACACATGTCGGGCATGGTATGTAATCATAGACCTTGAACAGCACACAAGGTCAGACGATGTCGGGCGCGGCATTCGATCATCTCCCTTGGATAGCACACACGGTGGGACGAAGTCGGGCGTGTCATGCCCATGTAGCCCTTGGACAGCACACACGGTGGGCTGACTCGAGCTATAATACCTGCGTAGCGCTTGAAAAACACACACGGTTGAACGACATAGGGCATGGCATGCCATTAAAGCCCTTGGACAGCACTCACGGTCGTACAACGTCAGGCGTGGCATGACATCGTAGCCCTTGGACAACATCCTCGGTCGGACGACGTCGAGTGTGGCATGCCTACATAGCCCTCGAACTATATACACGGACGGCAATGTCGGGGCGTGGCATGACATCATCGCCCTTGGACAGCTTACGCGGTGAGATGACATCGGGGGTAGTTTCCCATGTAGCTCTTCGACAACAAAGATGGTGGGATGACATCGGGCGTGTCATGCCCGCGTAGCCCTTTGAAAGCACACACAGTCAAAGAACGTAGGGCGTGGAATGCAATTAAAGCCTTTGTACAACACACACGGTCGGAAAACGTCAGGCGTGGCATGGCATCGTAGCCCTTAACCTTCACACACTATCTGACGACATGGAGCTTGGCATGCCATCAAATCCCTTGGACAACACACACGGTCGAAAGACGTTAGGCAAGGCATGGAATCAGAGCCCATGGATAGCATACACTACTAGACAACACCGGGCGTGGCAAGCCATCATTGCCCTTATACAGCACACACTGTCGAAGGACGTCGGGTGTGTCATGCCATCATGTCCCTTGGATTGCACACCGGACGGCAATGTAGGTGTGGCATGACATCATTGCCCATGGATAGAACACCCGGTCGGATGACGTCGAGCGTGGCATGCCATTATGGCCCTTTGACAACACACACGGTTGGACAACGTCGGGCGTGACATGCAATCATTGCCCTTGGATAGACACATGGTCGGGCATTGCATGCCCACGTAGCCCTTGCCAACACACACGGTCAAACGACGTCGAGTGCAGCATGTCATCATAGCCCTTGGATAGCACATACAGATGGACGACGTCGGGCATGGCATGCCATCAAAGACCTTGGACAACACTAACGGTCAAACGACGTCGGGTTTGGCATGGCATCATAGCCCTTGGACAGCGCAGACGATCGGACTACGTCGGACGTGGCATGCCATCAAAGCCCTTGGATAGCTCACATTGTCAGAAGACGTCTGGCGTGGCATGGCATCATAGCCCTTGGATAGCACACACAATCGGACAACATCACGCGTGGCAAGCCATTCTTTCCTGTACAGCACACACTGTCGGATGATGTCGGGTGTGGCATACCATTATCTCCCTTCAATTGCACACACAGTCGGACGACATAGGGTGTGGCATGCCATCATCGCCCTTGAAAAGAACACATGGTAAGACGACGTCGTGAGTGGCATGGAATCATAGCCGTTGGACAACACACACGGTCGAATGACATTGGGCTTGGCATGCCAACGTAGCCCATGGAGAACACAAACGATCAAACAACATCGGGCCTTGCATGTAATCATAACCCTTGGACAGCACACACGGTGAGACGACGTCGGGCATGGCATGGCATCATAGCCCATAGACAACACACACGTTCGAACGGCATTTGGCACGGCATGTAATCATCGCCCTTGGTGAGCACAAATGGTGGGGCGTTGCATGCCAACGTAACCCATGGAGAACACACATGGTCAAACAACGTCGGGCGTGGCATGTCATCATAGCCCTTGGACAACACACACGGTTGGACGACTTCGGGCGTGGCATGCATGCGTAGCACTTATATTGCACACACGGTCAAACGACGTCAGGCGTGGCATGCCACCAAAGCCCTTAGACAACACACACGATCGGGCGTGCAATGGTATCATATACCTCAGACAGCACACACGATCGATTTTGGAATGGTAATATAGCCCTTGGACAGCACAAAAGATCGGACGATGTGGGGCGTGGCTTGGCATCATAGCCCTTCACAAAACACACGGTCCCATGACGTGGAGCGTGGCATGCAATTTATCCCTTTGACAACACTCACGATTAGACAGCGTCATACGTGTCATGTAATCATAGACCTTGGAAAGCACATAGGGTCGGACCACGTCGGGCGTGGAATGCCATCATCTCCCTTGGACTTCACACACGGTCTGACAATGTCGGGCATGGCATGTAATCATAGTCCTTGGACAGCCCACATGGTCGGACGACGTCGGGCATGGAAGATCATCTCCCTTTCACAGCATACACGGTGGGACGACGTCGAGCGTATCATGCCCACGTAGCCCTTGTACAACACACACGGTGGAACGATGTTGGGCGTGTCATGCCTGCGTAGCCCTTGAACAGCACACAAGGTCAGACGACATCGGGAGTGGTATGCCATCAAATTCCTTGAACAGCACAGACAGTTAGGAGACGTTTTGCGTGGCATGGCATCATAATACTTGGACAGCACACACGGTCGGATGACATCAATTTCGCATGCCATCATCGCCCTTGGACAGCACACACGGATGGACGATGTTTTGCGTGGCATGCCATAATTTCCCTTGGATAGCACACACGCTGGGATGACGTAGAGTGTAACATGCCCACATAGCACTTGGACAACACACACGATGGGACAACATCAGGCCTGTTATGCCATTGTTGCCCTTTTATAACACACATGGTCGGACGACATCGGGCGTGTCTTGACATCAAAGACCTTGGAAAAAAGACACGGGCGTACTACGTCGGGCGTGGCATGGAATCATGGACCTTGGACAGCACACACGGTCAGACGACATCGGGCGTGGCATGCCATCAATGTCCATGGACAGCAAAGACGGTCGGGCGATGTCGGGCGTGGCATGGCATCATAGCCCTTGGACAACACACACGGTCGGACGACGTCTGGAGTGGCAAGCTTCATTGCCCTTTAACAACAAACACTTTCAAACAACGTTAGGCATGGCATGACATTATCTCCCTTCGATTGCACATACGTTCGGACGTGGCATTGCATCATTGCCCATGGATACGACACAGGGTCAAACGACGTCGGGCGTGGCATTCCATCATCACCCTTTGATAGACTAAATGGTCGGTAGTGGCATGCCCATGTAGCCCTTATACAGCACACCCGGTCAAACAACGTCGGGTGTGGCATGTCATCATTCCCTTGGACAGCACACACANGGGCGTGTCATGCCTGCGTAGCCCTTGAACAGCACACAAGGTCAGACGACATCGGGAGTGGTATGCCATCAAATTCCTTGAACAGCACAGACAGTTAGAAGACGCTTTGCGTGGCATGGCATCATAATACTTTGACAGCACACACGGTCGGATGACATCGATTTGGCATGCCATCATCGCCCTTGGACAGCACACACTGATGGACGATATTTTGCATGGCATGCCATAATTGCCCTTGGATAGCACACACGCTGGGATGACGTAGAGTGTTACATGCCCACATAGCACTTGGAAAACACACACGATGGGATAACATCAGGCCTGTTATGCCATTGTTGCCCTTTTATAACACACATGGTCGGACGACATCGAGCGTGGCATGGAATCATAGGCCTTGGACAGCACACACGGTCAGACGACATCGGGCGTAGCATGCCATCAAAGTCCATGGACAGCAAAGACGGTCGGGCGATGTCGGGCGTGGCATGGCATCATAGCCCTTGGACAACACACACGATCGGACGACGTCTGGAGTGGCAAGCTTCATTGCCCTTTAACAACAAACACTTTCAAACGACGTCAGGCATGGCATGACATTATCTCCCTTGGATTGCACATACGGTCGGACGACGTCGGACGTGGCATTGCATCATAGCCCATGGATACGACACAGGGTCAAACGACGTCGGGCGTGGCATTCCATCATCACCCTTTGATAGACTAAATGGTCGGTAGTGGCAT
>NC_028638.1:5218517-5225955 GCF_001406875.1 Solanum pennellii | reverse complement strand
GCATGCCATTATGGCCCTTGGTTAGCATACATAGTAAGACGACATTTGGCATGGCATGTCATCGTCTCTGGCATGGAACACACGGTTAGACGATGTCGGACATGGCATGTAATCATAGCCCTTGTACAACACGAACGGTTGGACGACGTCGAGCGTGGCATGCCCGTGTAGCTCTTGGACAGCACACACGGTTTTACGAGGTCGGGCATGGCATGCCATCAAAGCCCTTGGACATCACACACGAATGGAAGATGTCGGGTGTGGAATGACATCATAGCCCTTGGAAAGAACACACGGTCAGACAGCGTTGATCATGGCATGCCATTATGGACCTTTAACAACACACACGGTCGGACGACGTCGGGTGTGGCATGCCATCATCTCCATTGGATTGCACATGCGGTTTGACGACTTCCGGCGTGGCATGTCATCACAACCCTTTGATAGCACACGCGGTTTGACAATTTTGAGAGTGGAATGCCTGCGTAGCCTTTGGACTGCACATACAGACAGACTCCGTCAGATGTGGCATTACATCAAAGCCCTTTGACAACATACGTGATCGGACGAAGTTGGGCGTGGCATATAATCATAGCCCTTTGATTGAAAACGGTCAGGCCCATGGATAGCACACCCGGTCGGACGACGTCGAGCGTGGCATGCCATTATGGCCCTTTGACAACACACACGGTTGGACAACGTCGGGCGTGACATGCAATCATTGCCCTTGGATAGCACACATGGTCGGGCATTGCATGCCTACGTAGCCCTTGCCAACACACACGGTCAAACGACGTCGAGTGCAGCATGTCATCATAGCCCTTGGATAGCACACACAGTTGGACGACGTCGGGCATGGCATGCCATCAAAGACCTTGGACAACACTAACGGTCAAACGACGTCGGGCTTGTCATGGAATCATAGCCCTTGGGAAGCGCAGGCGATCGGACTACGTCGGATGTGGCATGCCATCAAAGCCCTTGGATAGCTCACATTGTCGGAAGACGTCTGGCGTGGCATGGCATCATAGCCCTTGGATAGCACACACAATCGGACAACATCACGCGTGGCAAGCCATTCTTTCCTGTACAGCACACACTGTCGGATGATGTCGGGTGTGGCATGCCATTATCTCCCTTCAATTGCACACACGGTCGGACGACATAGGGTGTGGCATGCCATCAAAGCCCTTGAAAAGAACACATGGTAAGACGACGTCGTGAGTGGCATGGAATCATAGCCGTTGGACAACACACACGGTCGAATGACATTGGGCTTGGCATGCCAACGTAGCCCATGGAGAACACAAACGATCAAACAACATCGGGCCTTGCATGTAATCATAACCCTTGGACAGCACACACGGTCAGACGACGTCGGGCATGGCATGGCATCATAGCCCATAGACAACACACACGTTCGAACGGCATTTGGCACGACATGTAATCATCGCCCTTGGTGAGCACAATTGGTGGGGCGTGGCATGCCAACGTAGCCCATGGAGAACACACATGGTCAAACAACGTCGGGCGTGGCATGTCATCATAGCCCTTGGACAACACACACGGTTGGACGACTTCGGGCGTGGCATGCATGCGTAGCACTTAAATAGCACACACGGTCAAACGACGTCAGGCGTGGCATGCCACCAAAGCCCTTGGACAACACAAACGATCGGGCGTGCAATGGTATCATATACCTCACACAGCACACACGATCGATTTTGGAATGGTATTATAGCCCTTAGACAGCACAAAAGATCGGACGATGTGGGGCGTGGCTTGGCATCATAGCCCTTCACAAAACACACGGTCCCATGACGTGGAGCGTGGCATGCTATTTATCCCTTTGACAACACTCACGATTGGACTGCGTCATACGTGTCATGTAATCATAGACCTTGGAAAGCACATAGGGTCGGACCACGTCGGGCGTGGCATGCCATCATCTCCCTTGGACTTCACACACGGTCTGACAATGTCGGGCATGGCATGTAATCATAGTCCTTGGACAGCCAACATGGTCGCACGACGTCGGGCATGGAAGATCATCGCCCTTTGACATCATACACGGTGGGACGACGTCGAGCGTATCATGCCCACGTAGCCCTTGTACAACACACACGGTGGAACGATGTTGGGCGTGTCATGCCTGCGTAGCCCTTGAACAACACAAAAGGTCAGACGACATCGGGAGTGGTATGCCATCAAATTCCTTGAACAGCACAGACAGTTAGAAGACGTTTTGCGTGGCATGGCATCATAATACTTGGACAGCACACACGGTCGGATGACATCGATTTGGCATGCCATCATCGCCCTTGGACAGCACACACGGATGGATGATGTTTTGCGTGGCATGCCATAATTGCCCTTGGATAGCACACACGCTGGGATGACGTAGAGTGTTACATGCCCACATAGCACTTGGACAACACACACGATGGGACAACATCAGGTCTGTTATGCCATTGTTGCCCTTTTAAACACACATGGTCGGACGACATCGGGCGTTTCTTGACATCAAAGACCTTGGAAAAAACACACGGGCGTACTACGTCGGGCGTGGCATGGCATCAAAGTCCATGGACAGCAAAGACGGTCGGGCGATGTCGGGCGTGGCATGGCATCATAGCCCTTGGACAACACACACGGTCGGACGACCTCTAGAGTGGCAAGCTTCATTGCCCTTTAACAACAAACACTTTCAAACGACGTCAGGCATGTCATGACATTATCTCCCTTGGATTGCACATACGGTCGGACGACGTCGGACGTGGCATTGCATCATAGCCCATGGATACGACACAGGGTCAAACGACGTCGGGCGTGGCATTCCATCATCACCCTTTGATAGACTAAATGGTCGGTAGTGGCATGCCCATGTAGCCCTTATACAGCACACCCGATCAGACAACGTCGGGTGTGGCATGTCATCATTCCCTTGGACAGCACACACGATCGAAAGACGTCAGGCGTTGCATGCCATCAAAGCCCTTGGACAGCAAACACGATCGGACAACATCGGGCGTGGAATGGGATCATAGACCTTGGACCGCACAAACAGTCGGACGACATCAGGTGTGACAAGCCATTATGGCCCTTTGACAACACACACGGTCGGACGACGTCAGGTGTTGCATGACATCATCTCTATTGGACTTCACACATGGTATAACGATGTCGGGCGTGACATGTCCTCATAGCCCTTGGACAACAAACACGGTTGGACGATGTCGTGTGTGGCTTGCCATTAAAGCCCTTGGACATCACAGACAGTCGGGAGACGTCGGGTATGGCATGACATCATAGCCCTCGAAAAGCACACACTGTTGTACGACGTCGGGTGTGGCAAGCCTCTATGCCCTTGTACACCAAACACTATCGGATGACGTCGGGCGTGGCATGCCATAATGTCTTTGGTACAACACACACAATTCAATTACGTGAGGCGTGGCTTGACCACGTAGCCCTTGGAAAACGCACACGGTGGGACGACCTAGGGTGTGTCATGCCCGCGTAGTCCTTGAAGAGCACACACGGTGAGACGATGTCGGGCGTGGCATGACATTAAAAAAATTGGATAGCTCTAACAATCAAACGACGTCGGGCATAGCATGCCATCAAAGACCTTAGACAACACAAATGATCGGACGACGTCAGGCGTTGCATGATATCAAAGCCCTTGTACAGCAAATACGATCGAACTACATTGGGTGTGGAATGGCATCATAGCCCTTGAACAACACACATGGTCGGATGACGTCGGGCGTTGCATGCCTTTTTAGCCCTTGGACTGCACACACGGTCCGAGGATGTTGGGCGTGGCATGTAATCATATCCCTTGGACAGCACAATTGGTTGGACGACGTCAAGCATGGGATGCCCGCGTAGCCTTGGACAGCACATACAGTCGGATGATGTCAGGCGTGGCATGACATCAAAGACATTAGACAACACACACTGTAGAACGACGTAGGATATGGTATGGCATCATAGCCCTTGGAAAGCACACACGGTCGGATGACGTCGGTAGTGGCATGCCATCATCTCCATTGGCAGCACACACGGTCCGACGACATCAGGCAATGCATACCATCAAAACCCTTGGCAGCACACATAGTCAGATAAAATCGGGCGTGGGATGTCATCATATCCCTTTGACAACACACATGACGGGACGACGTCGGGCGTGTCAATCCCACGTAGCACATGGACAACACACATGGTGGGTCGACATTAGGCGTGTCATGCCCTCGTATCCCTTGGATAGCACACACAGTCAGATGACGTTGGGAATGCCATCAAAGACCTTGGATTGCACACACGGTTGGACGACGTCGGGTGTGGCAAGCCTCATTGCCCTAGTACACCAAACACTATCGGATGACGTCGGGCGTGGCATGCCATCATGTCCCTTGGACAGCACACACAGTTGGATGACGTAAGGCGTGGCATGCCCACGTATCCCTTGGACAACACACACGGTGGGACGACATCACGCGTGTCATGCCCGCGTAGTCCTTGGAGAGCACACACAGTCGGATGATGTCAGGCGTGGCATGCCATCAAAGCCCTTGGACAGCACTAACGGTCAAACGATGTCGTGCGTGGCATGGTATCATAGCCCTTGGACAGCACACATGGTCGGATGACGTCGATAGTGGTATGCCATCATCTCTATTGGACTGCACACACAGTCTGACAATGTCGAGCATGGCATGTAATAATAGCCCTTGAATAGCACACTCGGTCGGACGACGTCGGGTGATGCAAGCCATCATTGCCCTTGGATAGCACACAAAAAGGGAAGATGTCGGGCGTGTCATGCCCATGTAGCCGTTGAACAGTTCACGCGGTTGAATGACATTGTTTGCGTCATGCCCGGGTAGCACTTGAAAAGCACACACAGTAAGACGATGTCAGGCATGGCATGCCATCATCTCCGTAGGATTGCAGACAAGGACGGACGACGCCGGACATGGCATGCCATCATCACCCTTGGACAGCACACATGGTGAGACGACGTCGGACGTTTCATTCCCACTTAGCACTTGGACAGCATACACGGTGGGATAACGGCGGGCATTGCATGCCAACAAATCCCTTGAATAGCACACACAGTAAGACTACATCGGTGTGGCATGGCATCATAGCCCTTGACAACATACACGGTCGAACAACATCGGGTGTGGCATGCCATCAAAGCCCTTGGACATCAGAGACAGTCGGGCGACGTCGGTTATGGCATGACATCATAGCCCTCGGAAAGGACACACGGTTGTACGAAGTTGGGCGTGGCAAGCCTCATTGCCCTTGTGCACAAAACACTATCGGATGACGTCGGGCGTGGCATGCCATAATGACCCTGGTACAGCACACACAGTTGAATTACGTGAGGCGTGGATTGACCACGTAGCGCTTAGACAACACACACGGTGGGACGACGTCGTGCGTGTCATGCCTGCGTAGTCCTTGAAGATCACACACGGTCGGACGATGTCGGGCGTGGCATGACATTAAACCCATTGGACAACACTAACGGTCAAACGATGTTGGGCATAGCATGCCATCAAAGACCTTAGTCAACACACATGATCGGATGAGGTCAGGGGTGGCATGATATCAAAGCCCTTGGACAGCATATGCGATCGGACAACATTGGGTGTGGCATGGCATCATAGACCTTGGACAAAACAAACGGTGGGACGATGTAGGGCGTGTCATGCCCGTGTAGTCCCTGAAGAGCACACACGGTTAGACGATGTCGGGCATGGAATGACAATAAACCCATTGGACAACACTAATAATCGAATAACGTCGGGCATAGCATGCCATCAAAGACCTTAGACTGCATACATGATCGGAGGACGTCAGGCGTGGCATGATATCAAAGCCCTTGGACAGCAAATACGATCGAACTACGTTGGGTGTGGCATGGCATCATAGCCCTTGAACAACACCGACGCTCGGACGACGTCGGGCATTGCAAGCCTTTTTAGCCCTTGGACTGCACACACGGTATGAGGATGTTGGGCGTGACATGTAATCATATCCCTTGGACAGCACAATTGGTTGCACGACGTCAAGCGTGGCGTGCCCGCGTAGCCTTGGACAGCACATACGGTCGGACAACGTCGAGTGTGGCATGCCATCAAACCCCTTGGACAACACACACGGTCGGAAGACGTCGGGCAAGGCATGGCATCAGAGCCCTTGGATAGCACACACGACCAGCCGACATCGGGCATGGCAAGCCATCATTGCCCTTATACAACACACACTGTCAAAGGTCGTCGGGTATGTCATGCCATCATCTCCCTTGGATTGTAAACCGAACGGCAATGTAGGTGTGGCATGACATCATAGCCTATGGATAGCACACACAGTCGGACGACGTTGGCGTGGCATGCAATTATGGCCCTTTGACAACACACACGATTGGACAACGTCGGGCGTTGCTTTCTTGCGGAGCCCTTAGACTGCAGAGATGGTAGGACAACATCAGGCATGCCGTCAAAGCCCTTGGACAGCACACAAGATATGACGACGTCGGGTTTGGGATGGCATCATAGCCGTTGGATAGAACATATGGTCGGCTGACGTCAGGCGTGGCATGCCATTATGGCCCTTTGACAACACATATGGTTAGACGACGTTAGGCGTGGCATCCCATCAAGCCCTTAGACAGCACACACGATCGGGCGACGTCAGGCATTGCATGCATCAAAGCACGTGGAAAACTGAGATGGTCGCACGACGTTGGGTGTGGCATGGCATCATAGCCCTTGGACATCACACACAGTCGGATAACGTCGGCTGTGGCATGCCATCATCTTCAATGGAATGCACACACGGCCAGACGACGTCGGGATGGCATTACCATGTAGCCCTTGGACAGAACAAATGGTCAGACGACGTCGGGCGTGGCATGTCATCATAGCCCTTTGACAGAAAAATCGCTTGGATGACGTCGGGCGTCGCATGCTCTCGTAGCCCTTGGTAAGCACAAACGGTCAGACGATGTCAGGCGTGGCATGACATCAAAGCCATTGGACAGCACACACGGTCTGACGACGTCGGGTGTGGCATATCATCATAGCCTTTGGACAGCACACACGGTCAGATGACGTCGGGAGTGGCATTACATCATCTCCGTTGGACTACACACACGGTCGGACGACGTCGGGCATGGCAAGCCATCATTGCCCTTGGATAGAACCTACGGAGGGACGACGTCGGGTGTGCCATTCCCACGTAGCCCTTGAACACTACACACGATTGGATGACATTGTGTGCGTCATGCCAGCGTAGCCCTTAGACATTACACACGGTAGGACGATGTCGGCTGTGTCATGCTATTCAAACCCTGTGACAACACACACGGTTGTATTACGTTGGGCGTGGCATGGCATCATATTCCTTGGACCGCACACAC
>NC_028638.1:5170972-5217329 GCF_001406875.1 Solanum pennellii | reverse complement strand
TCGGGCGGGGTATGCCATCATCTCTCTTAGACTTCACCCACAGTCTGACGATATTGGGCATGGCATTTCATCATATTCCCTGGACAGAACACACGGTCGGACGTAGTTGGGTTTTGCAGATCATCGCCCTTGGACAACATACACGGTGAGACAACATCCGGCGTATCATGCCCACGTAGCCCTTATCAGGCGTTGCTTTTCATTTTGGCCCTTTGAAAACATACATGGTAAAACAAAGTCAGGCGCGCATGCAATCATTGCCCTTGGACATTACACAAAGTTGGGCTTGGCATGACCGCGTAGCCCTAGGACAGCACACAAGGTAACATAACATCAGGCGTGTCATGTCATCATAGCCCTTTGACAGCACCCACGGTTGGACGACGTTGGGCGTACCATGCCCGCGTAGCCCTTGGAAAACACACGCGGTCATAAGAAGTCAGGAGTAGCATGCCATCATAGTATTTGAACAGCACACACAGTCTGACGATGTCGGAATGGAATGTAATCATAGCCTTTGGATAGCGCACACGGTCGAATGATGTCGGGCATGGCATGCAATCATCACCCTTGGACTGCACAAGCGGATAGATGAAGTGCGGCGTGTCATGCCATCATTGCCCTTTGACAGCACACACGGTCGAATGACGTCGGGCATGGCATTTAGGGCGTAGCATGCCCCCATAGCCCTTGGACAACACACACGGTCGGAAGAAGTCAGGAGTGGAATGCCATAAAAGTCTATGGATATCACACACGGTCTGACGATGTCAAAATGGAATGTCATCATAGTCTTTGGATAGAACACACGGTCGGATGACGTCGGGCATGGAATGACCTCATCACCCTTGTACTGCACAAGCGGACGGATGAAGTCGGCCATGGCATACCATCATTTATCTTTGACAGCACACACGATCGGATGACGTCGGGCATGGAATGACCTCATCACCCTTGTACTGCACAAGCGGACGGATGAAGTCGGCCATGGCATACCATCATTTATCTTTGACAGCACACACGATCGGATGACGTCGGGCTTGGCATGCCATCATGGCCCTTGGAAAGGACATACGGTCGGACGACCTAGGTCATGGATTGCCATCATCGCCCTTGGACTAAACACACGGTCGGACGACGTCATGAATGGCATGCCATCATCTCGCTTGACCTTCACACACGGACGGACGATGTGGGGCTTGACATGCCATCATGTTACTTGGAAAATACACACGGTCGGATGACGTGGAGTGTTGCATGCCATAATTGCCCTTTGACAGCATACACGGTCGGACGACATCGGCCATGGCATCCCATATCGCTTGGACAGCACACATGGTCGGACAACATCAGGCGTGTCATGTCATCATGGCCTTTGGGAAGAACACAGGGTTGGACGACAGAGAACGTGCCATGCCTGCGTAGCCCTTGGACAACACACATGGTCGAATGACATTGGGTGTGTAATATCATTATAGCCATTGGACATCACACATTTTGACGACATCGGTCATTGCATGCAAACGTAGCCCTTGGACAGCACACACGGTCGGACGATGTCGGGCGTGGCATGCAATCATAGTTCTTGGACATTATACACAGTCTGACGATGTCAGGCATGGCATGTAATCATAGCACTTGGACAACACACACGATAGGAAGACGTCGGGCGTGGAATGCCATCATCTCCCTTTGACTGGACACACATTTTGACACATGTCGGGCATGGTATGTAATCATAGCCCTTGGACAGCACACAAGGTCAGACGATGTCGGGCGTGGCATTCAATCATCTCCCATGGATAGCACACACGATGGGACGAAGCCGGGCGTGTCATGCCCATGTAGCCCTTGGACAGCACACACGGTGGGCCGACTTCGAGCTATAATACCTGCGTAGCGCTTGGAAAACACACACGGTTGAACGACATAGGGCATGGCATGCCATTAAAGCCCTTGGATAGCACTCACGGTCGGACAACGTCAGGCGTCGCATGACATCGTAGCCCTTGGACAACATCCTCGGTCGGACGAAGTCGAGTGTGGCATGCCCACATAGCCCTCGAACTATATACACGGACGGCAATGTTGGGGCGTGGCATGACATCATCGCCCTTGGACAGCACACGCGGTGAGATGACATCGGGCGTAGATTCCCATGTAGCCCTTCGACAACAAAAATGGTGGGACGACATCGGGCGTGTCATGCCCGGGTAGCCCTTTGAAAGCACACACAGTCGAAGAACGTAGGGTGTGGCATGCAATTAAAGCCTTTGTACAACACAGACGGTCGGACAACGTCAGGCGTTGCATGGCATCGTAGCCCTTAACCTTCACACACTATCGGACGACATGGAGCTTGGCATGCCATCAAATCCCTTGGACAACACACACGGTTGGACAACGTCGGGCGTGACATGCAATCATCGCCCTTGGATAGCACACATGGTCGGGCATTGCATGCCCACATAGCCCTTGCCAACACACACGGTCAAACGACGTCGAGCGCAGCATGTCATCATAGCCCTTGGATAGCACACACGGTTGGACGACGTCGGTCATGGCATGTCATCAAAGACCTTGGACAACACTAACGGTCAAACGACGTCGGGCTTGGCATGGCATCATAGCCCTCGGACAGCGCAGACGATCGGACTACGTCGGACGTGGCATGCCATCAAAGCCCTTAGATAGCTCACATTGTCGGAAGACGTCTGGCGTGGCATGGCATCATAGCCCTTGGATAGCACACACAGTCGGACGACATCACGCGTGGCAAGCCATTCTTTCCTGTACAGCACACACTGTCAAATGATGTCGGGCATGGCATGCCATTATCTCCCTTCAATTGCACACACGGTCGGACGACATAGGATGTGGCATGCCATCTAAGCCATTGAAAAGAACACATGGTAAGACGACGTAGTGAGTGGCATGGAATCATAGCCGTTGGACAACACACACGGTCGAATGACATTGTGCTTGGCATGCAAACGTAGCCCATGGAGAACACAAACGATCAAACAACATTGAGCCTTGCATGTAATCATAACCCTTGGGCAGCACACACGGTCAGACGACGTCGGGCATGGCATGGCATCATAGCCCATAGACAACACACACGGTCGAACGGAATTTGGCACGGCATGTAATCATCGCCCTTGGTGAGCACAATCGGTGGGGCGTGGCATGCCAACGTAGCCCATGGAGAACACACACGGTCAAACAACGTCGGGCGTGGCATGTCATCATAGCCCTTGGACAACACACACGGTTGGACGACTTCGGGCGTGGCATGCATGCGTAGCACTTATATAGCACACACGGTCAAACGACGTTAGGCGTGGCATGCCACCAAAGCCCTTGGACAACACACACGATCGGGCGTGCAATGGTATCATATACCTCAGACAGCACACACGATCAATTTTGGAATGGTATTATAGCCCTTGGACAGCACAAAAGATCGGACGATGTGGGGCGTGGCTTGGCATCATAGCCCTTCACAAAACACACGGTCCGATGACGTGGGGCGTGGCATGCGATTTATCCCTTTGACAACACTCACGATTGGACAGCGTCATACGTGACATGTAATCATAGACCTTGGAAAGCACATAGGGTCGGACCACGTCGGGCGTGGCATGCCATCATCTCCCTTGGACTTCACACACGGTCTGACAATGTCGGGCATGGCATGTAATCATAGTCCTTGGACAGCCAACATGGTCGGATGACGTCGGGCATGGAAGATCATCGCCCTTTGACAGCATACACGGTGGGACGACGTCGAGCGTATCATGCCCACGTAGCCCTTGTACAACACACACGGTGGAACGATGTTGGGCGTGTCATGCCTGCGTAGCCCTTGAACAGCACACAAGGTCAGACGACATCGGGAGTGGTATGCCATCAAATTCCTTGAACAGCACAGACAGTTAGAAGACGTTTGGCGTGGCATGGCATCATAATACTTGGACAGCACACACGGTCGGATGACATCGATTTGGCATGCCATCATCGCCCTTGGACAGCACACACAGATGGACGATGTTTTGCGTGGCATGCCATAATTGCCCTTGGATAGCACACACGCTGGGATGACGTAGAGTGTTACATGCCCACATAGCACTTGGACAACACACACGATGGGACAACATCAGGCCTGTTATGCCATTGTTGCCCTTTTATAACACACATGGTCGGACGACATCGGGCGTGTCTTGACATCAAAGACCTTGGAAAAAACACACGGGCGTACTACGTCGGGCGTGGCATGGAATCATAGGCCTTGGACAGCACACACGGTCAGACGACATCGGGCGTGGCATGCCATCAAAGTCCATGGACAGCAAAGACGGTCGGGCGACGTCGGGCGTGGCATGGCATCATAGCCCTTGGACAACACACACGGTCGGACGACGTCCGGAGTGGCAAGCTTCATTGCCCTTTAACAACAAACACTGTCAAACGACGTCAGGCATGGCATGACATTATCTCCCTTGGATTGCACATATGGTCGGACGACATCGGACGTGGCATTGCATCATAGCCCATGGATACGACACAGGGTCAAAAAACGTCGGGCGTGGCATTCCATCATCACCCTTTGATAGACTAAATGGTCAGTAGTGGCATGCCCATGTAGCCCTTATACAGCAGACCCGGTCAGACAACGTCGGGTGTGGCATGTCATCATTCCCTTGGACAGCACACACGATCGAAAAAAGTCAGGCGTTGCATGCCATCAATGCCATTGGACAGCACACACGATCGGACAACATCGGGCGTTGAATGGCATCATAGACCTTGGACCGCACAAACAGTCGGACGACATCAGGTGTGACAAGCCATTATGGCCCTTTGACAACACACACGGTCGGACGACGTCAGGTGTTGCATGCCATCATCTCTATTGGACTGCACACATGGTATAACGATGTCGGGCATGGCATGTCCTCATAACCCTTGGACAACACTCACGGTTGGACGATGTCGTGTGTGGCTTGCCATTAAAGCCCTTGGACATCACAGACGGTCGGGCGACGTCGGGTATGGCATGACATCATAGCCCTCGGAAAGCATACACGGTTGTACGACGTCGGGCGTGGCAAGCCTCAATGCCCTTGTACACCAAACACTATCGGATGACGTCGGGCGTGGCATGCCATAATGTCTCTGGTACAACACACACAATTCTATTACGTGTGGCGTGGCTTGACCACGTAGCCCTTGGAAAGCACACACGGTGGGACGACGTACGGTGTGTCATGCCTGCGTAGTCCTTGAAGAGCACACACGGTCAGACGATGTCGGGCGTGGCATGACATTAAAAAAATTGGATATCTCTAACGGTCAAAAGACGTCGGGCATAGCATGCCATCAAAGATCTTAGACAACACACATGATCGGACGACGTCAGGCGTGGCATGATATCAAAGCCCTTGGACAACAAATACGATCGAACTACACTGGGTGTGGAATGGAATCATAGCCCTTGAACAACACACACGGTCGGATGACGTCGGGCGTTGCATGCCTTTTTAGCCCTTGGACTGCACACACGGTCCGAGGATGTTGGGCGTGGCATGAAGTCATATCCCTAGGACAGCACAATTGGTTGGATGACGTCAAGCATGGCATGCCCGCGTAGCCTTGGACAGCACATACGGTCGGATGATGTCAGGCGTGGCATGACATCAAAGACATTAGACAACACACACTGTAGAACGATGTAGGGTATGGTATGGCATCATAGCCCTTGGACAGCACACACGGTCGGATGACGTCGGTAGTGGCATGCCATCATCTCCATTGGAAGCACACACGGTCCGACGACGTCAGCCAATGCATAACATCAAAACCCTTGGCAGCACACACAGTCAGATCACATCGGGCGTGGGATGTCATCATCTCCATTTGACAACACACATGACGGGACGACGTCGAGCGTGTCAATCCCACGTATCACATGGACAACACACATGGTGGGTCGACGTTAGGCGTGTCATGCCCTCGTTTACCTTGGATAGCACACACAGTCAGATGACGTTGGGAATGCCATCAAAGACCTTGGATTGCACACACGGTTGGACGACGTCGGGTGTGGCAAGCCTCATTGCCCTAGTACACCAAACACTATTGGATGACGTCGGGCGTGGCATGCCATCATGTCCTGGGACAGCACACACAGTTGGATGACGTAAGGCGTGGCATGCCGACGTATCCCTTGGACAACACACACGGTGGGACGACGTCAGGCGTGTCATGCCCGCGTAGTCCTTGGAGAGCGCACACAGTCGGACGATGTCAGGCGTGGCATGCCATCAAAGCCCTTGGACAGCACTAACGGTCAAACGATGTCGTGCGTGGCATGGTATCATAGCCCTTGGACAACACACATGGTCGGATGACGTCGATAGTGGTATGCCATCATCTCCATTGGACTGCACACACAGTCTGACAATGTCGAGCATGGCATGTAATAATAGCCCTTGGATAGCACACTCGGTTGGACAACGTCGGGTGATGCAAGCCATTATTGCCCTTGGATAGCACACAAAAAGGGAAGATGTCGGGCGTGTCATGCCCATGTAGCCATTGAACAGTTCACACGGTTGAACGACATTGTTTGCGTCATGCCCGGGTAGCACTTGAAAAGCACACACAGTCAGACGATGTCAGGCGTGGCATGCCATCATCTCCCTAGGATTGCAGACATGGACGGACGACGCCGGACATGGCATGCCATCATCACCCTTGGACAGCACACATGGTGAGACGACGTCGGACGTTTCATTCCCACTTAGCACTTGGACAGCATACACGGTGGGATAACGGCGGGCATTGCATGCCAACAATTCCCTTGAATAGCACACACAATAAGACTACATCTTTGTGGCATGGCATCATAGCCCTTGACAACACACACGGTCGAACAACATCGGGTGTGGCATGCCATCAAAGCCCTTGGACATCAGAGACGGTCGGGCGACGTCGGTTATGGCATGACATCATAGCCCTCGGAAAGCACACACGGTTGTACGAAGTCGGGCGTGGCAAGCCTCATTGCCCTTGTGCACCAAACACTATCGGATGACGTCGGGCGTGGCATGCCATAATGTCCCTGGTACAGCACACACAGTTCAATTACGTGAGGCGTGGCTTGACCACGTAGCCCTTGGAAAACGCACAAGGTGGGACGACGTAGGGTGTGCCATGCCCACGTAGTCCTTGAAGAGCACACACGGTGAGACGATGTCGGGCGTGGCATGACATTAATAAAATTGGATAGCTCTAACAGTCAAACGACGTCGGGCATAGCATGCCATCAAAGACCTTAGACAACACACATGATCGGACGACGTCAGGCGTGGCATGATATCAAAGCCCTTGGACAGCAAATACGATCGAACTACATTGGGTGTGGAATGGCATCATAGCCCTTGAACAACACACACGGTCAGATGACGTCGGGCGTTGCATGCCTTTTTAGCCCTTGGACTGCACACACGGTCCGAGGATGTTGGGCGTGGCATGTAATCATATCCCTTGGACAGCACAATTAGTTGGACGACGTCAAGCATGGGATGCCCGCGTAGCCTTGGACAGCACATACGGTCGGATGATGTCAGGCGTGGCATGACATCAAAGACATTAGACAACACACACTGTAGAACAACGTAGGATATGGTATGGAATCATAGCCCTTGGAAAGCACATACGGTCGGATGACGTCGGTAGTGGCATGCCATCATCTCCATTGGCAGCACACACGGTCCGATAACATCGGGCATGGGATGTCATCATCTCCCTTTGACAACACATATGATGGGACGACGTCGGGCGTGTCAATCCCACGTAGCACATGGACAACACACATGGTGGGTCGACATTAGGCGTGTCATGCCCTCGTATCCCTTGGATAGCACACACAGTCAGATGACGTTGGGAATGCCATCAAAGACCTTGGATTGCACACACGGTTGGACGACGTCGGGTGTGGCAAGCCTCATTGCCCTAGTACACCAAACACTATCGGATGACGTCGGGCGTGGCATGCCATCATATCCCTGGGACAGCACACACAGTTGGATGACGTAAGGCATGGCATGCCCACGTATCCCTTGGACAACACACACGGTGGGACGACGTCACGCGTGTCATGCCCGCGTAGTCCTTGGAGAGCACACACAGTCGGACGATGTCAGGCGTGGCATGCTATCAAAGCCCTTGGACAGCACTTACGGTCAAACGATGTCGTGCGTGGCATGGTATCATAGCCCTTGGACAGCACACATGGTCGGATGACGTCGATAGTGGTATGCCATCATCTCCATTGGACTGCACACACAGTCTGACAATGTCGAGCATGGCATGTAATAATAGCCCTTGGATAACACACTCGATCGGACGACGTCGGGTGATGCAAGCCATCATTGCCCTTGGATAGCACACAAAAAGGGAAGATGTCGGGCGTGTCATGCCCATGTAGCCGTTGAACAGTTCACACGGTTGAATGACATTGTTTGCGTCATGCCCGGGTAGCACTTGAAAAGCACACACAGTCAGACGATGTCGGGCGTGGCATGCCATCATCTCCCTAGGATTGCAGACACGGACGAACGACGCCGGACATGGCATGCCATCATCACCCTTGGACAGCACACATGGTGAGACGACGTCGGACGTTTCATTCCCACTTAGCACTTGGACAGCATACACGGTGGGATAACGGCGGACATTGCATGCCAACAAATCCCTTGAATAGCACACACAGTAAGACTACATCGGTGTGGCATGGCATCATAGCCCTTGACAACACACACGGTCGAACAACATCGGGTGTGGCATGCCATCAAAGCCCTTGGACATCAGAGACGGTCGGGCGACGTCGGTTATGGCATGACATCATAGCCCTCGGAAAGGACACACGGTTGTACGAAGTCGGGCGTGGCAAGACTCATTGCCCTTGTGCACCAAACACTATCGGATGACGTCGGGCGTGGCATGCCACAATGTCCCTGGTACAGCACACACAGTTGAATTACGTGAGGCGTGGCTTGACCACGTAGCCCTTGGACAACAAACACGGTGGGACGACGTCGTGCTTGTCATGCCTGCGTAGTCCTTGAAGATCACACACGGTCGGACGATGTCGGGCGTGGCATGACATTAAACCCATTGGACAACACTAACGGTCAAACGATGTTGGGCATAGCATGCCATCAAAGACCTTAGACAACACACATGATCGGATGACGTCAGGCGTGGCATGATATCAAAGCCCTTGGACAGCATATGCGATCGGACAACATTGGGTGTGGCATGGCATCATAGACCTTGGACAAAACACACGGTGGGACGACGTAGGGCGTGTCATGCCCGTGTACTCCCTGAAGAGCACACACGGTTAGACGATGTCGGGCATGGAATGACATTAAACCCACTGGACAACACTAACGATCGAATTACGTCGGGCATAGCATGCCATCATAGACCTTAGACAGCATACATGATCGGACGACGTCAGGCGTGGCATGATATCAAAGCCCTTGGACAGCAAATCCGATCGAACTACATTGGGTGTGGCATGGCATCATAGCCCTTGAACAACACCGACGCTCGGACGACGTCGGGCATTGCAAGCCTTTTTAGCCCTTGGACTGCACACACGGTCTGAGGATGTTGGGCGTGGCATGTAATCATATCCCTTGGACAGCACAATCGGTTGCACGACGTTAAGCGTGGCGTGACCGCGTAGCCTTGGACAGCACATACGGTCGGACGACGTCGAGCGTGGCATGCCATCAAACCCCTTGGACAACAAACACGGTCGGAAGACGTCGGGCAAGGCATGGCATCAGAGCCCTTGGATAGCACACACGACCAGACGACATCAGGCATGGCAAGCCATCATTGCCCTTATACAACACACACTGTCAAAGGTTGTCGGGTGTGTCATGCCATCATCTCCCTTGGATTGTAAACCGAACGGCAATGTAGGTGTGGCATGACATCATAGCCAATGGATAGCACACACGGTCGAACGACGTTGGCGTGGCATGCAATTATGGCCCTTTGACAACACACACGGTTGGACAACGTCGGGCGTTGCTTGCTTGCGGAGCCCTTAGACTGCAGAGATGGTAGGACAACATCAGGCATGCCGTCAAAGCCCTTGGACAGCACACAAGATATGACGACGTCGGGTGTGGATGGCATCATAGCCGTTGGATAGAACATATGGTCGGCTGACGTCAGGCGTGGAATGCCATTATGGCTCTTTGACAACACATATGGTTAGACGACGTTAGGCGTGGCATCCCATCAAGCCCTTAGACAGCACACACGATCGGGCGACGTCAGGCATTGCATGCATCAAAGCACGTGGAAACTGAGACGGTCGCACGACGTTGGGTGTGGCATGGCATCATAGCCCTTGGACATCACACACAGTCGGATAACGTCGGCTGGGGCATGCCATCATCTTCATTGGAATGCACAAACGACCAGACGACGTCGGGATGGCATGACCATGTAGCCCTTGGACAGAACAAATGGTCAGACGACGTCGGGCGTGGCATGTCATCATAACCCTTGGACAGAAAAATCGCTTGGATTAAGTCAGGCGTCGTCATGCTCTCGTAGCCCTTGGTAAGCACAAACGGTCAGACGATGTCAGGCGTGGCATGACATCAAAGCCATTGGACAGCACACACGCTCTGACGACGTCGGGTGTGGCATATCATCATAGCCTTTGGACAGCACACACGGTCAGATGACGTCGGGAGTGGAATTACATCATCTCCGTTGGACTACACACACGGTCTGACGATGTTGGACATGGCATGTAATCATAGCCCTGGGACAGCACACACGGTCGGACGACGTCGGGCATGGCAAGCCATCATTGCCCTTGGATAGCACCTACAGAGGGACGACGTCGGGTGTGCCATTCCCATGTAGCCCTTGAACACTACACACGATTGGATGACATCGTGTGCGTCATGCCAGCGTAGCACTTAGACATTACACACAGTAGGACGATGTCGGCTGTGTCATGCTATTCAAACCCTGTGACAGCACACACGGTTGTATTACGTAGGGCGTGGCATGGCATCATATTCCTTGGACCGCACACACATTCGGACGACGTCGAGCGTGTAATGCCCGCGAAGTCCTAGCAGAGCACACATGGTCGGATGACGTCGGGCGTGGCATGCCATTAAAGCGCTTGGACAACACTAATAGTCAAAAGACGTCGGGCGTCGCATGTCATCATAGCCCTTGGACAGCACTCACGGTCGGACGACGTCGAACGTTGCATGCCATCAAAGCCCTTGGACAGCACAAACGGTCGGAAGACGTCTGGCGTGGCATGGCATCATAGCCTTTGGACAGCACACATAGTTGGACGACGTCGAGCCTGGCAAGCCATCATTTCCCTTTACAGCACACACTATCGGATGATGTCGGGCATATAATGCCATTATCTCCCCTGGATTGCACACTTTGTCGGACAACATAGGGTGTGGAATGCCATCAAAGCACTTGGACAGCACACATGGTTAGACGAAGTCAGGCGTGGAAGGGCATTATATCCCTTGGACAACACATACGGTCGAACGACGTCGGGCGTTGCATGACATCATCTCCCTTGGACAGCACAACCTGTCGGGCTTGGCATGCCAGTGTATCCAATGGAAATTACACACGATCAAACGACATCGGGAGTGGCATGCCATTATAGCCCTTGGACAGCACAAACGGTTGAATGACGTCGGGCGTGGCATGCCCACGTATCCCTTGGACAGCACACACGCTTGGAAAACGTCAGGCGTGGTATGCCATAAAATCCCTTGGACGGCACACAAAATGGTACGAAATTGGCCGTGGAATGGTATAATAGTCCTCGGATTGCACACACGGTCGGACAACGTTGCGCGTGATATGCCATTATGTCCCTTTGACAACACACACGGTCGGATAACGTCGGGCGTGGCATGCATTATAGCGCTTGGACAACACAGACAATTGGATGACGTCGGGCGTGGCATGCCCGCATAGCCTTTGGACAGCACACACGGTCGGACGATGTCGGGCGTGGCATTGCTTCATAGACCTTGGACTGAACACACGGTCAGACGACGTGGGGCGTGGCATGCCATTGTTGCCCTTTGACAACACACACAGTCGGACGACATTAGACGTGGCATGGAATCATAGACCTTGGACAGCACACACGGTCAGACGACGTCGGGCGGGGTATGCCATCATCTCTCTTAGACTTCACCCACAGTCTGACGATATTGGGCATGGCATTTCATCATATTCCCTGGACAGAACACACGGTCGGACGTAGTTGGGTTTGGCAGATCATCGCCCTTGAACAGCATACACGGTGAGACAACATCGGGCGTATCATGCCCACGTAGCCCTTATCGGGCGTTGCTTTTCATTTTGGCCCTTTGAAAACATACATGGTAAAACAAAGTCAGGCGCGCATGCAATCATTGCCCTTGGACATTACACAAAGTTGGGCTTGGCATGACCGCGTAGCCCTAGGACAGCACACACGGTAACATAACATCAGGCGTGACATGTCATCATAGCCCTTTGACAGCACCCACGGTTGGACGACGTTGGGCGTACCATGCCCGCGTAGCCCTTGGAAAACACACACGGTCATAAGAAGTCAGGAGTGGCATGCCATCATAGTATTTGAACAGCACACACAGTCTGACGATGTCGGAATGGAATGTCATCATAGCCTTTTGATAGCACACACGGTCGAATGACGTCGGGCATGGCATGCAATCATCACCCTTGGACTGCACAAGCGGAGAGATGAAGTGGGGCGTGTCATGCCATCATTGCCCTTTGACAGCACACACGGTCGAATGACGTCGGGCATGGCATACCATCATGGCCTTTGGCCAGGACATACGGTCGAACGACCTCGGGCGTGGAATGCCATCATCGCCCTTAGACTAAACACACAGTCGGACGACGTCAGGAATGGCATGCCATCATCGCCCTTGACCATCACACACGGACGAACAACGTGAGGCATGACATGCCATCATATTAATTGGACAACACACACAGTCGGACGACGTGGAGCATTGCATACCATTATGGACCTTGGACAACATACACGGTCTGACGACATCGGGCGTGGCATGCCATCATCGCCCTTAAAAAGTACACATGGTCGGACAACATCAGGTGTGGCATGTCATCATGGCCTTTTGAAAGAACACAGGGTTGGACGACAGCGGGCGTGGTATTCCTCCGTAGCCCTTGGACAGCACATTGGGTGTGGAATATCATTATAGCCCTTGGACAGCACACACGGTTGGACGACGTCGGTCATTGCATGCCAACGTAGCCCTTGGAAAGCACACATGGTCAGACGACGTCGGGCGTGGCATGCAATCATAGTCCTTTGACATCATACACGGTCTAACGATGTCGGGCATGGCATGTAATCATAGCACTTGGACAACACACACGGTAGGACGACGTCGGGCGTGGAATGCCATCATCTCCCTTAGACTGGACAAAAGGTCTGACGATGTCGGGCATGGCATGTAATCATAGCCTTTGTACAACACACACGGTCGGACAACGTCGGGCGTGGCATTTGATCATCACCATTATACTGCACACACGGTGGGACGACGTCGGGCGTAATATGCCCACGTAGCCCTTTGACAACACACACGATGGGATAACGTCGAGCTAACATGCCTGTGTAGCCCTTGAACAACACACACGATGAAACGACGTCGGGCATGGCATGCCATCAATGCACTTGGACAGCACACACGTTCACACAAAGTAAGGCATGGCATGCCATCATAGCCCTTGGACTATATACACGGACAGAAAATGTTGGGCGTGGCATGACATCATCGCCCTTGGACAGCACGCACGTTGAGATGACATCGGGCGCGTCATTCCCACGAAGCCCTTCGATAATATACATGGTGGGACGACATTGGGCGTGTCATGTCTGCGTAGCCCTTGGAAAACACACAGAGTCGAACGACCTCGGGCGTGGCTTGCCATTAAAGCCTTTGGATAGCACACACGGTCGGACAATGTCAGGTGTGGCATGGCATCGTAGCCCTTAACCTTCACACACGATCGGACGACATCGGGCGTGGCATGCCATTAAAGCGCTTGGACAGCACAAACGGTCGGATGACGTCGGGTAAGGCATGGCTTCAAAGCTCTTGGATAGCACACACGGTCGGACAACGTCAGGCGTGGCATTCCATCAAAGCCCTTGGACAGCACACACGGTCTGAATACATCGAGTATGGCATGGAATCATTGCACTTGAACAACACACATGGTCGGAAGACGTTGGGTAAGGAATGGCATTAGAGCCGTTTGACAGCACACACGGTCGGAAGACGTCGGGCATGGCAAGCCATCATTGGCCTTGTACAGCACACACTGTCAAACGATGTCGGGCGTGTCATGCAATCATCTCCCTTGGATTGCACACCAGACAGAAATGTAGGTGTTGCATTACATCATTTCCTTTGAATAGCACACATGGTCGGAAGACGTCGGGCGTGGCATGCCATTATGGACCTTTGAAAACACACACGGTTGGACAACGTCCGGCGTGACATGAAATGATCGCCCTTGGACAATACAGATGGTCGAGACTAGCATGCCCGCATAACCCTTGGCAACACACACGGTCAAACGACGTCGAGCGCTGTATGTAATGATAGCCCTTATATAGCACACACGGTACACGACGTCGGGCGTGGGATGCCCACATATCGCTTGTACAGCACACATGGACGGATGAAGTAGGGTGTGGCATGCAATCATCTCCCTTTGACAGCACACACAATCGAACGAAGTCGGGCGTGGAATGCCATCATCGCCTTTGGACAACATATACGGTCGGACAACCTCGAGCGTGGTAAGACATGATCGCCCTTACACTAAACACATGATCGGATGACTTCAAGAATGGTATGACATCATCACCCTTGACCTTGACAAACGGACGGAAGACGTGGGGCGTCGCATGACATCATGTTCGTTGGACAACACACACGTTTGGATGGCGTCGAGCGGCGTATGCCATTATGGCCCTTGGTTAGCATACATAGTAAGACGACATTTGGCATGGCATGTCATCGCCTCTGGCATGGCACACACGATTAGACGACGTCGGGCATGGCATGTCATCATAGCCCTTGTACAACACACACGGTTGGACTACGTCGAGCGTGGCATGCCCGTGTAGCTCTTGGACAGCACACACGGTTTTACGATGTCGGGCATGGCATGACATCAAAGCCCTTGGACATCACACACGAATGAACGATGTCGGGCATGGAATGACATCATAGCCCTTGGACAGAACACACGGTCAGACGGCGCTGATCATGGCATGCCATTATGGACCTTTAACAACACACACGGTCGGACGACGTCGGGTGTGGCATGCCATCAGCTCCATTGGATTGCACATGCGGTTTGACGACTTCCGGCGTGGCATGTCATCATAACCCTTGGATAGCACACGCGGTTTGACAATTTCGAGAGTGGAATGCCTGCGTAGACTTTGGACTGCTAATACAGACAAACTCCGTCAGATGTGGCATTACATCAAAGCCTTTGACAACATACGCGATCAGACGAAGTTGGGCGTGGCATATCATCATAGCCCTTGGACAACCCACATGGTTTGATGACGCTGGGCGTGGCATGCCATCAAAGCCCTTGGACACCAAAAACGGTCAGGTGACGTCGGGCCTGTCTAGTTATCATAGCCCTTGAATAGCGCACAGGGTCGGACAACGTCGGGCGTGCCAAGCCTCATTTCCCTTGTACAGCAAACACATTTGGACGACGTCGGGCGTGGTATGCCACCATATCCCTTGGATTGAAAACACAAATCGACGATGTCGAGCGTGGCATGCCATTATTAGCCTTGGATAACACACATGGTCTGACAATATCGGGCGTTGCCTGCCATTTTTGCCCTTCGACAACACACACGATCAGACAACGTCGGGCGTGGCATGCCATCATAGCCCTTTGACATTATACATAGTTGGGCTTGGCATGCCCCCATAGTCCTAGGATATCACACATAGTAACATCACATCAGACGTGGAATGTCATCATAGCCCATGGATAGCACCCGCGGTTGGACGAAGTAGCGCGTAGCATGCCCCCATAGCCCTTGGACAACACACACGGTCGGAAGAAGTCAGGAGTGGCATGCAATAAAAGTCTATGGATATCACACACGGTCTGACGAAGTCAAAATGGAATGTCATCATAGTCATTGGATAGAACACACGGTCGGATGACGTCGGGCATGGAATGACCTCATCACCCTTGTACTGCACAAGCGGACGAATGAAGTCGGCCATGGCATACCATCATTTACCTTTGACAGCACACACGATCGGATGATGTCGGGCTTGGCATGCCATCATGGCCCTTGGACAGGACATACAGTCGGACGACCTAGGGCATGGCATGCCATCATCGCCCTTGGACTAAACACACGGTCATACGACGTCATGAATGGCATGCCATCATCTCGCTTGACCTTCACACACGGACGAACGATGTGGGGCATGACATGCCATCATATTACTTGGAAAATACACACGGTCGGACGACGTGGAGTGTTTCATGCCATAATGGCCCTTTGACAGCATACACGGTCGGACGACATCGGCCATGGCATCCCATCAACGCCCTTAAAAAGCACACATGGTCGGACAACATCAGGCGTGGCATGTCATCATGGCCTTTGGGAAGAACACAGGGTTGGATGACAGAGAACGTGCCATGCCTGCGTAGCCCTTGGACATCACACATGGTCGAATGACATTGGGTGTGTAATATCATTATAGCCCTTGGACATCACACATTTTGATGACATCGGTCATTGCATGCAAACGTAGCCCTTGGACAGCACACACGGTCGGACGATGTCGGGCGTGGCATGCAATCATAGTTCTTAGACATCATACACAGTCTGACGATGTCAGGTATGGCAGTAATCATAGCACTTGGACAACACACACGATAGGAGGACGTCGGGCGTGGAATGCCATCATCTCCCTTTGACTGGACACACATTTTGACACATGTCGAGCATGGTATGTAATCATAGCCCTTGGACAGCACACAAGGTCAGACGATGTCGAGCGTGGCATTCGATCATCTCCCTTGGATAGCACACACGGTGGGACGAAGTCGGGCGTTTCATGCCCATGTAGCCCTTGGACAGCACACACGGTGGACTGACTTCGAGCTACAATACCTGCGTAGCGCTTGAAAAACACACACGGTTGAACGACATAGGGCATGGCATGCCATTAAAGCCCTTGCACAGCACTCATGGTCGGACAACGTCAGGCGTGGCATGACATCGTAGCCCTTGGACAACATCCTCGGTCGGACGACGTCGAGTGTGGCATGCCAACATAGCCCTCGAACTATATACACAGACGGCAATGTCGGGGCGTGGCATGACATCATCGCCCTTGGACAGCATACGCGGTGAGATGACATCGGTGGTAGTTTCCCATGTAGCCCTTCGACAACAAAGATGGTGGGACGACATCGGGCGTGTCATGCCCGCGTAGCCCTTTGAAAGCACACATAGTCGAAGAACGTAGGGCGTGGAATGCAATTAAAGCCTTTGTACAACACACACGGTCGGACAACGTCAGGCGTGGCATGGCATCGTAGCCCTTAACCTTCACACACTATCTGACGACATGGAGCTTGGCATGCCATCAAATCCCTTGGACAAAACACACGGTCGGAAGACGTTAGGCAAGGCATGGAATCAGAACCCATGGATAGCATACACGACTAGACAACACTGGGCGTGGCAAGCCATCATTGCCCTTATACAGCACACACTGTCGAAGGACGTCGGGTGTGTCATGCCATCATGTCCCATGGATTGCAAACTGGACGGCAATGTCGGTGTGGCATGACATCATTGCCCATGGATAGGACACCCGGTCGGACGACGTCGAGCGTGGCATGCCATTATGGCCCTTTGACAACACACACGGTTGGACAACCTCGGGCGTTGCTTGCTTGCGGAGCCCTTAGACTGCAGAGATGGTAGGACAACATCAGGCATGCCGTCAAAGACCTTGGACAGCACACAAGATATGACGACGTCGGGTGTGGGATGGCATCATAGCCGTTGGATAGAACATATGGTCGGCTGACGTCAGGCGTGGCATGCTATTATGGCCCTTTGACAACACATATGGTTAGACGACGTTAGGCATGGCATCCCATCAAGCCCTTAGACAGCACATACGATCGGGCGACGTCAGGCATTGCATGCATCAAAGCACGTGGAAAACTAAGACGGTCGCACGACGTTGGGTGTGGCATGGCATCATAGCCCTTGGACATCACACACAGTCGGATAACGTCGGCTGTGGCATGCCATCATCTTCATTGGAATGCACACACGGCCAGACGACGTCGGGATGGCATGACCATGTAGCCCTTGGACAGAACAAATGGTCAGACGACGTCGGGCGTGGCATGTCATCATAGCCCTTGGACAGAGAAATCGCTTGGATGACGTCGGGCGTCGCATGCTCTCGTAGCCCTTGGTAAGCACAAACGGTCAGAGGATGTCAGGCGTGGCATGACATCAAAGCCATTGGACAGCACACACGGTCTGACGACGTCGGGTGTGGCATATCATCATAGCCTTTGGACAGCACACACGGTCAGATGACGTCGGGAGTGGCATTACATCATCTCCATTGGACTAAACACACGGTCTGACGATGTTGGACATGGCATGTAATCATAGCCCTTGGACAGCACACACGGTCGGACGACGTCGGGCATGGCAAGCCATCATTGCCCTTGGATAGCACCTACGGAGGGACGACGTCGGCTGTGCCATTCCCACGTAGCCCTTGAACACTACACATGATTGGATGACATCGTGTGCGTCATGCCAGCGTAGCCCTTAGACATTACACACGGTAGGACAATGTCGGTTGTGTCATGATATTCAAACCCTGTGACAGCACACACGGTTGTATTACGTTGGGCGTGGCATGGCATCATATTCCTTGGACCGCACACAGTAGGACGACGTCGGGCGTGTAATGCCCGCGAAGTCCTAGCAGAGCACACATGGTCGGACGACGTCGGGCGTGGCATGCCATTAAAGCGCTTGGACAACACTAATAGTCAAAAGACGTCGGGCGTCGCATGTCATCATAGCCCTTGGACAGCACTCACGGTCGGACGACGTCGAACATTGCATGCCATCAATGCCCTTGGACAGCACAAACGGTTGGAAGACGTCTGGCGTGGCATGGCATCATAGCCTTTGGACAGCACACATAGTTGGACGACGTCGAGCCTGGCAAGCCATCATTTCCCTTGTACAGCACACACTATCGGATGATGTCGGGCATATAATGCCATTATCTCCCCTGGATTGCACACTTTGTCGGACAACATAGGGTGTGGAATGCCATCAAAGCCCTTGGACAACACACATGGTCAGACGAAGTCAGGCGTGGAAGGGCATTATATCCCTTGGACAACACATACGGGCGAACGACGTCGGGCGTTGCATGACATCATCTCCCTTGGACAGCACAACCTGTCGGGCTTGGCATGCCAGTGTATCCAATGGAAATTACACACGATCAAATGACATCGGGCATGGCATGCCATTGTAGCCCTTGGACAGCATACACGGTTGAATGACGTCGGGCGTGGCATGCCCGCGTATCCCTTGGATAGCACACACGCTTGGAAGACGTCAGGCGTGGTATGCCATAAAATCCCTTGGACGGCACACAAAATGGTACGAAATTGGCCGTGGAATGGTATAATAGTCCTCGGATAGCACACACGGTCGGACAACGTAGCGCGTGATATGCAATTATGTCCCTTTGACAACACACACGGTCGGATAACGTCGGGCGTGGAATGCATTATAGCCCTTGGACAGCACAGACAGTTGTATGTCGTCGGGCGTGGCATGCCCGCATAGCCTTTGCACACCACACACGGTCGGACGATGTCGGGCGTGGCATTGCTTCATAGACCTTGGACTGAACACATGGTCAGACGACGTGGGGCGTGGCATGCCATTGTTGCCCATTGACAACACACACAGTCGGACGACATTAGACGTGGCATGGAATCATAGACCTTGGACAGCACACACGGTCAGACGACGTCGGGCGGGGTATGCCATCATCTCTCATAGACTTCACCCACAGTCTGACGATATTGGGCATGTCATTTCATCATATTCCCTGGACAGAACACACGGTCGGACGTAGTTGGATTTTGCAGATCATCGCCCTTGGACAACATACACGGTGAGACAACATCGGGCGTATCATGCCCACGTAGCCCTTATCGGGCGTTGCTTTTCATTTTGGCCCTTTGAAAACATACATGGTAAAACAAAGTCAGGTGCGCATGAAATCATTGCCCTTGGACTTTACACAAAGTTGGGCTTGGCATGACCGTGTAGCCCTAGGACAGCACACACGGTAACATAACATCAGGCGTGGCATGTCATCATAGCCCTTTGACAGCACCCACGATTGGACGACGTTGGGCGTACCATGCCGCATAGCCCTTGGAAAACACACACGGTCGTAAGAAGTCAGGAGTGGCATGCCATCATAGTATTTGAACAGCACACACAGTCTGACGATGTCGGAATGGAATGTCATCATAGCCTTTGGATAGCACACACGGTCGAATGACGTCGGGCATGGCATACCATCATGGCCCTTGGACAGGACATACGGTCGAACGACCTCGGGAGTGGAATGCCATCATCGCCCTTAGACTAAACACACAGTCGGACGACGTCAGAAATGGCATGCCATCATCGCCCTTGACCTTCACACACGGACGAAAAACGTGAGGCATGACATGCCATCATATTAATTGGACAACACACACAGTCAGACGACGTGGAGCGTTGCATACCATCATGGACCTTGGACAACATACACGGTCTGACGACATCGGGCGTGGCATGCCATCATCGCCCTTAAAAAGTACACATGGTCGGACAACATCAGGTGTGGCATGTCATCATGGCCTTTTGAAAGAACACAGGGTTGGACGACAGCGGGCGTGGTATTCCTCCGTAGCCCTTGGACAGCACATTGGGTGTGGAATATCATTATAGCCCTTGGACAGGACACACGGTTGGACAACGTCGGTCATTGCATGCCAACGTAGCCCTTGGAAAGCACACATGGTCAGACGACGTCGAGCGTGGCATGCAATCATAGTCCATTGACATCATACACGGTCTAACGATGTCGGGCATGGCATGTAATCATAGAACTTGGACAACACACACCATAGGACGACGTCGGGCGTGGAATGCCATCATCTCCCTTAGACTGGACAAAAGGTCTGACGATGTCGGGCATGGCATGTAATCATAGCCTTTGTACAACACACACGGTCGAACAATGTCGGCGTGGCATTCGATCATCACCCTTATACTGCACACACGGTGGGACGAAGTCGAGCGTATCATGCCCACGTAGCCCTTGGACAACACACACGGTGGGATAACGTCGAGCTAACGTGCCTGCGTAGCCCTTGAACAACACACACGATCAAACGACGTCGGGCATGGCATGCCATCAAAGCACTTGGACAGCACACACGTTCACACAATGTCAGGCGTGGCATGCCATCATAGCCCTTGGACTATATACACGGACAGAAAATGTTGGGCGTGGCATGACATCATCGCCCTTGGACAGCACGCACGGTGAGATGACATCGGGCGCGTCATTCCCACGAAGCCCTTCGATAATATACATGGTGGGACGACATTGGGCGTGTCATGTCCGCGTAGCCCTTGGACAACACGCAGAGTCGAACGACGTAGGGCGTGGCATGCCATTAAAGCATTTGAATAGCACACACGGTCGGACAATGTCAGGTGTGGCATGGCATCGTAGCCCTTAACCTTCACACACGATCGGACGACATCGGGCGTGGCATGCCATTACCGCGCTTGGACAGCACAAATGGTCGGATGACTTCGGGTAGGGCATGGCATCAAAGCTCTTGGATAGCACACACGGTCGGACAACGTCAGGCGTGGCATTCCATCAAAGCCCTTGGACAGCACACACGGTCTGAATACATCGAGTGTGGCATGGAATCATTGCACTTGAATAACACACATGGTCGGAAGACGTTGGGTAAAGGAATGGCATTAGAGCCGTTTGACAGCACACACGGTCGGAAGACGTCGGGTACGGCAAGCCATCATTGGCCTTGTACAGCACACACTGTCAAACGATGTCGGGCGTGTCATGCAATCATCTCCCTTGGATTGCACACCGGACGGAAATGTAGGTGTTGCATTACATCATTGCCTTTGAATAGCACACATGGTCGGAAGACGTCGGGCGTGGCATGCCATTATGGACCTTTTAAAACACACACGGTTGGACAACGTCGGGCGTGACATGAAATGATCGCCCTTGGACAACACACATGGTCGAGACTAGCATGCCCGCATAACCCTTGGCAACACACATGGTCAAACGACGTCGAGCGCGGTATGTAATCATTGCCCTTATATAGCACACACGGTACACGACGTCGGGCGTGGGATGCCCACATATCGCTTGGACAGCACACATGGACGGATGAAGTAGGGTGTGGCATGCAATCATCTCCCTTTGACAGCACACACAATCGAACGAAATCGGGCGTGGCATGCCATCATCGCCTTTGGACAACATATATGGTCGGACAACCTCGAGCGTGGTAAGACATGATCGCCCTTACACTAAACACATGATCGGATGACTTCAAGAATGGTATGACATCATCACCCTTGACCTTGACACACGGACGGAAGACGTGGGGCGTCGCATGACATCATGTTCGTTGAACAACACACACGTTTGGATGGTGTCGAGCGGCGCATGCCATTATGGCCGTTGGTTAGCATATATAGTAAGACGACATTTGGCATGGCATGTCATCGCCTCTGGCATGGCACACACGATTAGACGACGTCGGGCATGGCATGTCATCATAGCCCTTGTACAACACACACAGTTGGACGACGTCGAGCGTGGCATGCTCGTGTAGCTCTTGGACAGCACACACGGTTTTACGAGGTCGGGCATGGCATGACATCAAAGCCCTTGGACATCACACACGAATGGACGATGTCGGGCGTGGAATGACATCATAGCCCTTGGACATCACACACGGTCAGACGACGTCGGGTGTGGCATGCCATCATCTCCATTGGATTGCACATGCGGTTTGACGACTTTCGGTGTGGCATGTCGTCACAACCCTTGGATAGCACACGCGGTTTGACAATTTTGAGAGTGGAATGCCTGCGTAGCCTTTGGACTGCACATACAGACAGACTCCGTCAGATGTGGCATTACATCAAAGCCCTTTGACAACATACGCGATCGGACGACGTCGGGCGTGCCATGCCTCATTTCCCTTGTACAGCAAACACATTTGGACGACGTCGGGCGTGGTATGCCACCATATCCCTTGGATTGAAAACACAAATCGACGATGTCGAGCGTGGCATGTCATTATTGGCCTTGGATAACACACATGGTCTGACAATATCGGGCGTTGCCTGCCATTTTTGCCATTCGATAACACACACGGTCAGACAACGTCAGGCGTGGCATGTCATCATCGCCCTTGGACATTATACATAGTTGGGCTTTGCATGCCCCCATAGTCCTAGGATATCACACATAGTAACATGACATCAGCCATGGCATGTCATCATAGCCAATGGATAGCACCCGCGGTTGGACGAAGTAGGGCGTAGCATGCCCCCATAGCCCTTGGACAACACACACGGTCGGAAGAAGTCAGGAGTGGCATGCCATAAAAGTCTATGGATATCACACACGGTCTGACGAAGTCAAAATGGAATGTCATCATAGTCTTTGGATAGAACACACGGTCGGATGACGTCGGGCATGGAATGACCTCATCACCCTTGTACTGCACAAGCGGACGGATGAAGTCGGCCATGGCATACCATCATTTACCTTTGACAGCACACACGATCGGATGACGTCGGTCTTGGCATGCCATCATGGCCCTTGGACAGGACATACGGTCGGACGACCTAGGGCATGGCATGCCATCATCGCCCTTGGACTAAACACACGGTCGGACGACGTCATGAATGGCATGCCATCATCTCGCTTGACCTTCACACACGGACGGACGATGTGGGGCATGACATGCCATCATATTACTTGGAAAATACACACGGTCGGACGACGTGGAGTGTTGCATGCCATAATGGCCCTTTGACAGCATACACGGTCGGACGACATCGGCCATGGCATCCCATCAACGCCCTTAAAAAGCACACATGGTCGGACAACATCAGGCGTGGCATGTCATCATGGCCTTTGGGAAGAACACAGGGTTGGACGACAGAGAACGTGCCATGCCTGCGTAGCCCTTGGACAACACACATGGTCGAACGACATTGGGTGTGTAATATCATTATAGCCCTTGGACATCACACATTTTGACGACATCGGTCATTGCATGCAAACGTAGCCCTTGGACAGCACACACGGTCGGACGATGTCGGGCGTGGCATGCAATCATAGTTCTTGGACATCATACACAGTCTGACGATGTCAGGCATGGCATGTAATCATAGCACTTGGACAACACACACGATAGGACGACGTCGGGCGTGGAATGCCATCATCTCCCTTTGACTGGACACACATTTTGACGATGTCGGGCATGGTATGTAATCATAGCCCTTGGACAGCACACAAGGTCAGACGATGTCGGGCGTGGCATTCGATCATCTCCCTTGGATAGCACACACGGTGGGACGAAGTCGGGCGTGTCATGCCCATGTAGCCCTTGGACAGCACACACGGTGGGCCGACTTCGAGCTATAATACCTGCGTAGCGCTTGAAAAACACACACGGTTGAACGACATAGGGCATGGCATGCCATTAAAGCCCTTGGACAGCACTCACGGTCGGACAACGTCAGGCGTGGCATGACATCGTAGCCCTTGGACAACATCCTCGGTCGGACGACGTCGAGTGTGGCATGCCCACATAGCCCTCGAACTATATACATGGACGACAATGTCAGGGTGTGGCATGACATCATCGCCCTTGGACAGCACACGCGGTGAGATGACATCGGGCGTAGATTCCCATGTAGCCCTTCGACAACAAAGATGGTGGGACGACATCGGGCGTGTCATGCCCGCGTAGCCCTTTGACAGCACACACAGTCGAAGGACGTCGGGCGTGGCATGCAATTAAAGCCTTTGTACAACACACACGGTCGGACAACGTCAGGCGTGGCATGGCATCGTAGCCCTTAACCTTCACACACTATCGGACGACATGGAGCTTGGCATGCCATCAAATCCCTTGGACAACACACACGGTCGGAAGACGTTAGGCAAGGCATGGAATCAGAGCCCATGGATAGCATACACGAGTAGATGACACCGGGCGTGGCAAGCCATCATTGCCCTTATACAGCACACACTGTCGAAGGACGTCGGGTGTGTCATGCCATCATGTCCCTTGGATTGCACACCGGACGGCAATGTAGGTGTGGCATGACATCATTGCCCATGGATAGCACACCCGGTCGGACGACGTCGAGCGTGGCATGCCATTATGGCCCTTTGACAACACACACGGTTGGACAACGTCGGGCGTGACATGCAATCATCGCCCTTGGATAGCACACATGGTCGGGCATTGCATGCCCACGTAGCCCTTGCCAACACACACGGTCAAACGACGTCGAGTGCAGCATGTCATCATAGCCCTTGGATAGCACACACAGTTGGACGACGTCGGGCATGGCATGCCATCAAAGACCTTGGACAACACTAACGGTCAAACGACGTCGGGCTTGGCATGGCATCATAGCCCTTGGACAGCGCAGACGATCGGACTACGTCGGACGTGGCATGCCATCAAAGCCCTTGGATAGCTCACATTGTCGGAAGACGTCTGGCGTGGCATGGCATCATAGCCCTTGGATAGCACACACAGTCGGACGACATCACGCGTGGCAAGCCATTCTTTCCTGTACAGCACACACTGTCGGATGATGTCGGGCGTGGCATGCCATTATCTCCCTTCAATTGCACACACGGTCGGACGACATAGGGTGTGGCATGCCATCAAAGCCCTTGAAAAGAACACATGGTAAGACGACGTCGTGAGTGGCATGGAATCATAGCCGTTGGACAACACACACGGTCGAATGACATTGGGCTTGGCATGCCAACGTAGCCCATGGAGAACACAAACGATCAAACAACATCGGGCCTTGCATGTAATCATAACCCTTGGACAGCACACACGGTCAGACGACGTCGGGCATGGCATGGCATCATAGCCCATAGACAACACACACGGTCGAACGGAATTTGGCACGGCATGTAATCATCGCCCTTGGTGAGCACAATCGGTGGGGCGTGGCATGCCAACGTAGCCCATGGAGAACACACACGGTCAAACAACGTCGGGCGTGGCATGTCATCATAGCCCTTGGACAACACACACGGTTGGACGACTTCGGGCGTGGCATGCATGCGTAGCACTTATATAGCACACACGGTCAAACGACGTTAGGCGTGGCATGCCACCAAAGCCCTTGGACAACACACACGATCGGGCGTGCAATGGTATCATATAACTCAGACAGCACACACGATCAATTTTGGAATGGTATGATAGCCCTTGGACAGCACAAAAGATCGGACAATGTGGGGCGTGGCTTGGCATCATAGCCCTTCACAAAACACACGGTCCGATGACGTGAGGCGTGGCATGCGATTTATCCCTTTGACAACACTCACAATTGGACAGCGTCATACGTGGCATGTAATCATAGACCTTGGAAAGCACATAGGGTCGGACCACGTCGGGCGTGGCATGCCATCATCTCCCTTGGACTTCACACACGGTCTGACAATGTCGGGCATGGCATGTAATCATAGTCCTTGGACAGCCAACATGGTCGAATGACGTCGGGCATGGAAGATCATCGCCCTTTGACAGCATACACGGTGGGACGACGTCGAGCGTATCATGCCCACGTAGCCCTTGTACAACACAAACGGTGGAACGATGTTGGGCGTGTCATGCCTGCGTAGCCCTTGAACAGCACACAAGGTCAGACGACATCGGGAGTGGTATGCCATCAAATTCCTTGAACAGCACAGACAGTTAGAACACGTTTTGCGTGGCATGGCATCATAATACTTGGACAGCACACACGGTCGGATGACATCGATTTGGCATGCCATCATCGCCCTTGGACAGCACACACGGATGGACGATGTTTTGCGTGGCATGCCATAATTGCCCTTGGATAGCACACACGCTGGGATGACGTAGAGTGTTACATGCCCACATAGCACTTGGACAACACACACGATGGGACAACATCAGGCCTGTTATGCCATTGTTGCCGTTTTATAACACACATGGTCGGACGACATCGGGCGTGTCTTGACATCAAAGACCTTGGAAAAAACACACGGGCGTACTACGTCGGGCGTGGCATGGAATCATAGGCCTTGGACAGCACACACGGTCAGACGACATCGGGCGTGGCATGCCATCAAAGTCCATGGACAGCAAAGACGGTCGGGCGATGTCGGGCGTGGCATGGCATAATAGCCCTTGGACAACACACACGGTCGGACGACGTCTGGAGTGGCAAGCTTCATTGCCCTTTAACAACAAACACTTTCAAACGACGTCAGGCATGGCATGACATTATCTCCCTTGGATTGCACATACGGTCGGACGACGTCGGACGTGGCATTGCATCAAAGCCCATGGATACGCCACAGGGTCAAACGACGTCGGGCGCGGCATTCCATCATCACCCTTTGATAGACTAAATGGTCGGTAGTGGCATGCCCATGTAGCCCTTATACAGCACACCTGGTCAGACAACGTCGGGTGTGGCATGTCATCATTCCATTGGACAGCACACACGATCGAAAGACGTCAGGCGTTGCATGCCATCAAAGCCCTTGGACAGCACACACGATCGGACAACATCGGGCGTGGAATGGGATCATAGACCTTGGACCGCACAAACAGTCGGACGACATCAGGTGTGACAAGCCATTATGGCCCTTTGACAACACACACGGTCGGACGACGTTAGGTGTTGCTTGACATCAACTCTCTATTGGACTGCACACATGGTATAACGATGTCGGGCGTGACATGTCCTCATAGCCCTTGGACAACACTCACGGTTGGACGATGTCGTGTGTGGCTTGCCATTAAAGCCCTTGGACATCACAGACGGTCGGGCGACGTCGGGTATGGCATGACATCATAGCCCTCGAAAAGCACACACGGTTGTACGACGTCGGGTGTGGCAAGCCTCAATGCCCTTGTACACCAAACACTATCGGATGACGTCGGGCGTGGCATGCCATAATGTCTCTGGTACAGCACACACAATTCAATTACGTGAGGCATGGCTTGACCACGTAGCCCTTGGAAAACGCACACGGTGGGACGACGTAGGGTGTGTCATGCCCATGTAGTCCTTGAAGAGCACACACGGTGAGACGATGTCGGGCGTGGCATGACATTAAAAAAATTGGATAGCTCTAACAGTCAAACGACGTCGGGTATAGCATGCCATCAAAGACCTTAGACAACACACATGATCGGACGACGTCAGGCGTGGCGTGATATCAAAGCCCTTGGACAGCAAATACGATCGAACTACATTGGGTGTGGAATGGCATCATAGCCCTTGAACAACACACACGGTCAGATGACGTCGGGCGTTGCATGCCTTTTTATCCCTTGGACTGCACACACGGTCCGAGGATGTTGGGCGTGGCATGTAATCATATCCCTTGGACAGCACAATTGGTTGGACGACGTCAAGCATGGGATGCCCGCGTAGCCTTGGACAGCACATACGGTCGGATGATGTCAGGCGTGGCATGACATCAAAGACATTAGACAACACACACTGTAGAACAACGTAGGGTATGGTATGGAAACATAGCCCTTGGACAGCACATACGGTCGGATGACGTCGGTAGTGGCATGCCATCATCTCCATTGGCAGCACACACGGTCCGATAACATCGGGCGTGGGATGTCATCATCTCCCTTTGACAACACACATGATGGGACGACGTCGGGCGTGTCAATCCCACGTAGCACATGGACAACACACATGGTGGGTCGACATTAGGCGTGTCATGCCCTCGTATCCCTTGGATAGCACACACAGTCAGATGACGTTGGGAATGCCATCAAAGACATTGGATTGCACACACGATTGGACGACGTCGGGTGTGGCAAGCCTCATTGCCCTAGTAAACCAAACACTATCGGATGACGTCGGGCGTGGCATGCCATCATGTCCCTGGGACAGCACACACAGTTGGATGACGTAAGGCGTGGCATGCCCACGTATCCCTTGGACAACACACACGGTGGGACGACGTCACGTGTGTCATGCCCGCGTAGTCCTTGGAGAGCACACACAGTCGAACGATGTCAGGCGTGGCATGCTATCAAAGACCTTGGACAGCGCTAACGGTCAAACGATGTCGTGCGTGGCATGGTATCATAGCCCTTGGACAGCACACATGGTCGGATGACGTCGATAGTGGTATGCCATCATCTCCATTGGTCTGCACACACAGTCTTACAATGTCGAGCATGGCATGTAATAATAGCCCTTGGATAACACACTCGGTCGGACGACGTCGGGTGATGCAAGCCATGATTGCCCTTGGATAGCACACAAAAAGGGAAGATGTCGGGCGTGTCATGCCCATGTAGCCGTTGAACAGTTCACACGGTTGAATGACATTGTTTGCGTCATGCCCGGGTAGCACTTGAAAAGCACACACAGTCAGACGATGTCGAGCGTGGCATGCCATCATCTCCCTAGGATTGCAGACACGGACGAACGACGCCGGACATGGCATGCCATCATCACCCTTGGACAGCACACATGGTGAGACGACGTCGGACGTTTCATTCCCACTTAGCACTTGGAAAGCATACACGGTGGGATAACGGCGGACATTGCATGCCAACAAATCCCTTGAATAGCACACACAGTAAGACTACATCGGTGTGGCATGGCATCATAGCCCTTGACAACACACACGGTCAAACAACATCGGGTGTGGCATGCCATCAAAGCCCTTGGACATCAGAGACGGTCGGGCGACGTCGGTTATGGCATGACATCATAGTCCTCGGAAAGCACACACGGTTGTACGAAGTCGGGTGTGGCAAGCCTCATTTCCCTTGTGCACCAAACAATATCCGATGACGTCGGGCGTGGCATGCCATAATGTCCCTGGTACAGCACACACAGTTGGATTACGTGAGGCGTTGCTTGACCACGTAGCCCTTGGACAACACACACGGTGGGACGACGTCGTGCGTGTCATGCCCGCGTAGTCCTTGAAGATCACACCCGGTCGGACGATGTCGGGCGTGGCATGAAATTAAGCCCATTGGACAACACTAACGGTCAAATGATGTCGGGCATAGCATGCCATCAAAGACCTTAGACAACATACATGATCGGATGACGTCAGGCGTGGCATGATATCAAAGCCCTTGGACAGCATATACGATCGGACAACATTGGGTGTTGCATGGCATCATAGACCTTGGACGAAACACACGGTGGGACGACGTAGGGCGTGTCATGCCCGTGTAGTCCCTGAAGAGCACACACGGTTAGACGATGTCGGGCATGGCATGACATTAAACCCATTGGAAAACACTAACGATCGAATTACGTCGGGCATAGCATGCCATGAAAGACCTTAGACAACACACATAATCGGACGACGTCAGGCGTGGCATGATATCAAAGTCCTTGGACAGCAAATACGATCGAACTATATTGGGTGTGGAATGGCATCATAGCCCTTGAACAACACACACGGTCGGATGACGTCGGGCGTTGCATGCCTTTTTCGCCCTTCGACTGCACACACGGTCCGAGGATGTTGGGCGTGGCATGTAATCATATCCCTTGGGCAGCACAATTGGTTGGACGACGTCAAGCATGGCATGCCCGCGTAGCCTTGGACAGCACATACGGTCGGATGATGTCAGGCGTGGAATGACATTAAAGACATTAGACAACACACACTGTAGAACGATGTAGGGTATGGTATGGCATCATTGCCCTTGGACAGCACACACGGTCGGATGACGTCGGTAGTGGCATGCCATCATCTCCACTGGCAGCACACACGGTCCGACGACGTCAGGCAATGCATACCATCAAAACCCTTGGCAGCACACATAGTCAGATCACATCGGGCGTGGGATGTCATCATCTCCCTTTGACAACACAGATGATGGGACGACGTCGGGCGTGTCAATCCCACGTAGCACATGGACAACACCGTGGTGGGTCGACGTTAGGCGTGTCATGCCCTCGTATCCCTTGGACAGCACACACAGTCAGATGACGTTGGGAATGCCATCAAAGACCTTGGATTGCACACACGGTTGGACGACGTCGGGTGTGGCAAGCCTCATTGCCCTAGTACACCAAACACTATCGGATGATGTCGGGCGTGGCATGCCATCATGTCCCTGGGACAGCACACACAGTTGGATGACGTAAGGCGTGGCATGCCCACGTATCCCTTGGACAACACACACGGTGGGACGACGTCAGGCGTGTCATGCCCGCGTAGTCCGTGGAGAGCACACACAGTCGGACGATGTCAGGCGTGGCATGCCATCAAAGCCCTTGGACAGCACTAACGGTCAAACGATGTCGTGCGTGGCATGGTATCATAGCCCTTGGACAGCACACATGGTCGGATGACGTCGATAGTGGTATGCCATCATCTCCATAGGACTGTACACAAAGTCTGACAATGTCGAGCATGGAATGCAATAATAGCCCTTGGATAGCACACTCGGTTGGACGACGTCGGGTGATGCAAGCCATTATTGCCCTTGGATAGCACACAAAAAGGGAAGATGTCGGGCGTGTCATGCCCATGTAGCTGTTGAACAGTTCACACGGTTGAACGACATTGTTTGCGTCAAGCCCGGGTAGCACTTGAAAAGCACACACAGTTAGACGATGTCGGGCGTGGCATGCCATCATCTCCCTAGGATTGCAGACACGGACGGACGACGCCGGACATGGCATGCCATCATCACCCTTGGACAGCACACATGGTGAGACGACGTCGGACGTTTCATTCCCACTTAGCACTAGGACAACATACACGGTGGGATAACGGCGGGCATTGCATGCCAACAAATCCCTTTAATAGCACACACAATAAGACTACATCGGTGTGGCATGGCATCATAGCCCTTGATAACACACACGGTCGAACAACATCGGGTGTGGCATGCCATCAAAGCCCTTGGACATCACAGACGGTCGGGCTACGTCGGTTATGGCATGACATCATAGCCCTTGGAAAGCACACACGATTGTACAAAGTCGGGCGTGGCAAGCCTCATTGCCCTTGTGCACCAAACACTATCGGATGACGTCGGGCGTGGCATGCCATAATGTCCCTGGTACAGCACACACAGTTGGATTACGTGAGGCGTGGCTTGACCACGTAGCCCTTGGACAACACACACGGTGGGACGATGTCGTGCGTGTCATGCCCGCGTTGTCCTTGAAGATCACACACGGTCGGACGATGTCGGGCGTGGCATGACATTAAACCCATTGGACAACACTAACGGTCAAACGATGTCGGGCTTATCATGCCATCAAAGACCTTAGACAACACACATGATCGGATGACGTCAGGCGTGGCATGATATCAAAGCCCTTGGACAGCATATACGATCGGACAACATTGGGTGTTGCATGGCATCATAGACCTTGGACAAAACACACGGTGGGACGACGTAGGGCGTGTCATGCCCGTGTAGTCCCTGAAGAGCACACACGGTTTGACGATGTCGGGCATGGCATGACATTAAACCCATTGGACAACACTAGCGATCGAATTACGTCGGGCATAGCATGCCATCAAAGACCTTAGACAGCATACATGATCGGACGACGTCAGGCGTGGCATGATATCAAAGACCTTGGACAGAAAATACGATCAAACTACATTGGGTGTGTCATGGCATCATAGCCCTTGAACAACACAGACGCACGGACGACGTCGGGCATTGCATGCCTTTTTAGCCCTTGGACTGCACACACGGTCTGAGGATGTTGGGCGTGGCATGTAATCATATCCCTTGGACAGCACAATCGGTAGCGCGACATCAAGCGTGGCATGCCCGCGTAGCCTTGGACAGCACATACGGTCGGACGATGTCAGGCGTGGCATGACATCAAATCCATTGGACAACACATACGGTCGGAAGACGTCGGGCAAGGCATGGCATCAGAGCCCTTGGATAGCACACACGACTAGACGACATCGGGCGTGGCAAGCCATAATTGCCCTTATACAGCACACACTGTCAAAGGACGTCGGGTGTGTCATGCCATCATCTCCCTTGGATTGCACACTGGACGGCAATGTAGGTGTGGCATGACATCATAGCCTATGGATAGCACACACGGTCGGACGATGTTGGGCGTGGAATGCCATTATGGCCCTTTGACAACACACACGGTTGGACAACGTCGGGCGTTGCTTGCTTGCGAAGCGCTTAGACTGCAGAGACGGTAGGACAACATCAGGCATGCCATCAAAGCCCTTGGACAGCACACAAGATATGACGACGTCGGGTTGGGATGGCATCATAGCAGTTGGATAGAACACATGGTCGGGTGACGTCAGGCGTGGCATGCCATTATGGCCCTTTGACAACACATATGGTTAGACGACGTTAGGCCTGGCATCCCATCAAGCCCTTAGACAGGACACACGATCGGGCGATGTCAGGCATTGCATCCATCAAAGCACATGGAAAACTCAGACGGTCGCACGACATTGGGTGTGGCATGGCATCATAGCCCTTGGACATCACACACAGTCGAATAACGTCGGCAGTGGCATGCCATCATCTTCATTGGAATGCACACACAGCCGGACTACGTCGGGCGTGGCATGCCTGTGTAGCCCTTGGACAGAACGAACGGTTAGACGATGTCAGGCGTGCCATGTCATCATAGCCCTTGGACAGAAAAATCGCTTGGATGACGTTGGGCGTTGCATGCTCTTGTAGCCCATGGTAAGCAAAAACGGTTGGACGATGGCAGGCGTGGCATGACATCAAAGCCATTGGACAGCACACACGGTCTGACGACGTCGGGTGTGGCATAGCATCATAGCCTTTGGACAGCACACACGGTGGGACGACGTCCAGAGTGGCAATACATCATCTCCGTTGGACTACACACACGGTCTGACGATGTTGGGCATGGCATGTAACCATAGCCCTTGGATTGCACCTACGGAGGGACAACGTCGGGTGAGCCATTCCCACGTAGCCCTTGAACAATACACACGATTGGATGACATCGTGTGTGTCATGCCTGCGTAGCCCTTAGACAATACACTCGGTGGGACGATGTCAGGTGTGGCATTCTATTCAAACCCTTGGATAGCACACACGGTTGTATTACGTCGGGCCTGGCATGGCATTATAGCCCTTGGACAGCACTACCAGTCGGACGACGTCTCGCGTCGCATGGCATCATAGCCCTTGGATAGCACTCACGGTCGGACGAAGTCGGACGTGTCATGCCATCAAAGCCCTTGGACAGCACACACGGTCGGAAGACGTCTGGCGTGGCATGGCATCATAGCCTTTGGAAAGCACACACAGGTGGACGACGTCGGGCGTGGCAAGCCATCATTTCCCTTGTACAACACACACTGTCAGATGATGTCGGGCATGTAATGCCATTATCTCCCCTGGATTGCACACTTTGTCGGACAACATAGGATGTGGAATGCCATCATATCCCTTGGACAACACACGTGGTAGGACGACGTCAGGCGTGGAAGGGCATCATATCCCTTGGAAAAAACATACGGTCGAACGACGTCGGGCGTTGCATGCCATCATCTCCCTTGGACAGCATAACCTGTCGGCCTGGCCTGCCAGTGTAATCAATGGAAATTACACACGATCAAACGACATCGGGCGTGGCATGCCATTATATCCTTTAGACAACACACATGGTTGAACGACGTCGGGCGTGGCATGCCCGCGTATCCGTTGGATAGCACACACGATTGGACGATGTCAGGCGTGGCATACCATAAAATCCCTTGGACGGCACACAAAATGGTATGAAATTGGCCGTAGAATGGTATAATAGTCCTCGGACATCACACACGGTCGAACGACGTCGCGCGTGATATGCCATTTTGTCCCTTTGACAACACACACGATCGGATAACGTCGGGCAAGGCATGGCATCAGAGCCCTTGGATAGCACACACGACCAGACGACGTCGGGCGTGGCAAGCCACCATTGCCGTTATACAGCACACACTGTCAAGGGACGTCGGGTGTGTCATGCCATCATCTCCCTTGGATTGCACACTGGACGGCAATGTAGGTGTGGCATGACATCATAGCCTATCGATAGCACACACGGTCGGACGACGTTGGGCGTGGCATGACATTATGGCCCTTTGACAACACACACGGTTGGACAACGTCGGGCGTTGCTTGCTTGCGGATCCCTCAGACTGCAGAGACGGTAGGACAACATCATGCATGCCATCAAAGCCCTTGGACAGCATACAAGATATGAGGACGTCGGGAATGGGATGGCATCATAGCCGTTGGATAGAACACATGGTCGGATGACGTCAGGCGTGGCATTCCATTATGGCCCTTTGACAACACATATGGTTAGACGATGTTAGGCGTGGCATCCCATCAAGCCCTTAGACAGCACACACGATCGGGCGACGTCAGACATTGCATGCATCAAAGCACATGGAAAACTGAGACAGTCGCACGAAGTTGGGTGTGGCATGGAATCATAGCCCTTGGACATCACACAAAGTCGGATAACGTCGGCTGTGGCATGCCATCATCTTCATTGGAATGCACACACGGCCGGACGACGTCGGGCGTGGCATGCCCGTGTAGCCCTTGGACAGAACAAACGGTCTGACGACGTCGGGCGTGGCATGTCATCATAGCCCTTGGACAGAAAAATCGCTTGGATGGCGTTGGGCAATGCATGCTCTCGTAGCCCTAGGCAAGCACAAACGGTCGGACGATGTCAGGCGTGGCATGACATCAAAGCCAATGGAGAGAACACACGGTCTGACGACGTCAGGTGTGGCATAGCATCATAGCCTTTGGACAGCACACACTGTCAGATGACATCGGGAGTGGCATTACATCATCTCCGTTGGACTACACACACGGTCTGACGATGTTGGGCATGGCATGTAATCATAGCCCTTGGACAGCACACACGGTCGGACGACATCGGGCGTGGCAAGCCATCATTGCCCTTGGATTGCACCTACGAAGGGACGACGTCGGGTGCGCCATTCCCACGTAGCCCTTGGACACTACACACGATTGGATGATTTCGTGTGTGTCATGCCTGCGTAGCCCTTAGACATTACACTCGATGGGACGATGTCGGGTGTGGCATGCTATTTAAACCCTGTGACAGCACACATGGTTGTAATACGTTGGGCGTGGCATGGCATCATAGCCCGTGGACAGCACAAACAGACGGACGACGTCAGGCGTTTAATGCCCGCAAAGTCCTGGGAGAGCACACATGGTCGGACGACGTCGGGCGTGGCATGCCATTAAAGCGCTTGGAAAACACTAATAGTCAAACGATGTCGGGCGTCGCATGTCATCATAGCCCTTGGACGGCACTCACGGTCGGACGACGTCGAACGTGGCATGCCTTCAAAGCCCTTGGACAGCACACACGGTCGGAAGACGTCTGGCGTGGCATGGCATCATAGCCTTTGGACAGCACACATAGTTGGACGACGTCGGGCGTGGCAAGCCATCATTTCCCTTGTACAGCACACACTTTCGGATGATGTCGGGCATATAATGAAATTATCTCCCCAGGATTGCACACTTTGTCGGACAACATAGGGTGTGGAATGCCATCAAAGCCCTTGGACAACACACATGGTCAGACGAAGTCAGGCGTGGACGGGCATTATATCCTCTGGACAACACATACGGTCGAACGACGTCGGGCGTTGCATGACATCATCTCCCTTGGACAGCACAACCTGTCGGGCTTGGCATGCCAGTGTATCCAATGGAAATTACACAGGATCATACGACATCAGGTGTGGCATGCCATTATAGCCCTTGGACAGCACACACGGTTGAATGACGTCGGGTGTGGCATGCCCGCGTATCCCTTGGATAGCACACACGCTTGGAAGACGTCAGGCGTGGTATACCATAAAATCCCTTGGACGGCACACAAAATGGTACGAAATTGGCCGTGGAATGGTATAATAGTCCTCGGACAGCACACACGGTCGGACAACGTAGCGCGTGATATGCCATTTTGTCCCTTTGACAACACACACAGTCGGATAACGTCGGGCGTGGCATGCATTATAGCCCTTGGAAAACACTGACAATTGGATGACGTCGGGCGTGGCATGCCCGCATAGCCTTTGGACAGCACGCACGGTCGGACGATGTCGGGCGTGGCATTGCTTCATTGATCTTGGACTGAACACACGGTCAGACGACGTGGGGCGTGGCATGCCATTGTTTCCCTTTGACAACACACACAGGCGGACGACATAGACGTGGCATGGAATAATAGACCTTGGACAGCACACACGGTCAGACGACGTCGGGCGGGGTATGCCATCATCTCTCTTAGACTTCACCCACAGTCTGACGATATTGGGCATGGCATTTCATCATATTCCCTGGACAGAACACACGGTCGGACGTAGTTGGGTTTGGCAGATCATCGCCCTTGAACAGCATACACGGTGAGACAACATCGGGTGTATCATGCCCACGTAGCCCTTATCGGGCGTTGCTTTTCATTTTGACCCTTTGAAAACATACATGGTAAAACAAAGTCAGGCGCGCATGCAATCATTGCCCTTGGACATTACACAAAGTTGGGCTTGGCATGACCGCGTAGCCCTAGGACAGCACACATGGTAACATAACATCAGGCGTGACATGTCATCATAGCCCTTTGACAGCACCCATGGTTGGACGACGTTGCGCGTACCATGCCCGCGTAGCCCTTGGAAAACACACACGGTAATAAGAAGTCAGGAGTGGCATGCCATCATAGTATTTGGACAGCACACACAGTCTGACGATGTCGGAATGGAATGTCATCATAGCCTTTGGATAGCACACACGGTCGAATGACGTCGGGCATGGCATGCAATCATCACCCTTGGACTGCACAAGCGGAGAGATGAAGTGGGGCGTGTCATGCCATCATTGCCCTTTGACAGCACACACGGTCGAATGACGTCGGGCATGGCATACCATCATGGCCCTTGGACAGGACATACGGTCTAACGACCTCGGGCGTGGAATGCCATCATCGCCCTTAGACTAAACACACAGTCGGAAGACGTCAGGAATGGCATGCCATCATCGCCCTTGACCATCACACACGGACGAGCAACGTGAGGCATGACATGCCATCATATTAATTTGACAACACACACAGTCAGACGACGTGAAGCATTGCATACCATTATGGACCTTGGAAAACATACACGGTCTGACGACATCGGGCGTGGCATGCCATCATCGCCCTTAAAAAGTACACATGGTCGGACAACATCAGGTGTAGCATGTCATCATGGCCTTTTGAAAGAACACAGGGTTGGACGACAGCGGGCGTGGTATTCCTCCGTAGCCCTTGGACAGCACATTGGGTGTGGAATATCATTATAGCCCTTGGACGGCACACACGGTTGGACGACATCGGTTATTGCATGCCAACGTAGCCCTTGGAAAGCACACATGGTCAGACGACGTCGGGCGTGGCATGCAATCATAGTCCTTTGACATCATACACGGTCTAACGATGTCGGGCATGGCATGTAATCATAGCGCTTGGACAACAAACACGGTAGGACGACGTCGGGCGTGGCATGCAATCATAGTCCTTTGACATCATACACGGTCTAACGATGTCGGGCATGGCATGTAATCATAGCGCTTGGACAACAAACACGGTAGGACGACGTCGGGCGTGGCATGCAATCATAGTCCTTTGACATCATACACGGTCTAACGATGTCGGGCATGGCATGTAATCATAGCGCTTGGACAACAAACACGGTAGGACGACGTCGGGCGTGGCATGCAATCATAGTCCTTTGACATCATACACGGTCTAACGATGTCGGGCATGGCATGTAATCATAGCGCTTGGACAACAAACACGGTAGGACGACGTCGGGCGTGGCATGCAATCATAGTCCTTTGACATCATACACGGTCTAACGATGTCGGGCATGGCATGTAATCATAGCGCTTGGACAACAAACACGGTAGGACGACGTCGGGCGTGGCATGCAATCATAGTCCTTTGACATCATACACGGTCTAACGATGTCGGGCATGGCATGTAATCATAGCGCTTGGACAACAAACACGGTAGGACGACGTCGGGCGTGGCATGCAATCATAGTCCTTTGACATCATACACGGTCTAACGATGTCGGGCATGGCATGTAATCATAGCGCTTGGACAACAAACACGGTAGGACGACGTCGGGCGTGGCATGCAATCATAGTCCTTTGACATCATACACGGTCTAACGATGTCGGGCATGGCATGTAATCATAGCGCTTGGACAACAAACACGGTAGGACGACGTCGGGCGTGGCATGCAATCATAGTCCTTTGACATCATACACGGTCTAACGATGTCGGGCATGGCATGTAATCATAGCGCTTGGACAACAAACACGGTAGGACGACGTCGGGCGTGGCATGCAATCATAGTCCTTTGACATCATACACGGTCTAACGATGTCGGGCATGGCATGTAATCATAGCGCTTGGACAACAAACACGGTAGGACGACGTCGGGCGTGGCATGCAATCATAGTCCTTTGACATCATACACGGTCTAACGATGTCGGGCATGGCATGTAATCATAGCGCTTGGACAACAAACACGGTAGGACGACGTCGGGCGTGGCATGCAATCATAGTCCTTTGACATCATACACGGTCTAACGATGTCGGGCATGGCATGTAATCATAGCGCTTGGACAACAAACACGGTAGGACGACGTCGGGCGTGGCATGCAATCATAGTCCTTTGACATCATACACGGTCTAACGATGTCGGGCATGGCATGTAATCATAGCGCTTGGACAACAAACACGGTAGGACGACGTCGGGCGTGGCATGCAATCATAGTCCTTTGACATCATACACGGTCTAACGATGTCGGGCATGGCATGTAATCATAGCGCTTGGACAACAAACACGGTAGGACGACGTCGGGCGTGGCATGCAATCATAGTCCTTTGACATCATACACGGTCTAACGATGTCGGGCATGGCATGTAATCATAGCGCTTGGACAACAAACACGGTAGGACGACGTCGGGCGTGGCATGCAATCATAGTCCTTTGACATCATACACGGTCTAACGATGTCGGGCATGGCATGTAATCATAGCGCTTGGACAACAAACACGGTAGGACGACGTCGGGCGTGGCATGCAATCATAGTCCTTTGACATCATACACGGTCTAACGATGTCGGGCATGGCATGTAATCATAGCGCTTGGACAACAAACACGGTAGGACGACGTCGGGCGTGGCATGCAATCATAGTCCTTTGACATCATACACGGTCTAACGATGTCGGGCATGGCATGTAATCATAGCGCTTGGACAACAAACACGGTAGGACGACGTCGGGCGTGGCATGCAATCATAGTCCTTTGACATCATACACGGTCTAACGATGTCGGGCATGGCATGTAATCATAGCGCTTGGACAACAAACACGGTAGGACGACGTCGGGCGTGGCATGCAATCATAGTCCTTTGACATCATACACGGTCTAACGATGTCGGGCATGGCATGTAATCATAGCGCTTGGACAACAAACACGGTAGGACGACGTCGGGCGTGGAATGCCATCATCTCCCTTAGACTGGACAAAAGGTCTGACGACGTCGGGCATGGCATGCCATCAAAGCACTTGGACAGCACACACGTTCACACAATGTAAGGCGTGGCATGCCATCATAGCCCTTGGACTATATACACGGACATAAAATGTTGGGCGTGGCCTGACATCATCGCCCTTGGACAACACGCACGGTGAGATGACATCGGGAGCGTCATTCCCACGAAGCCCTTTGATAATATACATGGTGGGATGACATTGGGCGTGTCATGTCCGCGTATCCCTTGGACAACACACAGAGTCGAACGACGTCGGGCGTGGCATGCCATTAATAAAATTGGATAGTTCTAACGGTCAAACGACGTCGGGCATAGCATGCCATCAAAGACCTTAGACAACACACATGATCGGACGACGTCAGGCGTGGCATGATATCAAAGCCCTTGGACAGCAAATACGATCGAACTACATTGGGTGTGGAATGGCATCATAGCCCTTGAACAACACACACGGTAGTATGACGTCGGGCGTTGCATGCCTTTTTAGCCCTTGGACTGCACCACGGTCCGAGGATGTTGGGCGTGGCATGTAGTCATATCCCTTGGACAGCACAATTGGTTGGACGACGTCAAGCATGGCATGCCCTTAGACATTACACTCGGTGGGATGTCCTGGGAGAGCACACATGGTCGGACGACGTCGGGCGTGGCATGCCATTAAAGCGCTTGGACAGCACTAACAGTCGAACGACGTCGGGCGTCGCATGGCATCATAGCCCTTGGACAGCACTCACGGTCGGACGACGTCGGACGTGGCATGCCATTAAAGCCCTTGGACAGCACACACGGTCGGAAGACGTCTGGCGTGGCATGGCAGCATAGCCTTTGGACAGCACACACAGTTAGACAAAGTCGGGCGTGGCAAGCCATCATTTCCGTTGTACGGCACACACTGTCAGATGATGTCGGGCATGTAATGCCATTATTTCCCCTGGATTGCACACTTTGTCGGGACAACGTCGGGTGCACCATTCCCACGTAGCCCTTGAACAATACACACGATTGGATGACATCGTGTGTGTCATGCCTGCGTAGCCCTTAGACATTACACTCGGTGGGACGATGTCAGGTGTGGCATGCTATTCAAACCCTTGGATAGCACACATGGTTGTATTACGTCGGGCGTGGCATGGCATTATAGCCCTTGAACAGCAAATACAGTTGGACGATGTCAGGCGTGTATTGCACGCGAAGTCCTAGGAGAGCACACATGGTCGGACGACATCGCGCGTGGCATGCCATTAAAGCGCTTGGACAGCACTACCAGTCGGATGACGTCTGGCGTCGCATGGCATCATAGCCCTTGGAAAGCACTCACGGTCGGACGAAGTCGGACGTGTCATGCCATCGAAGCCCTTGGACAGCACACACAGTCGGAAGACATCTGGCGTGGCATGGCATCATAGCCTTTGGAAAGCACACACAGGTGGACGACGTCGGGCGTGGCAAGCCATCATTTCCCTTGTACAACACACACTGTCAGATGATGTCGGGCATGTAATGCCATTATCTCCCCTGGATTGCACACTTTGTCGGACAACATAGTGTGTGGAATGCCATCAAAGCCCTTGGACAACACACATGGTAGGACGACGTCAGGCGTGGAAGGGCATCATATCCCTTGGAAAAAACATACGGTCGAACGACGTTGGGCGTTGCATGCCATCATCTCCCTTGGACAGCACAACCTGTCGGTCCAGGTATGCCAGTGTAACCAATGGAAATTACACACGATCCAACGACATCGGGCGTGGCATGCCATTATAGCCAAGACAGCACACACGATTGAACGACGTCGGGGATGGCATGCCCGCGTATCCCTTGGATTGCACACACGATTGGACGACGTCACGCGTGGAAGGGCATCATATCCCTTGGACAACACATACGGTCGAACGACGTCGGGCGTTGCATATCATCTCCCTTGGACAGCACAACTTGTCGGGCCTGGCCTGCCAGTGAAATCAATGGAAATTACACACGATCAAACGACATCGAGCATGGCATGCCATTATATCCTTTAGACAGCACACATGGTTGAACGACGTCGGGCTTGGCATGCCCGCGTATCCGGTGGGTAGCACACACGATTGGACGATGTCAGGCGTGGCATACCATAAAATCCCTTGGACGGCACATAAAATGGTAAGAAATTGTCCGTAGAATGGTATAATAGTCCTCGGACATCATGCACGGTCGAACGACGTCGCGCGTGATGTGCCATTATGTCCCTTTGACAACACACACGGTCGGATAACGTCGGGCAAGGCATGGCATCAGAGCCCTGGGATAGCACACACGACCGGAGGACGTCGGGCGTGGCAAGCCATCATTGCCCTTATACAGCACACACTGTCAAAGGACGTCGGGAGTGTCATGCCATCATCTCCCTTGGATTGCGCACCGGACGGCAATGTAGGTGTGGCATGACATCATAGCCTTTAGATAGCACACACGGTCGGACGACGTTGGGCGGGGCATGCCATTATGGCCCTTTCACAACACAAACGGTTGGACAACGTCGGGCGCTGCTTGCTTGCGGAGCCCTTAGACTGCAGAGACGGGAGGACAACATCATGCATCCCATTAAAGACCTTGGACAGCACACAAGATATGACGACGTCGGGTGTGGGATGGCATCATAGCCGTTGGATAGAACACATGGTCGGATGACGTCAGGCGGGGCATGCCATTATGGCCCTTTCACAACACAAACGGTTGGACAACGTCGGGCGCTGCTTGCTTGCGGAGCCCTTAGACTGCAGAGACGGGAGGACAACATCATGCATCCCATTAAAGACCTTGGACAGCACACAAGATATGACGACGTCGGGTGTGGGATGGCATCATAGCCGTTGGATAGAACACATGGTCGGATGACGTCAGGCGGGGCATGCCATTATGGCCCTTTCACAACACAAACGGTTGGACAACGTCGGGCGCTGCTTGCTTGCGGAGCCCTTAGACTGCAGAGACGGGAGGACAACATCATGCATCCCATTAAAGACCTTGGACAGCACACAAGATATGACGACGTCGGGTGTGGGATGGCATCATAGCCGTTGGATAGAACACATGGTCGGATGACGTCAGGCGGGGCATGCCATTATGGCCCTTTCACAACACAAACGGTTGGACAACGTCGGGCGCTGCTTGCTTGCGGAGCCCTTAGACTGCAGAGACGGGAGGACAACATCATGCATCCCATTAAAGACCTTGGACAGCACACAAGATATGACGACGTCGGGTGTGGGATGGCATCATAGCCGTTGGATAGAACACATGGTCGGATGACGTCAGGCGGGGCATGCCATTATGGCCCTTTCACAACACAAACGGTTGGACAACGTCGGGCGCTGCTTGCTTGCGGAGCCCTTAGACTGCAGAGACGGGAGGACAACATCATGCATCCCATTAAAGACCTTGGACAGCACACAAGATATGACGACGTCGGGTGTGGGATGGCATCATAGCCGTTGGATAGAACACATGGTCGGATGACGTCAGGCGGGGCATGCCATTATGGCCCTTTCACAACACAAACGGTTGGACAACGTCGGGCGCTGCTTGCTTGCGGAGCCCTTAGACTGCAGAGACGGGAGGACAACATCATGCATCCCATTAAAGACCTTGGACAGCACACAAGATATGACGACGTCGGGTGTGGGATGGCATCATAGCCGTTGGATAGAACACATGGTCGGATGACGTCAGGCGGGGCATGCCATTATGGCCCTTTCACAACACAAACGGTTGGACAACGTCGGGCGCTGCTTGCTTGCGGAGCCCTTAGACTGCAGAGACGGGAGGACAACATCATGCATCCCATTAAAGACCTTGGACAGCACACAAGATATGACGACGTCGGGTGTGGGATGGCATCATAGCCGTTGGATAGAACACATGGTCGGATGACGTCAGGCGGGGCATGCCATTATGGCCCTTTCACAACACAAACGGTTGGACAACGTCGGGCGCTGCTTGCTTGCGGAGCCCTTAGACTGCAGAGACGGGAGGACAACATCATGCATCCCATTAAAGACCTTGGACAGCACACAAGATATGACGACGTCGGGTGTGGGATGGCATCATAGCCGTTGGATAGAACACATGGTCGGATGACGTCAGGCGGGGCATGCCATTATGGCCCTTTCACAACACAAACGGTTGGACAACGTCGGGCGCTGCTTGCTTGCGGAGCCCTTAGACTGCAGAGACGGGAGGACAACATCATGCATCCCATTAAAGACCTTGGACAGCACACAAGATATGACGACGTCGGGTGTGGGATGGCATCATAGCCGTTGGATAGAACACATGGTCGGATGACGTCAGGCGGGGCATGCCATTATGGCCCTTTCACAACACAAACGGTTGGACAACGTCGGGCGTTGCTTGCTTGCGGAGCCCTTAGACTGCAGAGACGGTAGGACAACATCATGCATCCCATTAAAGACCTTGGACAGCACACAAGATATGACGACGTCGGGTGTGGGATGGCATCATAGCCGTTGGATAGAACACATGGTCGGATGACGTCAGGCGTGGCATGCCATTATGGCCCTTTGACAACACATATGGTTATTCGACGTTAGGCGTGGCATCCCATCAAGCCCTTAGACAGCACACACGATCAGGCGACGTCAGACATTGCATGCATCAAAGCACATGGAAAACTGAGACGGTCGCACGAAGTTGGGTGTTGCATGGAATCATAGCCCTTGGACATCACACAAAGTCGGATAATGTCGGCTGTGGCATGCCATCATCTTCATTGGAATGCACACACGGACAGACGACGTCGGGCGTGGCATGCCCGTGTAGCCCTTGGATAGAACAAACGGTCTGACGACGTCGGGCGTGGCATGTCATCATAGCCCTTGGACAGAAAAATCGCTTGGATGACGTTGGACAATGCATGCTCTCGTAGCCCTAGGAAGGCACAAACGGTCGGACGATGTCAGGCGTGGCATGACATCAAAGCCATTGGCGAGCACACACGTTCTGACGACGTCAGGTGTGGCATAGCATCATAGCCTTTGGACAACACACACTGTCAGATGACGTCGGGAGTGGCATTACATCATCTCCGTTGGACTACACACACGGTCT
>NC_028638.1:5161014-5169417 GCF_001406875.1 Solanum pennellii | reverse complement strand
AATGGAAATTACACACGATCAAACGACATCGGGCGTGGCATGCCATTATATCCTATAGAAATCACACATGGGTGAACGACGTCGCGCTTGGCATGCCCGCGTATCCGTTGGATAGCACACACGATTGGACGATGTCAGGCGTGGCATGCCATAAAATCCCTTGGACGGCACACAAAATGGTATGAAATTGGCCGTAGAATGGTATAATAGTCCTCGGACATCACACACGGTCGGACGACGTCGCGCGTGATATGCCATTATGTCCCTTTGACAACACATACGGTCGGATAACGTCGGGCAAGGCATGGCATCAGAGCCCTTGGATAGCACACACGACAAGACGACGTCGGGCGTGGCAAGCCATCATTGCCCTTATACAGCACACACTGTCAAAGGACGTCGGGTGTGTCATGCCATCATCTCCCTTGGATTGCACACCGGACGGCAATGTAGGTGTGGCATGACATCATAGCCTATGGATAGCACACACGGTCGGACGACGTTGGGCGTGGCATGCCATTATGGCCCTTTGACCACACACACGGTTGGACAACGTCGGGGGTTGCTTGCTTGCGGAGCCCTTAGACTGCAGAGACGGTAGGACAACATCATGCATGCCATCAAAGCCCTTGGACAGCACACAAGATATGAGGACATCGGGTGTGAGATTGCATCATAACCGTTGGATAAAACACATGGTCGGATGACGTCAGGCGTGGCATGCCATTATGGCCCTTTGACAACACATATGGTTAGACGACGTTAGGCCTGGCATCCCATCAAGCCCTTAGACAACACACGCGATCGGGCGACGTCAGACATTGCATGCATCAAAGAACATGGAAAACTAAGACGGTCGCACGAAGTTTGGTGTGGCATGGAATCATAGCCCTTGGACATCACACAAATTAGGATAACGTCGGCTGTGGCATGCAATCATCTTCATTGGAATGCACACACGGCCGGACGACGTCGGGCGTGGCATGCCCGTGTAGCCCTTGGACAGAACAAACGGTCTGACGACGTCGGGCGTGGCATGTCATCATAGCCCTTGGACCGAAAAATCGCTTGGATGACGTTGGGCAATGCATGCTCTTGTAGCCCTAGGCAAGCACAAACGGTCGGACGATGTCAGGCGTGGCATGACATCAAAGCCATTGGAGAGCACACACGGTCTGACGACGTCAGGTGTGGCATAGCATCATAGCCTTTGGACAGCACACACTGTCAGATGATGTCGGGAGTGGCATTACATCATCTCCGTTGGACTACACACACGGTCTGACGACATCGGGCGTGGCAAGACAGCATTGCCCTTGTATTGTACCTACGAAGGGACGACGTTGGGTGCGCCATTCCCACGTAGCCCTTGAACACTACACACGATTGGATGACTTCGTGTGTGTCATGCCTGCGTAGCCCTTAGACATTACACTCGATGGGACGATGTCGGGTGTGGCATGCTATTAAAACCCTGTGACAGCACACACGGTTGTAATACGTTGGGCGTGGCATGGCATCATAGCCCGTGGACAGCACACACAGACGGACGACGTCGGGCGTGTAATGCCCGCGAAGTCCTGGGAGAGCACACATGGTCGGACGACGTCGGGCGTGGCATGCCTTCAAAGCCCTTGGACAGAACACACGGTCGAAAGACGTCTGGCGTGGCATGGCATCATAGCCTTTGGACAGCACACATAGTTGGACGACGTCGGGCGCGGCAAGCCATCATTTCCCTTGTACAGCACACACTTTCGGATGATGTCGGGCATATAATGACATTATCTCCCCTCGATTGCACACTTTGTCGGACAACATAGGGTGTGGAATGCCATCAAAGCCCTTGGACAACACACATGGTCAGACGAATTCAGGCGTGGAAGGGCATTATATCCCTTGGACAACACATACGGTCGAACGACATCGGGCGTTGCATGACATCATCTCTCTTGGACAGCACAACCTGTCGGGCTTGGCATGCCAGTGTATCCAATGGAAATTACACACGATCAAACGACATCGGGCGTGGCATGCCATTATAGCCCTTGGAAAGCACACACGGTTGAATGACGTCGGGTGTGGCATGCCCGCGTATCCCTTGGATAGCACACACGCTTTGAAGACGTCAGGCGTGGTATGCCATAAAATACCTTGTACGGCACACAAAATGGTACGAAATTGGCCGTGGAATGGTATAATAGTCCTCGGACAGCACACACGGTCGGACAACATAGCGCGTGATATGCCATTATGTCCCTTTGACAACACACACGGTCGGATAACTTCGGGCGTGGCATGCATTATAGCCCTTGGACAACACAGACAATTGGATGACGTCGGGCGTGGCATGCCCGCATAGCCTTTGGACAGCACACACGGTCGGACGATGTCGGGCGTGGCATTGCTTCATAGACCTTGGACTGAACACACGGTCAGACGACGTGGGGCGTGGCATGCCATTGTTGCCCTTCGACAACACACACAGTCGGACGACATTAGACGTGGCATGGAATCATAGACCTTGGACAGCACACACGGTCAGGCGACGTCGGGCGGGGTATGCCATCATCTCTCTTAGACTTCACCCACAGTCTGACGATATTGGGCATGGCATTTCATCATATTCCCTGGATAGAACACACGGTCGGACAAAGTTGGGTTTGGCAGATCATCGCCCTTGAACAGCATACACGGTGAGACAACATCGGGCGTATCATGCCCACGTAGCCCTTATCTGGCGTTGCTTTTCATTTTGGCCCTTTGAAAACATACATGGTAAAACAAAGTCAAGCGCGCATGCAATCATTGCCCTTGGACATTACACAAAGTTCGGCTTGGCATGACCGCGTAGCCCTAGGACAGCACACACGGTAACATAACATCAGGCGTGACATGTCATCATAGCCCTTTGACAGCACCCACGGTTGGACGACGTTGGGCGTACCATGCCCGCGTAGCCCTTGGAAAACACACTCGGTCATAAGAAGTCAGGAGTGGCATGCCATCATAGTATTTGGACAGCACACACAGTCTGATGATGTCGGAATGGAATGTCATCATAGCCTTTGAATAGCACACACGGTCGAATGACGTCGGGCATGGCATGCAATCATCACCCTTGGACTGCACAAGCGGAGAGATGAAGTGGGGCGTGTCATGCCATCATTGCCCTTTGACAGCACACACGGTCGAATGACGTCGGACATGGCATACCATCATGGCCCTTGGCCAGGACATACGGTCGAACAACCTCGGGCGTGGAATGCCATCATCGCCCTTAGACTAAACACACAGTCGGACGACGTCAGGAATGGCATGCCATCATCGCCCTTGACCATCACACACGGACGAACAACGTGAGGCATGACATGCCATCATATTAATTGGACAACACACACAGTCGGACGACGTGGAGCATTGCATACCATTATGGACCTTGGACAACATACACGGTCTGACGACATCGGGCGTAGCATGCCATCATCGCCCTTAAAAAGTACACATGGTCGGACAACATCAGGTGTGGCATGTCATCATGGCCTTTTGGAAGAACACAGGGTTGGACGATTGCGGGCGTGGTATTCCTCCGTAGCCCTTGGACAACATATTGGGTGTGGAATATCATTATAGCCCTTGCACACACGGTTGGACGACGTCGGTCATTGCATGCCAACATAGCCCTTGGAAAGCACACATGGTAAGACGACGTCGGGCGTGGCATGCAATCATAGTCCTTTGACATCATACACGGTCTAACGATGTCGGGCATGGCATGTAATCATAGAACTTGGACACCACACACGGTAGGACGATGTCGGGCGTGGAATGCCATCATCTCCCTTAGACTGGACAAAAGGTCTGACGATGTCGGGCATGGCATGTGATCATAGCCCTTGAACAACACACACGGTCGGACAACGTCGGGCGTGGCATTCGATCATCACCCTTATACTGCACACACGGTGGGACGACGTCGGGCGTATCATGCCGACGTAGCCCTTGGACAACACACACGGTGGGATAACGTTGAGCTAACATGCCTGCGTAGCCCTTGAACAACACACACGATCAAACGACGTCGGGCATGGCATGCCATAAAAGCACTTGGACAGCACACACGTTCACACAATGTAAGGCGTGGCATGCCATCATAGCCCTTGGACTATATACACGGACAGAAAATGTTGGGCGTGGCATGACATCATCGCCCTTGGATAGAACGCACGGTGAGATTACATCGGGCGCGTCATTCCCACGAAGCCCTTCGATAATATACATGGTGGGACGACATTGGGCGTGTCATGTCCGCGTAGCCCTTGGACAACACACAGAGTCGAACGACGTCGGGCGTGGCATGCCGTTAAAAAAATTGGATAGCTCTAACGGTCAAACGACGTCGGGCATAGCATGCCATCAAAGACCTTAGACAACACACATGATCGGACGACGTCAGGCGTGGCATGATATCAAAGCCCTTCGACAGCAAATACGATCGAACTACATTGGGTGTGGAATGGCATCATAGCCCTTGAACAACACACACAGTAGGATGACGTCGGGCGTTGCATGCCTTTTTAGTCCTTGGACTGCACACACGGTCCGAGGATGTTGGGCGTGGCATGTAGTCATATCCCTTGGACAACACAATTGGTTGGACGACGTCAAGCATGGCATGCCCTTAGACATTACACTCGGTGGGAAGTCCTGGGAGAGCACACATGGTCGGACGACGTCGGGCGTGGCATGCCATTAAAGCGCTTGGACAGCACTAACAGTCGAACGACGTCGGGCGTCGCATGGCATCATAGCCCTTGTACAGCACTCACGGTCGGACGACGTCGGACGTGGCATGCCATTAAAGACCTTGGACGGCACACACGGTCGGAAGACGTCTGGCGTGGCATGGCATCATAGCCTTTGGACAGCACACATAGTTGGACGACGTCGGGCGTAGCAAGCCATCATTTTCGTTGTACGGCACACACTGTCAGATGATGTCGGGCATGTAATGCCATTATTTCCCCTGGATTGCACACTTTGTCGGGACAACGTCGGGTGCACCATTCCCACGTAGTCCTTGAACAATACACACGATTGGATGACATCGTGTGTGTCATGCCTGCGTAGCCCTTAGACATTACACTCGGTGGGACGATGTCAGGTGTGGCATGCTATTCAAACCCTTGGATAGCACACACGGTTGTATTACGTCGGGCGTGGCATGGAATTATAGCCCTTGGACAGCACATACACTTGGACGATGTCGGGCGTGTAATGCACGCGAAGTCCTAGGAGAGCACACATGGTTGGATGACATCGGACGTGGCATGCCATTAAAGCGCTTGGACAACACTACCATTGGACGACGTCTAGCGTCGCATGGCATCATAGCCCTTGGAAAGCACTCACGGTCGGACGAAGTCGGACGTGTCATGCCATCAAAGCCCTTGGACAGCACACACGGTCGGAAGACGTTTGGCGTGGCATGGCATCATAGCCTTTGGAAAGCACACACAGGTGGACGACGTCGGTCGTGGCAAGCCATCATTTCCCTTGTACAACACACATTGTCAGATGATGTCAGGCATGTAATGCCATTATCTCCCCTGGATTGCACACTTTGTCGGACAACATAGGGTGTGGAATGCCATCAAAGCCCTTGGACAGCACACACGGTTGGACGACGTCACGCGTGGAAGGGCATCATATCCCTTGGACAACACATACGGTCGAACGATGTCGGGCGTTGCATGCCATCATCTCCCTTGGACAGCACAACCTGTCGGGCCTGGCATGCCAGTGTAATCAATGGAAATTACGCACGAACAAACGACATCAGGCGTGGCATGCCATTAAAGCCAAGACAGCACACACGATTGAACGACGTCGGGCGTGGCATGCCTGCGTATCCCTTGGATAGCACACACGATTGGACGACGTCTCGCGTGGAAGGGCATCATATCCCTTGGACAACACATACGGTCGAACGATGTCGGGCGTTGCATGCCATCATCTCCCTTGGACAGCACAACCTGTCGGGCCTGGCATGCCAGTGTAATCAATGGAAATTACGCACGAACAAACGACATCAGGCGTGGCATGCCATTAAAGCCAAGACAGCACACACGATTGAACGACGTCGGGCGTGGCATGCCTGCGTATCCCTTGGATAGCACACACGATTGGACGACGTCTCGCGTGGAAGGGCATCATATCCCTTGGACAACACATACGGTCGAACGATGTCGGGCGTTGCATGCCATCATCTCCCTTGGACAGCACAACCTGTCGGGCCTGGCATGCCAGTGTAATCAATGGAAATTACGCACGAACAAACGACATCAGGCGTGGCATGCCATTAAAGCCAAGACAGCACACACGATTGAACGACGTCGGGCGTGGCATGCCTGCGTATCCCTTGGATAGCACACACGATTGGACGACGTCTCGCGTGGAAGGGCATCATATCCCTTGGACAACACATACGGTCGAACGATGTCGGGCGTTGCATGCCATCATCTCCCTTGGACAGCACAACCTGTCGGGCCTGGCATGCCAGTGTAATCAATGGAAATTACGCACGAACAAACGACATCAGGCGTGGCATGCCATTAAAGCCAAGACAGCACACACGATTGAACGACGTCGGGCGTGGCATGCCTGCGTATCCCTTGGATAGCACACACGATTGGACGACGTCTCGCGTGGAAGGGCATCATATCCCTTGGACAACACATACGGTCGAACGATGTCGGGCGTTGCATGCCATCATCTCCCTTGGACAGCACAACCTGTCGGGCCTGGCATGCCAGTGTAATCAATGGAAATTACGCACGAACAAACGACATCAGGCGTGGCATGCCATTAAAGCCAAGACAGCACACACGATTGAACGACGTCGGGCGTGGCATGCCTGCGTATCCCTTGGATAGCACACACGATTGGACGACGTCTCGCGTGGAAGGGCATCATATCCCTTGGACAACACATACGGTCGAACGATGTCGGGCGTTGCATGCCATCATCTCCCTTGGACAGCACAACCTGTCGGGCCTGGCATGCCAGTGTAATCAATGGAAATTACGCACGAACAAACGACATCAGGCGTGGCATGCCATTAAAGCCAAGACAGCACACACGATTGAACGACGTCGGGCGTGGCATGCCTGCGTATCCCTTGGATAGCACACACGATTGGACGACGTCTCGCGTGGAAGGGCATCATATCCCTTGGACAACACATACGGTCGAACGATGTCGGGCGTTGCATGCCATCATCTCCCTTGGACAGCACAACCTGTCGGGCCTGGCATGCCAGTGTAATCAATGGAAATTACGCACGAACAAACGACATCAGGCGTGGCATGCCATTAAAGCCAAGACAGCACACACGATTGAACGACGTCGGGCGTGGCATGCCTGCGTATCCCTTGGATAGCACACACGATTGGACGACGTCTCGCGTGGAAGGGCATCATATCCCTTGGACAACACATACGGTCGAACGATGTCGGGCGTTGCATGCCATCATCTCCCTTGGACAGCACAACCTGTCGGGCCTGGCATGCCAGTGTAATCAATGGAAATTACGCACGAACAAACGACATCAGGCGTGGCATGCCATTATAGCCAAGACAGCACACACGATTGAACGACGTCGGGCGTGGCATGCCTGCGTATCCCTTGGATAGCACACACGATTGGACGACGTCTCGCGTGGAAGGGCATCATATCCCTTGGACAACACATACGGTCGAACGATGTCGGGCGTTGCATGCCATAATCTCTCTTGGACAGCACAACCTGTCGGGCCTGGCCTGCCAGTGTAATCAATGGAAATTACACACGAACAAACGACATCAGGCGTGGCATGCCATTATATCCTTTAGACAGCACACATGGTTGAACGACGTCGGGCTTGGCATGCCCGCGTATCCCGTTGGATAGCACACACGATTGGACGATGTCAGGCGTGGCATGCCATAAAATCCCTTGGACGGCACACAAAATGGTATGAAATTGGCCGTAGAATGGTATAATAGTCCTCGGACATCACACACGGTCGGATGACGTCGCGCTTGATATGCCATTATGTCCCTTTGACAACACACACGGTCGGATAACGTCGGGCAAGGCATGGCATCAGAGCCCTTGGATAGCACACACGACCAGACGACGTCGGGCGTGGCAAGCCATCATTGCCCTTATACAGCACACACTGTCAAAGGACGTCGGGTGTGTCATGCCATCATCTCCCTTGGATTGCACAATGGACGGTAATGTAGGTGTGGCATGGCATCATAGCCTATGGATAGCACACACGGTCGGACGACGATGGGCGTGGCATGCCATTATGGCCCTTTGACAACACACACGGTTGGACAACGTCGGGCGTTGCTT
>NC_028638.1:5154610-5159187 GCF_001406875.1 Solanum pennellii | reverse complement strand
GGACAGGACATACGGTCGAACGACCTCGGGCGTGGAATACCATCATCGCCCTTAGACTAAACACACAGTCGGACCACGTCAGGAATGGCATGCCATCATCGCCCTTGACCATCTCACACGGACGAACAACGTGAGGCATGACATGCCATCATATTAATTGGACAACACACACAGTCGGACGACGTGGAGCATTGCATACCATTATGGACCTTGGACAACATACACGGTCTGACGACATCAGGCGTGGCATGCCATCATCGCCCTTAAAAAGTACACATGGTCGGACAACATCAGGTGTGGCATGTCATCATGGCCTTTTGAAAGAACACAGGGTTGGACGACAGCGGGCGTGGTATTCCTCCGTAGCCCTTGGACAGCACATTCGGTGTGGAATATCATTATAGCCCTTAGACAGCACACACGGTTGGACGACGTCTGTCATTGCATGCCAACGTAGCCCTTGGAAAGCACACATGGTCAGACGACGTCGGGCGTGGCATGCAATCATAGTACTTTGACATCATACACGGTCTAACGATGTCGGGCATAACATGTAATCATAGCACTTGGACAACACACACGGTAGGACGACGTCGGGCCTGGAATGCCATCATCTCCCTTAGACTGGACAAAAGGTCTGACGATGTCGGGCATGGCATGTAATCATAGCCCTTGAACAACACACACGGTCGGACAACGTCGGGCGTGGCATTCGATCATCACCCTTATACTGCACACACGGTGGGACGACGTCGGGCGTATCATGCCCACGTAGCCCTTGGACAACACACACGGTGGGATAACGTTGAGCTAACATGCCTGCGTAGCCCTTGAACAACACACACGATCAATCGACGTCGGGCATGGCATGCCATCAAAGCACTTGGACAGCACACACGTTCACACAATGTGAGGCGTGGCATGCCATCAGAGCCCTTGGACTATATACACGGACAGAAAATGTTGGGCGGGGCATGACAGCATCGCCCTTGGACAGCACGCACGGTGAGATGACATCGGGCGCGTCATTCCCATGAAGCCCTTCGATAATATACATGGTGGGACGACATTGTGCGTGTCATGTCCGCGTAGCCCTTGGACAACACACACGGTGGGATAACGTTGAGCTAACATGCCTGCGTAGCCCTTGAACAACACACACGATCAACCGCCGTCGGGCATGGCATGCCATCAGAGCCCTTGGACTATATACACGGACAGAAAATGTTGGGCGGGGCATGACAGCATCGCCCTTGGACAGCACGCACGGTGAGATGACATCGGGCGCGTCATTCCCATGAAGCCCTTCGATAATATACATGGTGGGACGACATTGTGCGTGTCATGTCCGCGTAGCCCTTGGACAACACACACGGTGGGATAACGTTGAGCTAACATGCCTGCGTAGCCCTTGAACAACACACACGATCAACCGCCGTCGGGCATGGCATGCCATCAGAGCCCTTGGACTATATACACGGACAGAAAATGTTGGGCGGGGCATGACAGCATCGCCCTTGGACAGCACGCACGGTGAGATGACATCGGGCGCGTCATTCCCATGAAGCCCTTCGATAATATACATGGTGGGACGACATTGTGCGTGTCATGTCCGCGTAGCCCTTGGACAACACACACGGTGGGATAACGTTGAGCTAACATGCCTGCGTAGCCCTTGAACAACACACACGATCAACCGCCGTCGGGCATGGCATGCCATCAGAGCCCTTGGACTATATACACGGACAGAAAATGTTGGGCGGGGCATGACAGCATCGCCCTTGGACAGCACGCACGGTGAGATGACATCGGGCGCGTCATTCCCATGAAGCCCTTCGATAATATACATGGTGGGACGACATTGTGCGTGTCATGTCCGCGTAGCCCTTGGACAACACACACGGTGGGATAACGTTGAGCTAACATGCCTGCGTAGCCCTTGAACAACACACACGATCAACCGCCGTCGGGCATGGCATGCCATCAGAGCCCTTGGACTATATACACGGACAGAAAATGTTGGGCGGGGCATGACAGCATCGCCCTTGGACAGCACGCACGGTGAGATGACATCGGGCGCGTCATTCCCATGAAGCCCTTCGATAATATACATGGTGGGACGACATTGTGCGTGTCATGTCCGCGTAGCCCTTGGACAACACACACGGTGGGATAACGTTGAGCTAACATGCCTGCGTAGCCCTTGAACAACACACACGATCAACCGCCGTCGGGCATGGCATGCCATCAGAGCCCTTGGACTATATACACGGACAGAAAATGTTGGGCGGGGCATGACAGCATCGCCCTTGGACAGCACGCACGGTGAGATGACATCGGGCGCGTCATTCCCATGAAGCCCTTCGATAATATACATGGTGGGACGACATTGTGCGTGTCATGTCCGCGTAGCCCTTGGACAACACACACGGTGGGATAACGTTGAGCTAACATGCCTGCGTAGCCCTTGAACAACACACACGATCAACCGCCGTCGGGCATGGCATGCCATCAGAGCCCTTGGACTATATACACGGACAGAAAATGTTGGGCGGGGCATGACAGCATCGCCCTTGGACAGCACGCACGGTGAGATGACATCGGGCGCGTCATTCCCATGAAGCCCTTCGATAATATACATGGTGGGACGACATTGTGCGTGTCATGTCCGCGTAGCCCTTGGACAACACACACGGTGGGATAACGTTGAGCTAACATGCCTGCGTAGCCCTTGAACAACACACACGATCAATCGACGTCGGGCATGGCATGCCATCAAAGCACTTGGACAGCACACACGTTCACACAATGTGAGGCGTGGCATGCCATCAGAGCCCTTGGACTATATACACGGACAGAAAATGTTGGGCGTGGCATGACATCATCGCCCTTGGACAGCACGCACGGTGAGATGACATCGGGCGCGTCATTCCCATGAAGCCCTTCGATAATATACATGGTGGGACGACATTGGGCGTGTCATGTCCGCATAGCCCTTGGACAACACACAGAGTCGAACGACGTCGGGCGTGGCATGCCATTAAAAAAATTGGATAGCTCTAACAGTCTAACGACGTCGGGCATAGCATGCCATCAAAGACCTTAGACAACACACATGATCGGACGACGTCAGGCGTGGCATGATATCAAAGCTCTTGGACAGCAAATACAATCGAACTACATTGGGTGTGGAATGGCATCATAGCCCTTGAACAACACACACGGTAGGATGACGTTGGGCGTTGCATGCCTTTTTAGCCCTTGGACTGCACACACGGTCCGAGGATGTTGGGAGTGGCATGTAGTCATATCCCTTTGACAGCACAATTGGTTGGACGATGTCAAGCATGGCATGCCCTTAGACATTACACTCGGTGGGAAGTCCTGGGAGAGCACCCATGGTCGGACGACGTCGGGCGTGGCATGCCATTAAAGCGCTTTGACAGCACTAACAGTCGAATGACGTCGGGCGTCGCATGGCATCATATCCCTTGGACAGCACTCACGGTCGGACGACGTCGGACGTGGCATGCCATTAAAGCCCTTGGAGAGCACACACAGTCGGAAGATGTCTTGCGTGGCATGGCATCATAGCCTTTGGACAGCACACACAGTTGGACGACGTCGGGCGTCGCAAGCCATCATTTCCGTTGTACGGCACACACTGTCAGATTATGTCGGGCATGTAATGCCATTATTTCCCCTGAATTGCACACTTTGTCGGGACAACGTCGGGGGCACCATTCCCACGTAGCCCTTGAACAATACACACGATTGGATGACATCGTGTGTTATGCCTGCGTAGCCCTTAGACATTACACTCAGTGGGACGATGTCAGGTGTGGCATGCTATTCAAACCCTTGGATAGCACACATGGTTGTATTACGTCGGGCGTGGCATGGCATTATAGCCCTTGGACAGCACATACAGTTGGACGATGTCGGGCGTGTAATGCCCGCGAAGTCCTAGGAGAGCACACATGGTCGGACGACATCGGGCGTGGCATGCCATTAAAGCGCTTGGACGGCACTACCAGTCGGACGACGTCTGGCGTCGCATGGCATCATAGCCCTTGGACAGCACTCACGGTCGGACGAAGTCGGACGTGTCATGCCATCAAAGCCCTTGGACAGCACACACGGTCGGAAGACGTCTGGCGTGGCATGGCATCATAGCCTTTGGAAAGCACACACAGGTGGACGACGTCGGGCGTGGCAAGCCATCATTTCCCTTGTACAACACACACTGTCAGATGATGTCGGGCATGTAATGCCATTATCTCCCCTGGATTGCACACTTTGTCGGACAACATAGGGTGTGGAATGCCATCAAAGCCCTTGGGCAACACACATGGTAGGACAACGTCAGGCGTGGAAGGGCATCATATCCCTTGGAAAAAACATACGGCCGAACGACGTCGGGCGTTGCATGCCATCATCTCCCTTGGACAGCACAACCTGTCGGGCCTGGCATTCCATTGTAACCAATGGAAATTACACACGATCAAACGATATCGGGCGTGGCATGCCATTATAGCCAAGACAGCACACACGATTGAACGACGTCGGGCGTGGCA
>NC_028638.1:5146354-5154002 GCF_001406875.1 Solanum pennellii | reverse complement strand
GAGCCCTTAGACTGCAGAGACGGTAGGACAACATCATGCATGCCATCAAAGCGCTTGGACAACACACAAGATATGACGACGTCGGGTGTGGGATGGCATCATAGCCGTTGGGTAGAACACATGGTCGGATGACGTCAGGCGTGGCATGCCATTATGGCCCTTTGACAACACATATGGTTAGACGACGTTAGGCGTGGCATCCCATCAAGCCCTTAGACAGCACACACGATCGTGCGACGTCAGACATTGCCTGCATCAAAGCACATGGAAAACTGAGACGGTCGCACGAAGTTGGGTGTGGCATGGAATCATAGCCCTTGGACATCACACAAAGTCGGATAATGTCGGCTGTGGCATGCCATCATCTTCATTGGAATGCACACACCGACGGACGACGTCGGGCGTCGCATGCCCGTGTAGCCCTTGGACAGACCAAACTGTCTGACGACGTCGGGCGTGGCATGTCATCATAGCCCTTGGACAGAAAAATCGCTTGGATGACGTTGGGAAATGCATGCTCTCGTAGCCCAAGGAAGGAACAAACGGTCGGACGATGTCAGGCGTGGCATGACATCAAAGCCATTGGAGAGCACACACGTTCTGACGACGTCAGGTGTTGCATAGCATCATAGCCTTAGGACAGCACACACTGTCAGATGACGTCGGGAGTGGCATTACGTCATCTCCGTTGGATTACACACACGGTCTGACGATGTTGGGCATGGCATGTAATCATAGCCCTTGGACAGCACACACGGTCGGACGACATCGGGCGTGGCAAGCCATCATTGTCCTTGGATTGCAACTACGAAGGGACGACGTCGGGTGCGCCATTCCCACGTAGCCCTTGAATACTACACACGATTGGATGACTTCGTGTGTGTCATGCCTGCGTAGCCCTTAGACATTACACTCGGTGGGGCAATGTCGGGTGTGGCATGCTATTCAAACCCTAGGACAGCACACACGGTTGTATTACGTCGGGCATGGCATGGCATCATTGCCCGTGGATAGCACACACAGACGGACGACGTCGGGTGTGTAATGCCCGCAATGTCCTAGGAGAGCACACATGGTCGGACGACGTCGGGCGTGGCATGCCATTAAAGCGCTTGGACAGCACTAACAGTCGAACGACGTCGGGCGTCGCATGGCATCATAGCACTTGGACAGCACTCACGGTCGGACGACGTCTGGCGTGGCATGGCATCATAGCCTTTGGTCAGCACACACAGTTGGACGACATCGGGCGTGGCAAGCCATCATTTCCGTTGTACGGCACACACTGTCAGATGATGTCGGGAATGTAATGCCATTATTTCCCCTGGATTGCACACTTTGTCGGGACAACGTCGGGTGCACCATTCCCACGTAGCCCTTGAACAATACACACGATTGGATGACATCGTGTGTGTCATGCCTGCGTAGCCCTTAGACATTACACTCGGTGGGACGATGTCAGGTGTGGCATGCTATTCAAACCCTTGGATAGCACACACGGTTATATTACGTCGGGCGTGGCATGGCATTATAGCCCTTGGACAGCACATACAGTTGGACGATGTAGGGCGTGTAATGCCCGCGAATTCCTAGGAGAGCACACATGGTCGGACGACATCGGGCATGGCATGCCATTAAAGCGCTTGGACAGCACTACCAGTCGGACGACGTCTGGCGTCGCATGGCATCATAGCCCTTGGACAGCACTCACGGTCGGACGAAGTCGGACGTGTCATGCCATCAAAGCCCTTGGACAACACACATGGTAGGACGACGTCAGGCGTCGAACGGCATCATATCCCTTGGAAAAAACATACGGCCGAACGACGTCGGGCGTTGCATGCCATCATCTCCCTTGGACAGCACAACCTGTCGGGCCTGGCATGCAAGTGTAACAAATGGAAATTACACACGATCAAACGACAGCGGGCGTGGCATGCCATTATAGCCAAGACAGCGCACACGATTGAACGACGTCTAGCGTGGTATGCCCGCGTATCCCTTGGATAGCAAACACGATTGGACGACGTCACGCGTGGAAGGGCATCATATCCCTTGGACAACACATACGGTCGAACGATGTCGGGCGTTGCATGCCATCATCTCCCTTGGACAGCACAACCTGTCAGGCCTGGCCTGCCAGTGTAATCAATGGAAATTACACACGATCAAACGACATCGGGCGTGGCATGCCATTATATCCTTTAGACAGCACACATGGTTGAACGACGTCGGGCTTGGAATGCCCGCGTATCCGTTTGATAGCACACACTATTGGACGATGTCAGGCGTGGCATGCCATAAAATCCCTTGGACGGCACACAAGGTATGAAATTTGCCGTATAATGGTATAATAGTCCTCGGACATCTCACACGGTCGGACGACGTCGCGCGTGACATGCCATTATGTCCCTTTGACAACACACACGGTCAGATAACGTCGGGCAAGGCATGGCATCAGAGCCCTTGTATAGCACACACGACCAGACGACGTCGGGCGTGGCAAGCCATCATTGCCCTTATACAGCACACACTGTCAAAGGACGTCGGGTGTGTCATGCCATCATCTCCCTTGGACAGCACACAAGATATGACGACGTCGGGTGTGGGATGGCATCATAGCCGTTGGATAGAACACATGGTCGGATGACGTCAGGCGTGGCATGCCATTATGGCCCTTTGACAACACATATGGTTAGACGACGTTAGGCGTGGCATCCCATCAAGCCCTTAGACAGCACACACGATCGGGCGACGTCAGACATTGCATGCATCAAAGCACATGGAAACTGAGACGGTCGCACGAAGTTGGGTGTGGCATGGAATCATAGCCCTTGGACATCAAACAAAGTCGGATAACGTCGGCTGTGGCATGCCATCATCTTCATTGGAATGCACACACGGACGGACGACGTCGGGCGTGGCATGCCCGTGTAGCCCTTGGACAGAAGAAACGGTCTGACGACGTCGGGCGTGGCATGTCATCATAGCCCTTGGACAGAAAAATCACTTGGATGACGTTGGGAAATGCATGCTCTCGTAGCCCTAGGAACGCACAAACGGTCGGACGATGTCAGGCGTTGCATGACATCAAAGCCATTGGAGAGCACACACGGTCTGACGACGTCAGGTGTGGCATAGCATCATAGCCTTTGGACAGCACACACTGTCAGATGACGTCGGGAGTGGCATTACATCATCTCCGTTGGACTACACACACGGTCTGACGATGTTGGGCATGGCATGTAATCATAGCCCTTGGACAGCACACACGGTCGGACGACATCGGGCGTGGCAAGCCATCATTGCCCTTGGATTGCACCTACGAAGGGACGACGTCGGGTGCGCCATTCCCACGTAGCCCTTGAACACTACACACGATTGGATGACTTCGTGTGTGTCATGCCTGCGTAGCCCTTAGACATTACACTCGGTGGGACGATGTCGGGTGTGGCATGCTATTCAAACCCTTGGACAGCACACACGGTTGTATTACGTCGGGCATGGCATGGAATCATAGCCCATGGACAACACACACAGACGGATGACGTCGGGTGTGTAATGCCCGCAATGTCCTAGGAGAGCACACATGGTCGGACGACGTCGGGCGTGGCATGCCATTAAAGCGCTTGGCCAGCACTAACAGTCGAACGACGTCGGGCGTCGCATGGCATCATAGCCCTTGGACAGCACTCACGGTCGGACGACGTCGGAAGTGGCATGCCATTAAATCCCTTGGACAGCACACACGGTCGGAAGACGTCTGGCGTGGCATGGCATCATAGCCTTTGGAAAGCACACACAGGTGGACGACGTCGGGCGTGGCAAGCCATCATTTCCCTTGTACAACACACACTGTCAGATGATGTCGGGCATGTAATGACATTATCTCCCCTGGATTGCACACTTTGTCGGACAACATAGGGTGTGGAATGCTATCAAAGCCATTGGACAACACACATGGTCGGACGACGTCACGCGTGGAAGGGCATCATATCTCTTGGACAACACATACGGTCGAACGACGTCGGGCGTTGCATGCCATCATCTCCCATGGACAGCACAACCTATCGGGCCTGGCATGCTAGTGTAACCAATGGAAATTACACACGATCAAACGACATCGGGCGTGGCATGCCATTATAGCCAAGACAGCACACACGATTGAACGACGTCGGGCGTGGCATGCCCGCGTATCCCTTGGATAGCACACACGATTGGACGACGTCACGCGTGGAAGGGCATCATATCCCTTGGACAACACATACGGTCGAACGACGTCGGGCGTTGCATGCCATCATCTCCCATGGACAGCACAACCTGTCGGGCCTGGCATGCTAGTTTAACCAATGGAAATTACACACGATCAAACGACATCGGGCGGGGCATGCCATTATAGCCCTTAGACAGCACACACAGTTGAACGACGTCGGGCGTGGCATGCCCGCGTATCCCGTTGATAGCACACACGATTGGACGACGTCAGGCGTGGCATGCCATAAAATCCCTTGGACGGCACACAAAATGGTAAAAAATTGGCCGTGGAATGGTATAATAGTCCTCAGACAGCACATACGGTCCGACGACGTCGCGCGTAATATGCCATTATGTCCCTTTGACAACACACACGGTCGGATAACTTCAGGCAAGGCATGGCATCAGAGCCCTTGGATAGCACCCATGACTAGACGACATCGGGCGTGGCAAGCCATCATTGCCCTTATACAGCACAAACTGTCAAAGGACGTCGGGTGTGTCATGCCATCATCTCCCTTGGATTCCATGCCAGATGGCAATGTAGGTGTGGCATGACATCATAGCCTATGGATAGAACACACGGTCGGACGATGTTGGGCGTGGCATGCCATTATGGACCTTTAACAACACACACGGTTGGACAACGTCAGGCGTTGCTTGCTTGCGTAGCCCTTAGACGTGCAGAGATGGTAGGAAAACATCATGCATGCCATCAAAGCCCTTGGACAGCACACAAGATATGACGACGTCGGGTGTGGGTATAGCCATTGGATAGAACACATGGTCGGATGAAGTCAGGCATGGCATGCCATTATGGCCCTTTGACAACGCATATGGTTAGACGACGTTAGGCGTGGCATCCCATCAAGCCCTTAGAAAACACGCATGATTGAGCGAAGTGAGGCATTGCATGCATCAAAGCACATGGAAAACTGAGACGGTCGCAGGACGTCGGGTGTGGCATGGCATCATAGCCCTTGGACATCACACACAGTCGGATAACGTCGGCTATGGCATGCCATCATCTTCATTGGAATGCACACACGGCCGGACGACGTCGGGCGTGGCATGCCCGCGTAGCCCTTGTTCAGAACAAACGGTCAGACGACATCGGGCGTTGCATGCTCTCGTAGCCCTTTGTAAGCAAAAACGGTCGGACAATGTCAGGTGTGGCATGACATCAAAGCCATTGGACAGCACACACGGTCTGACGACGTCGGGTATGGCATAGCATCATAGCCTTTGGAAAACACACACGGTCATATGATGTCGGGAGTGGCATTACAGCATCTCCGTTGGACTACACACACGGTCTGACGATGTTGGGCGTGGCATGTAATCATAGCCCTTGGACAGCACACGGTCGGACGATGTCGGGCGTGGCAAGACATCATTTCCCTTTTATAGCACCTACGGAGGGACGACGTCGGGTGAGCTATTCCCACATAGCTCTTGAACACTACACACGATTGGTAGAGATCGTGTGCATCATGACTGCGTAGCCCTTAGACATTACACACGGTGGGACGATGTCGGGTGTGGCATGCTATTCAAACCCTTGGAAAGCACACATAGTTTTATTACGTCGGGCGTGGCATGGAATCATATTCCTTGGACAACACACACAATCGGATGACGTCGGGCGTGTAATGCCCATGAAGTCTTGGGAAAGCACACATGGTCGGACGCGTGGCATTCCATTAAAGCGCTTGGACAACCCTAACAGTCTGACGACGTCGGGCGTCGCATGGCATCATAGCCCTTGGACAGCACTCACGGTCGGACGACGTCGGATGTGGCATGCCATCAAAGCCCTTGGACAGCACACACGGTCGGAAGACGTATGGCGTGGCATGGCATCATAACCTTTGGACAGCACACACAGTTGGACGACGTCGGGCGTGGCAAGCCATCATTTCCGTTGTACGGCACACACTGTCAGATGACGTCGGGCATGTAATGCCATTATTTCCCCTGGATTGCACACTTTGTCTGGACAACGTCGGGTGCACCATTCCCACGTAGCCCTTGAACAATACACACGATTGGATTACATCGTGTGTGTCATGCCTGCGTAGCCCTTAGACATTACACTCGGTGGGACGCTGTCAGGTGTGGCATGCTATTCAAACCCTTGGATAGCACACACGGTTGTATTACGTTGGGCGTGGCATGGCATTATAGCCCTTGGACAGCACATACAGTTGGACGATGTCGGGCGTGTAATGCACGCGAAGTCCTAGGAGAGCACACATGGTCGGACGACATCGGGCGTGGCATGCCATTAGAGCGCTTGGACAGCACTACAAGTCGGACGACGTCTGGCGTCGCATGGCATCATAGCCCTTGGAAAGCACTCACGGTCAGACGAAGTCGGACGTGTCATGCCATCAAAGCCCTTGGACAACACACACGGTCGGAAGACGTCTGGCGTGGCATGGCATCATAGCCTTTGGAAAGCACACACAGGTGGACGACGTTGGGCGTGTCAAGCCATCATTTCCCTTGTACAACACACACTGTCAGATGATGTCGGGCATGTAATCCCATTATCTCCCCTGGATTGCACACTTTGTCGGGACAACGTCGGGTGCACCATTCCCATGTAGCCCTTGAACAATACACACGATTGGATGACATCGTGTGTGTCATGCCTGCGTAGCCCTTAGACATTTACCTCGGTGGGACGATGTCAGGTGTGGCATGCTATTCAAACCCTTGGATAGCACACACGGTTGTATTACGTCGGGCGTGGCATGGACGTATACCCCTTGGACAGCACATACAGTTGGACGATGTCGGGCGTGTAATGCACGCGAAGTCCTAGGAGCACACATGGGCGGACAACATCGGGCGTGGCATGCCATTAAAGCGCTTGGACAACACTACCAGTCGGACGACATCTGGCGTCGCATGGCATCATAGCCCTTGGAAAGCACTCACGGTCGGACGAAGTCGGACGTGTCATGCCATCAAAGCCCTTGGACAGCACACACGGTCGGAAGACGTCTGGCGTGGCATGGCATCATAGCCTTTGGAAAGCACACACAGGTGGACGACGTCGGGCGTTGCAAGCCATCATTTCCCTTGTAAAACACACAATGTCAGATGATGTCGGGCATGTAATGCCATTATCTCCCCTGGATTGCACACTTTGTCGGACAACATAGGGTGTGGAATGCCATCAATGCCCTTGGACAACACACATGGTAGGACGACGTCAGGCGTGGAAGGGCATCATATCCCTTGGAAAAAACATACGGTCTAACGACGTCGGGCGTTGCATGCCATCATCTCCCTTGGACAGCACAACCTGTCGGGCCTGTCCTGCCAGTGTAATCAATGGAAATTACACACGATCAAACGACATCGGGCGTGGCATGCCATTATA
>NC_028638.1:5138608-5144742 GCF_001406875.1 Solanum pennellii | reverse complement strand
GTGGAAGGGCATTATATCCCTTGGACAACACATACGGTCGAACGACGTCTGGCGTTGCATGACATCATCTACCTTGGACAACACAACCTGTCGGGCTTGGCATGCCAGTGTATCCAATGGAAATTACACACGATCAAACGACATCGGGCGTGGCATGCCATTATAGCCCTTGGACAGCACACACGGTTGAATGACGTCGGGTGTGGCATGCCCGCGTATCCCTTGCATAGCACACACGCTTGGAAGACGTCAGGCGTGGTATGCCATAAAATCCTTTGGACGGCACACAAAATGGTACGAAATTGGCCGTGGAATGGTATAATAGTCCTCGGACAGCACACACGGTCGGACAACGTAGCGCGTGATATGCCATTATGTCCCTTTGACAACACACACGGTCGGATAACGTCGGGCGTGGCATGCATTATAGCGCTTGGACAACACAGACAATTGGATGACGTCGGGCGTGGCATGCCCGCATAGCCTTTGGACAGTACATACGGTCGGACCATGTCGGGCGTGGCATTGCTTCATAGACCTTGGACTGAACACACGGTCAGACGACGTGGGGCGTGGCATGCCATTGTTGCCCTTTGACAACACACACAGTCGGACGACATTAGACGTGGCATGGAATCATAGACCTTGGACAGCACACACGGTCAGACGACGTCGGGCGGGGTATGCCATCATCTCTCTTAGACTTCACCCACAGTCTGACGATATTGGGCATGACATTTCATCATATTCCCTGGACAGAACACACGGTCGGACGTAGTTGGGTTTGGCAGATCATCGCCCTTGAGCAGCATACACGGTGAGACAGCATCGGGCGTATCATGCCCACGTAGCCCTTATCGGGCGTTGCTTTTCATTTTGGCCCTTTGAAAACATACATGGTAAAACAAAGTCAGGCGCGCATGCAATCATTGCCCTTGGACATTACACAAAGTTGGGCTTGGCATGACCGCGTAGCCGTAGGACAGCACACACGGTAACATAACATCAGGCGTGACATGTCATCATAGCCCTTTGACGGCACCCACGGTTGGACAACGTTGGGCGTACCATGCCCGCGTAGCCCTTGGAAAACACACACGGTCATAAGAAGTAAGGAGTGGCATGCCATCATAGTATTTGGACAGCACACACGGTCGAATGACGTCGGGCATGGCATGCATTCTTCACCCTTGGACTGCACAAGCGGAGAGATGAAGTGGGGCGTGTCATGCCATCATTGCCCTTTGACAGCACACACAGTCGAATGACGTCGGGCATGGAATACCATCATGGCCCTTGGACAGGACAAATGGTCGAACGACCTCGGGCGTGGAATGCCATCATCGCCCTTAGACTAAACACACAGTCGGACGACGTCAGGAATGGCATGCCATCATCGCCGTTGACCATCACACACGGACGAACAACGTGAGGCATGACATGCCATCATATTAATTGGACAACACACACAGTCGGACGACGTGGAGCATTGCATACCATTATGGACCTTGGACAACATACATGGTCTGACGACATCGGGCGTGCCATGCCATCATCGCCCTTAAAAAGTACACATGGTCGGACAACATCAGGTGTGGCATGTCATCATGGCCTTTTGAAAGAACACAGGGTTGGACGACAGCGGGCGTGGTATTCCTCCGTAGCCCTTGGACAGCACATTGGGTGTGGAATATCATTATAGCCCTTGGATAGCACACACGGTTGGACGACGTCGGTCATTGCATGCCAACGTAGCCCTTGGAAAGCACACATGGTCAGAAGACGTCGGTCGTGGCATGCAATCATAGTCCTTTGACATCATACACGGTCTAACGATGTGAGGCATGGCATGTAATCATAGCACTTGGACACGGTAGGACGACGTCGGGCGTGGAATGCCATCATCTCCCTTAGACTGGACAAAAGGTCTGACGATGTCGGGCATGGCATGTAATCATAGCCCTTGAACAACACACACGGTCGGACAACGTCGGGCGTGGCATTCGATCATCACCCTTATACTGCACACACGGTGGGACGACGTCGGGCGTATCATGCCCACGTAGCCCTTGGACAACACACACGGTGGGATAACGTCGAGCTAACATGCCTGCGTAGCCCTTGAACAACACACACGATCAAACGACGTCGGGCATGGCATGCCATCAAAGCACTTGGACAGCACACACGTTCACACAATGTCAGGCGTGGCATGCCATCATAGCCCTTGGACTATATACACGGACAGAAAATGTTGGGCGTGGCATGACATCATCGCCCTTGGACAGCACGCACGGTGAGATGACATCGGGCGCGTCATTCCCACGAAGCCCTTCGATAATATACATGGTGGGACGACATTGGGCGTGTCATGTCCGCGTAGCCCTTGGACAACACACAGAGTCGAACGACGTCGGGCGTGGCATGCCATTAAAAAAATTGGATAGCTCTAACGGTCAAACGACGTCGGGCATAGCATGCCATCAAAGACCTTAGACAACACACATGATCGGACGACGTCAGGCGTGGCATGATATCAAAGCCCTTGGACAGCAAATACGATCGAACTACATTGGGTGTGGAATGGCATCATAGCCCTTGAACAACACACACGGTAGGATGACGTCGGGCGTTGCATGCCTTTTTAGCCCTTGGACTGCACACACGGTCCGAGGATGTTGGGCGTGGCATGTAGTCATATCCCTTGGACAGCACAATTGGTTGGACGACGTCAAGCATGGCATGCCCGTAGACATTACACTCGGTGGGAAGTCCTGGGAGAGCACACATGGTCGGACGACGTCGGGCGTGGCATGCCATTAAAGCGCTTGGACAGAACTAACAGTCGAACGACGTCGGGCGTCGCATGGCATCATAGCCCTTGGACAGCACTCACGGTCGGACGACGTCGGACGTGGCATGCCATTAAAGCCCTTGGACAGCACACACGGTCGGAAGACGTCTGGCGTGGCATGGCATCATAGCCTTTGGACAGCACACACAGTTGGACGACGTCGGGCGTGGCAAGCCATCATTTCCGTTGTACGGCACACACTGTCAGATGATGTCGGGCATGTAATGCCATTATTTCCCTTGGATTGCACACTTTGTCGGGACAACGTCGGGTGCACCATTCCCACGTAGCCCTTGAACAATACACACATTTGGATGACATCGTGTGTGTCATGCCTGCGTAGCCCTTAGACATTACACTCGGTGGGACGATGTCAGGTGTGGCATGCTATTCAAACCCTTGGATAGCACACACGGTTGTATTACGTCGGGCGTGGCATGGCATTATAGCCCTTGGACAGCACATACAGTTGGACGATGTCAGGCGTGTAATGCACGCGAAGTCCTAGGAGAGCACACATGGTCGGACGACATCGGGCGTGGCATGCCATTAAAGCGCTTGGACAGCACTACCAGTCGGACGACGTCTGGCGTCGCATGGCATCATAGCCCTTGGAAAGCACTCACGGTCGGACGAAGTCGGACGTGTCATGCCATCAAAGCCCTTGGACAGCACACACAGTCGGAAGACGTCTGGCGTGGCATGGCATCATAGCCTTTGGAAAGCACACAAAGGTGGACGACGTCGGGCGTGGCAAGCCATCATTTCCCTTGTACAGCACACACTGTCAGATGATGTCGGGCATGTAATGACATTATCTCCCCTGGATTGCACACTTTGTCGGACAACATAGGGTGTGGAATGCCATCAAAGCCCTTGGACAACACACATGGTAGGACGACGTCAGGCGTGGAAGGGCATCATATCCCTTGGAAAAAACATACGGTCGAACGACGTCGGGCGTTGCATGGCATCATCTCCCTTGGACAGCACAACCTGTCGGGCCTGGCATGCCAGTGTAACCAATGGAAATTACACACGATCAAATGACATCGGGCGTGGCATGCCCGTGTAGCCCTTGGACAGAACAAACGGTCTGACGACATCGGGCGTGGCATGTAATCATAGCCCTTGGACAGAAAAATCACTTGGATGACGTTGGGCAATGCATGCTCTCGTAGCCCTAGGAAGGCACAAACGGTCGGACGATGTCAGGCGTGGCATGACATCAAAGCCATTGCAGAGCACACACGGTGTTACGACGTCAGGTGTGGCATAGCATCATAGCCTTTGGACAGCACACACTGTCAGATGACGTCGGGAGTGGCATTACATCATCTCCGTTGGACTACACACACGGTCTGACGATGTTGGGCATGGCATGTAATCATAGCCCTTGGACAGCACACACGGTCGGACGACATCGGGCGTGGCAAGCCATCATTGCCCTTGGATTGCACCTACGAAGGGACGACGTCGGGTGCGCCATTCCTACGTAGCCCTTGAACACTACACACGATTGGATGACTTCGTGTGTGTCATGCCTGCGTAGCCCTTAGACATTACACTCGGTGGGACTATGTCGGGTGTGGCATGCTATTCAAACCCTTGGACAGCACACACGCTTGTATTACGTCGGGCATGGCATGGCATCATAGCCCGTGGACAGCACACACAGATGGACGACGTCGGGTGTGTAATGCCCGCAATGTCCTAGGAGAGCACACATGGTCGGACGACGTCGGGCGTGGCATGCCATTAAAGCGCTTGGACAGCACTAACAGTCGAACGACGTCGGGCGTCGCATGGCATCATAGCCCTTGGACTGCACTCACGGTCGGACGACGTCGGACGTGGCATACCTTTAAAGCCCTTGGACAGCACACACGGTCGGAAGACGTCTGGCGTGGCATGGCATCATAGCCTTTGGACAGCACACACAGTTGGATGACGTCGGGTGTGGCAAAGCATCATTCCTGTTGTACGACACACACTGTCAGATGAGTCGGGCATGTAATGCCATTATTTCACCTGGATTGCACACTTTGTCGGACAACATAGGGTGTGGAATGCTATCAAAGCCATTGGACAACACACATGGTCGGACGACGTCAGGCGTGGAAGGGCATCATATCTCTTGGATAACACATACGGTCGAACGACGTCGGGCGTTGCATGCCATCATCTCCCATGGACAGCACAACCTGTCGGGCCTGGCATGCTAGTGTAACCAATGGAAATTACACTCGATCAAACGACATCGGGCGTGGCATGCCATTATAGCCCTTAGACAGCACACACAGTTGAACGACGTCGGGCATGGCATGCCCGCGTATCCCGTTGATAGCACACACGATTGGACGACGTCAGGCGTGGCATGCCATAAAATCCCTTGGACGGCACACAAAATGGTAAAAAATTGGCCGTTGAATGGTATCATTGTCCTCGGACAGCACATACGGTCCGACGACGTCGCGCGTGATATGCCATTATGTCCCTTTGACAACATACACGGTTGGATAACTTCAGGCAAGGCATGGCATCAGAGCCCTTGGATAGCACACATGACTAGACGACATCGGGCGTGGCAAGCCATCATTGCCCTTATACAGCACAAACTGTCAAAGGACGTCGGGTGTGTCATGCCATCATCTTCCTTGGATTCCACGCCAGATGGCAATGTAGGTGTGGCATGACATCATAGCCTATGGATAGAACACACGGTCTGATGATGTTGGGCGTGGCATGCCATTATGGCCCTATGACAACACACACGGTTGGACAACGTCAGGCGTTGCTTGCTTGCGTAGCCCTTAGACTGCAGAGATGGTAGGAAAACATCATGCATGCCATCAAAGCCCTTGGACAGCACACAAGATATGACGACGTCGGGTGTGGGATGGCATCATAGCCGTTGGATAGAACACATGGTCGGATGACGTCAGGCATGGCATGCCATTATGGCCCTTTGACAACGCATATGGTTAGACGACGTTAGGCGTGGCATCCCATCAAGCCCTTAGAAAACACGCATGATTGGGCGAAGTGTGGCATGGCATCATAGCCTTTGGAAAGCACACACAGGTGGACGACGTCGGGCGTGGCAAGCCATCATTTCCCTTGTACAACACACACTGTCAGATGATGTCGGGCATGTAATCCCATTATCTGCCCTGGATTGCACACTTTGTCGGGACGACGTTGGGTGCGCCATTCCCACGTAGCCCTTGAACAATACACACGATTGGATGACATCGTGTGTGTCATGCCTGCGTAGCCC
>NC_028638.1:5138114-5138525 GCF_001406875.1 Solanum pennellii | reverse complement strand
CATCATAGCCCGTGGACAGCACACACAGACGGACGACGTCGGGCGTGTAATGCCCGCGAAGTCCTGGGAGAGCACACATGGTCGGACGACATCGGGCGTGGCATGCCATTAAAGCGCTTGGAAAACACTAATAGTCAAACGATGTCGGGCGTCGCATGTCATCATAGCCCTTGGACAGCACTCACGGTCGGACGACGTCGAACGTGGCATGCCTTCAAAGCCCTTGGACAGCACACACGGTCGGAAGACGTCTGGCGTGGCATGGCGTCATAGCCTTTGGACAGCACACATAGTTGGACGACTTCGGGTGTTGCAAGCCATCATTTCCCTTGTACAGCACACACTTTCGGATGATGTCGGGCATATAATGACATTATCTCCCCTGGATTGCACACTTTGTCGGACAACATA
>NC_028638.1:5129768-5136647 GCF_001406875.1 Solanum pennellii | reverse complement strand
TCATTTCCCTTAGACTGGACAAAAGGTCTGACGATGTCGGGCATGGCATGTAATCATAGCTCTTGAACAACACACACGGTCGGACAACGTCGGGCGTGGCATTCGATCATCACCCTTATACTGCACACACGGTGGGACGACGTCGGGCGTATCATGCCCACGTAGCCCTTGGACAACATACACGGTGGGATAACGTCGAGCTAACATGCCTGCGTAGCCCTTGAACAACACACACGATCAAACGACGTCGGGCATGGCATGCCATCAAAGCACTTGGACAGCACACACGTTGACACAATGTCAGGCGTGGCATGCCATCATAGCCCTTGGACTATATACACAGACAAAAAATGTTGGGCGTGGCATGACATCATCGCCCTTGGACAGCACGCACGGTGAGATGACATCAGGCGCGTCATTCCCACGAAGCCCTTCGATAATATACATTGTGGGACGACATTGGGCGTGTCATGTCCGCGTAGCCCTTGGACAACACACAGAGTCGAACGACGTCGGGCGTGGCAGTCCATTAAAAAAATTGGATAGCTCTAACAGTCAAACGACATCGGGCATAGCATGCCATCAAAGACCTTAGACAACACACATGATCGGACGACGTCAGGCGTGGCATGATATCAAAGCCCTTGGACAGCAAATACGATCGAACTACATTGGGTGTGGAATGGCATCATAGCCCTTGAACAACACACACGGTAGGATGACGTCGGGCGATGCATGCCTTTTTAGCCCTTGGACTACACACACGGTCCGAAGATGTTGGGCGTGGCATGTAGTCATATCCCATGGACAGCACAATTGGTTGGACGACGTCAAGCATGGCATGCCCTTAGACATTACACTCGGTTGGAAGTCCTGGGAGAGCACACATGGTCGGACGACGTCGGGCGTGGCATGCCATTAATGCGCTTGGACAGCACTAACAGTCGAACGACGTCGGGCGTCGCATGGCATCATATCCCTTGGACAGCACTCACGGTCGGACGACGTCGGACGTGGCATGCCATTAAAGCCCTTGGACAGCACACACGGTCGGAAGACGTCTGGCGTGGCATGGCATCATAGCCTTTGGACAGCACACACAGTTGGACAACGTCGGGCGTGGCAAGCAGTCATTTCCGTTGTACGGCACACACAGTCAGATGATGTCGGGCATGTAATGCAATTATTTCCCCTGGATTGCAGACTATGTCGGGACAACGTCGGGTGCACCATTCCCACTTAGCCCTTGAACAGCACACACGATTGGATGACATCGTGTGTGTCATGCCTGCGTAGCCCTTAGACATTACACTCGGTGGGACGATGTCAGGTGTGGCATGCTATTCAAACCCTTGGATAGCACACACGGTTATGTTACGTCGGGCGTGGCATGGCATTATATCCCTTGGACAGCACATACAGTTGGATGATGTCGGGCGTGTAATGCACGCGAAGTCCTAGGAGAGCACACATGGTCGGACGACATCGGGCGTGGCATGCCATTAAAGCGCTTGGACAGCACTACCAGTCGGACGACGTCTGGCGTCGCATGGCATCATAGCCCTAGGAAAGCACTCACGGTCGGACGAAGTCGGACGTGTCATGCCATCAAAGCCCTTGGGCAGCACACACGGTCGGAAGACGTCTGGCGTGGCATGGCATCATTGCCTTTGGAAAGCACACACAGGTGGACGACGTCGGGCGTGGCAAGCCATCATTTCCCTTGTACAACACACACTGTCAGATGATGTCGGGCATGTAATGCCATTATCTCCCCTGGATTGCACACTTTGTCGGACAACATAGGGTGTGGAATGCCATCAAAGCCCTTGGACAACACACATGGTAGGACGACGTCAGGCGTGGAAGGGCATCATATCCCTTGGAAAAAACATACGGTCGAACGACGTCGGGCATTGCATGCCATCATCTCCCTTGGACAGCACAACCTGTCGGGCCTGGCATGCCAGTGTAACCAATTGAAATTACACACGATCAAACGACATCGGGCGTGGCATGCCATTATAGCAAAGACAACACACACGATTGAACGACGTCGGGCGTGGCATGCCCGCGTATCCCTTGGATAGCACACACGATTGGACGACGTCACGCGTGGAAGGGCATCATATCCCTTGGACAACACATACGGTCGAACGACGTCGGGCGTTGCATGCCATCATCTCCCTTGGACAGCACAACCTGTCAGGCCTAGCCTGCCAATGTAATCAATGGAATTACACACGATCAAACGGCTTCGGGCGTGGCATGCCATTATATCCTTTAGAAAGCACACATGGTTGAACGACGTCGGGCTTGGCATGCCCGCGTATCCGTTGGATAGCACACACGATTGGACGATGTCAGGCGTGGCATGCCCTAAAATCCCTTGGACGGCACACAAAATGGTATGAAATTGGCCGTAGAATAGTATAATAGTCCTCGGACATCACACACGGTCGGACGACATCGCACGTGATATGCCATTTTGTCCCTTTGACAACACACACGGTCGGATAACGTCGGGCAAGGCATGGCATCAGAGCCCTTGGATAGAACACACGACCAGACGACGTCGGGCGTGGCAAGCCATCATTGCCCTTATTACAGCACACACTGTCAAAGGACGTCGGGTGTGTCATGCCATCATCTCCCTTGGATTGCACACCGGACGGCAATGTAGTTGTGGCAAGACATCATAGCCTATGGATAGCACACACGGTCGAACGACGTTGGGCGTGGCATGCCATTATGGCCCTTTGACAACACACACGGTTTGACAACGTCGGGCGTTGCTTGCTTGCGGAGCCCTTAGACTGCAGAGACGGTAGGACAACATCATGCATGCCATCAAAGACCTTGGACAACACACAAGATATGACGACGTCGGGTGTGGGATGCCATCATAGCCGTTGGATAGAACACATGGTCGGATGACGTCAGGCGTGGCATGCCATTATGGCCCTTTGACAACACATATGGTTAGACGACGTTAGGCGTGGCATCCCATCAAGCCCTTAGACAGCACACACGATTGGGTGACGTCAGACATTGCATGCATCAAAGCACATGGAAAACTGAGACGGTCACACGAAGTTGGGAGTGGCATGGAATCATAGCCCTTGGACATCACACAAAGTCGGATAACGTCGGCTGTGGCATGCCATCATCTTCATTGGAATGCACACACGGACGGACGACGTCGGGCGTGGCATGCCCGTGTAGCCCTTGGACAGAACAAACGGTCTGACGACGTCGGGCGTGGCATGTCATCATAGCCCTTGGACAGAAAAATCGCTTGGATGACGTTGGGCAATGCATGCTCTCGTAGCCCTAGGAAGGCACAAACGGTCGGACGATGTCAGGCGTGGCATGACATCAAAGCCATTGGAGAGCACACACGGTCTGACGACGTCAGGTGTGGCATAGCATCATAGCCTTTGGACAGCACACACTGTCAGATGACGTCGGGAGTGGCATTACATCATCTCCGTTGGACTACACACACGGTCTGACGATGTTGGGCATGGCATGTAATCATAGCCCTTGGACAGCACACACGGTCGGACGACATCGGGCGTGGCAAGCCATCATTGCCCTTGGATTGCACCTACGAAGGGACGACGTCGGGTGCGCCATTCCCACGTAGCCCTTGAACACTACACACGATTGGATGAATTCGTGTGTGTCATGCCTGCGTAGCCCTTAGACATTACACTCGATGGGACGATGTCGGGTGTGGCATGCTATTCAAACCCTGTGACAGCACACACGGTTGTAATACGTTGGGCGTGGCATGGCATCATAGCCCGTGGACAGCACACACAGACGGACGACGTCGGGCGTGTAATGCCCGCGAAGTCCTGGGAGAGCACACATGGTCGGACGACATCGGGCGTGGCATGCCATTAAAGCGCTTGGACAACCCTAACAGTCGGACGACGTCGGGCGTCGCATGGCATCATAGCCCTTGGACAGCACTCACGGTCGGACGACGTCGGACGTGGCATGCCATCAAAGCCCTTGGAAAGCACACACGGTCGGAAGACGTCTGGCGTGGCATGGCATCATAGCCTTTGGACAGCACACACAGTTGGACGACGTCGGGCGTGGCAAGCCATCATTTCCGTTGTACGGCACACACTGTCAGATGATGTCGGGCATGTAATGCCATTATTTCCCCTGGATTGCACACTTTGTCGGACAACATAGGGTGTGGAATGCTATCAAAGCCATTGGACAACACACATGGTCGGACGACGTCAAGCGTGGAAGGGCATCATATCTCTTGGACAACACATACGGTCGAACGACGTCGGGCGTTGCATGCCATCATCTCCCTTGGACAGCACAACCTGTCGGGCCTGGCCTGCCAGTGTAACCAATGGAAATTACACACGATCAAACGACATCGGGCGTGGCATGCCATTATATCCTTTAGACAGCACACATGGTTGAACGACGTCGGGCTTGGCATGCCCGCGTATCCGTTGGATAGCACACACGATTGGACGATGTCAGGCGTGGCATGCCATAAAATCCCTTGGACGGCACACAAAATGGTATGAAATTGGTCGTAGAATGGTATAATAGTCCTCGGACATTACACATGGTCGGACGACATCGCGCGTGATATGCCATTATGTCCCTTTGACAACACACACGGTCGGATAACGTCAGGCAAGGCATGGCATCAGAGCCCTTGGATAGCACACATGACTAGACGACATAGGGCGTGGCAAGCCATCATTGCCCTTATACAGCACAAACTGTCAAAGGACGTCGGGTGTGTCATGCCATCATCTCCCTTGGATTGCACACCGGACGGCAATGTAGGTGTGGCATGACATCATAGCCTATGGATAGCACACACGGTCGGACGACGTTGGGCGTGGCATGCCATTATGGCCCTTTGACAACACACACGGTTGGACAACGTCGGGCGTTGCTTGCTTGCGGAGCCCTTAGACTGCAGAGACGGTAGGACAACATCATGCATGCCATCAAAGCCCTTGGACAGCACACAGGATATGAGGACGTCGGGTATGGGATGGCATCATAGCCGTTGGATAAAACACATGGTCGGATGACGTCAGGCGTGGCATGCCATTATGGCCCTTTGACAACACATATGGTTAGACGACGTTAGGCGTGGCATCCCATCAAGCCCTTAGACAGCACACACGATCGGGCGACGTCAGACATTGCATGCATCAAAGCACATGGAAAACTGAGACGGTCGCACGAAGTTGGGTGTGGCATGGAATCATAGCCCTTGGACATCACACAAAGTCGGATAACGTCGGCTGTGGCATGCCATCATCTTCATTGGAATGCACACACGGACGGACGACGTCGGGCGTGGCATGCCCGTGTAGCCCTTGGACAGAACAAACGGTCTGACGACGTCGGGCGTGGCATGTCATCATAGCCCTTGGACAGAAAAATCGCTTGGATGACGTTGGGCAATGCATGCTCTCGTAGCCCTAGGAAGGCACAAACGGTCGGACGATGTCAGGCGTGGCATGACATCAAAGCCATTGGAGAGCACACACGGTCTGACGACGTCAGGTGTGGCATAGCATCATAGCCTTTGGACAGCACACACTGCCAGATGACGTCGGGAGTGGCATTACATCATCTCCGTTGGACTACACACACGGTCTGACGATGTTGGGCATGGCATGTAATCATAGCCCTTGGACAGCACACACGGTCGGACGACATCGGGCGTGGCAAGCCATCATTGACCTTGGATTGCACCTACGAAGGGACGACGTCAGGTGCGCCATTCCCACGTAGCCCTTGAACACTACACACTATTGGATGATTTCGTGTGTGTCATGCCTGCGTAGCCCTTAGACATTACACTCGGTGGGGCGATGTCGGGTGTGGCATGCTATTCAAACCCTTGGACAGCACACACGGTTGTATTACGTCGGGCATGGCAAGGCATCATAGCCCGTGGACAGCACATACAGACGGACGACGTCGGGTGTGTAATGCCCGCAATGTCCTAGGAGAGCACACATGGTCGGACGACGTCGGGCGTGGCATGCAATTAAAGCGCTTGGACAGCACTAACAGTCGAACGACGTCGGGCGTCGCATGGCATCATAGCCCTTGGACAGCACTCACGGTCGGACGACGTCGGACGTGGCATGCCATTAAAGCCCTTGGACAGCACACACGGTCGGAAGACGTCTGGCGTGGCATGGCATCATAGCCTTTGGACAGCACACACAGTTGGATGACGTCGGGCGTGGCAAGCCATCATTTCTGTTGTACGGCACACACTGTCAGATGAGTCGGGCATGTAATGCCATTATTTGCCCTGGATTGCACACTTTGTCGGACAACATAGGGTGTGGAATGCTATAAAAGCCATTGGACAACACACATGGTCGGTCGACATCAGGCGTGGAAGGGCATNCGAAGTGAGGCATTGCATGCATCAAAGCACATGGAAAACTGAGACGGTCGCAGGACGTCGGGTGTGGCATGGCATCATAGCCCTTGGACATCACACACAGTCGGATAACGTCAGCTATGGCATGCCATCACCTTCATCGGAATGCACACACGGCCGGACGACGTCGGGCGTGGCATGCCCGTGTAGCTCTTGGTCAGAACAAACGGTCAGACAACTTCGGGCGTTGCATGCTCTCGTAGCCCTTTGTAAGCACAAACGGTCTGATGATGTTNACACGATTGGACGACGTCAGGCGTGGCATGCCATAAAATCCCTTGGACGGCACACAAAATGGTAGAAAATTGGTCGTGGAATGGTATAATAGTCCTCGGAAAGCACATACGGTCCGACGACGTCGCGCGTGATATGCCATTATGTCCCTTTGACAACACACACGGTCGGATAAC
>NC_028638.1:5129315-5129698 GCF_001406875.1 Solanum pennellii | reverse complement strand
AGGGACGACGTCGGGTGAGCTATTCCCACATAGCCCTTGAACACTACACACGATTGGTAGAGATCGTGTGCATCATGACAGCGTAGCCCTTAGACATTACACACGGTGGGACGATGTCGGGTGTGGCATGCTATTCAAACCCTTGGAAAGCACACACAGTTTTATTACGTCGGGTGTTGCATGGAATCATATTCCTTGGACAACAGACACAATCGGACGACGTCGGGCGTGTAATGCCCATGAAGTCTTGGGAGAGCACACATGGTCGGACGACGTCGGGCGTGGCATGCCATTAAAGCGCTTGGACAACCCTAACAGTCGGACGACGTCGGGCGTCGCATGGCATCATAGCCCTTGGACAGCACTCACGGTCGGACGACGTC
>NC_028638.1:5122206-5126729 GCF_001406875.1 Solanum pennellii | reverse complement strand
TGTCCCTTTGACAACACACACGGTCGGATAACGTCGGGCAAGGCATGGCATCAGAGCCCTTGGATAGCACACACGACAAGACGACGTCGGGCATCGCAAGCCATCATTGCCCTTATACAACACACACTGTCAAAGGACGTCGGGTGTGTCATGCCATCATCTCCCTTGGATTGCACACCGGACGGCAATGTAGGTGTGGGGCATGACATCATAGCCTATGGATAGCACAAACGGTCGGACGACGTTGGGTGTGGCATGCCATTATGGCCCTTTGACAACACACACGGTTGGACAACGTCGGGCGTTGCTTGCTTGCGGAGCCCATAGACTGCAGAGACGGTAGGACAACATCATGCATGCCATCAAAGCCCTTGGACAACACACAGGATATGAGGACGTCGGGTATGGGATGACATCATAGCTGTTGGATAAAATGGTCGAATGACGTCAGGCGTGGCATGCCATTATGGCCCTTTGACAACACATATGGTTAGACGACGTTAGGCGTGGCATCCCATCAAGCCCTTAGACAGCACACACGATCGGGCGACGTCAGACATTGCATGCATCAAAGCACATGGAAAACTAAGACGGTCGCACGAAGTTGGGTGTGGCATGGAATCATAGCCCTTGGACATCACACAAATTCGGATAACGTCGGCTGTGGCATGCAATCATCTTCATTGGAATGCAATCACGGCCGGACGACGTTGGGCGTGGCATGCCCGTGTTGCCCTTGGACAGAACAAATGGTCTGACGACGTCGGGCGTGGCATGTCATCATATCCCTTGGACAGAAAAATCGCTTGGATGATGTTGGGCAATGCATGCTCTCGTAGCCCTAGGCAAGCACAAACAGTCGGACGATGTCAGGCGTGGCATGACATCAAAGCCATTGGAGAGCACACACGGTCTGACGACGTCAGGTGTGGCATAGCATTATAGCCTTTGGACAGCACACACTGTCAGATGACGTCGGGAGTGGCATTACATCATCTCCGTTGGACTACACACACGGTCTGACGACCTCGGGCGTGGCAAGATAGCATTGCCCTTGGATTGCATCTACGAAGGGACGACGTTGGGTGCGCCATTCCCACGTAGCCCTTGAACACTACACACGATTGGATGACTTCATGTGTGTCATGCCTGCGTAGCCCTTAGACATTACACTCGATGGGACGATGTCGGGTTTGGCATGCTATTCAAACCCTGTGACAGCAGACACGGTTGTAATACGTTGGGCGTGGCATGGCATCATAGCCCGTGGACAGCACACACAGACGGACGACGTCGGGCGTGTAATGCCCGCGAAGTCCTGGGAGAGCACACATGGTCGGACGACATCAAGCGTGGAATGCCAATAAAGCGCTTGGAAAACACTAATAGTCAAACGATGTCGGGCGTCGCATGTCATCATAGCCCTTGGACAGCACTCACGGTCGGACGACGTCGCACGTGGCATGCCTTCAAAGCCCTTGGACAGCACACACGGTCGGAAGACCTCTGGCGTGGCATGGCATCATAGCCTTTGGACAGCACACATAGTTGGACGACGTCGGGCGTGGCAAGCCATCATTTCCCTTGTACAGCACACACTTTCGGATGATGTCGGGCATATAATGACATTATCTCCCCTGGATTGCACACTTTGTCGGACAACATAGGGTGTGGAATGCCATCAAAGCCCTTGGACAACACACATTGTCAGACGAAGTCAGGCGTGGAAGGGCATTATATCCCTTGGACAACACATACGGTCGAACGACGTCGGGCGTTGCATGACATCATCTCCCTTGGACAGCACAACCTGTCGGGCTTGGCATGCCAGTGTATCCAATGGAAATTACACACGATCAAACGACATCGGGCGTGCATGCCATTATAGCCCTTGGACAACACACGCGGTTGAATGACGTCGGGTGTGGCATGCCCGCGTATCCCTTGGATAGCACACACGGTTGGATGAGGTCAGGCGTGGTATGCCATAAAATCCCTTGGACGGCACACAAAATGGTACGAAATTGGCCGTGGAATGGTATAATAGTCCTCGGACAGCACACACGGTCGGACAACGTAGCGCGTGATATGCCATTATGTCCCTTTGACAACACACACGGTCGGATAACTTCGGGCGTGGCATGCATTATAGCGCTTGGACAACACAGACAATTGGATGACGTCGGGCGTGGCATGCCCGCATAGCCTTTGGACAGCACACACGGTCGGACGATGTCGGGCGTGGCATTGCTTCATAGACCTTGGACTGAACACACGGTCAGACGACGTGGGGCGTGGCATGCCATTGTTGCCCTTTGACAACACACACAGTCGGACGACATTAGACGTGGCATGGAATCATAGACCTTGGACAGCACACACGGTCAGACGACGTCGGGCGGGGTAAACCATCATCTCTCTTAGACTTCACCCACAGTCTGACGATATTGGGCATGACATTTCATCATATTCCCTGGACAGAACACACGGTCGGACGTAGTTGGGTTTGGCAGATCATCGCCCTTGAGCAGCATACACGGTGAGACAACATCGGGCGTATCATGCCCACGTAGCCCTTATCGGGTGTTGCTTTTCATTTTGGCCCTTTGAAAACATACATGGTAAAACAAAGTCAGGCGCGCATGCAATCATTGCCCTTGGACATTACACAAAGTTGGGCTTGGCATGACCGCGTAGCCCTAGGACAGCACACACGGTAGCATAACATCAGGCGTGACATGTCATCATAGCCCTTTGACGGCACACACGGTTGGACGACGTTAGGCGTACCATGCCCGCGTAGCCCTTGGAAAACACACACGGTCATAAGAAGTCAGGAGTGGCATGCCATCAGAGTATTTGGACAGCACACACAGTCTGACGATGTCGGAATGGAATGTCATCATAGCCTTTGGACAGCACACACGGTCGAATGACGTCGGGCATGGCATGCAATCATCACCCTTGGACTGCACAAGCGGAGAGATGAAGTGGGGCGTGTCATGCCATCATTGCCCTTTGACAGCACACACGGTCGAATGACGTCGGGCATGGCATACCATCATGGCCCTTGGACAGGTCATACTGTCGAACGACCTCGGGCGTGGAATGCCATCATCGCCCTTAGACTAAACCCACAGTCGGACGACGTCAGGAATAGCATGCCATCATCGCCCTTGACCATCACACACGGACGAACAACGTGAGGCATGACATGCCATCATATTAATTGGACAACACACACAGTCGGACGACGTGGAGCATTGCATACCATTATGGACCTTGGACAACATACACGGTCTGACAACATTGGGCGTGCCATGCCATTTTAGCCCTTGGACTGCACACGGTAGGATGACGTCGGGCGTTGCATGCCTTTTTAGCCCTTGGACTGCACACACGGTCCGAGGATGTTGGGCGTGGGATGTAGTCATATCCCTTGGACAGCACAATTGGTTGGACGACGTCAAGCATGGCATGCCCTTAGACATTACACTCGGTGGGAAGTCCTGGGAGAGCACACATGGACGGACGACGTCGGGCGTGGCATGCCATTAAATCGCTTGTACAACACTAACAGTCGAATGACGTCGGGCGTCGCATGGCATCATATCCCTTGGACAGCACTCACGGTCGGACGACGTTGGACGTGGCATGCCATTAAAGCTCTTGGACAGCACACACGGTCGGAAGACGTCTGGCGTGGCATGGCATCATAGCCTTTGGACAGCACACACAGTTGGACGACGTCGGGCGTGGCAAGCCATCATTTCCGTTGTACAGCACACACTGTCGGTGTATGTCGGGCATGTAATGCCATTATTTCCCCTGGATTGCACACTTTGTCGGGACAACGTCGGGTGCACCATTCCCACGTAGCCCTTGAACAGTACACACGATTGGATGACATCGTGTGTGTCATGCCTGCGTAGCCCTTAGACATTATACTCGGTGGGACGATGTCAGGTGTGGCATGCTATTCAAACCCTTGGATAGCACACACAGTTGTATTACGTCGGGCGTGGCATGGCATTATAGCCCTTGGACAGCACATACAGTTGGACGATGTCGGGCGTGTAATGCACGCGAAGTCCTAGGAGAGCACACATGGTCGGACAACATCGGGTGTGGCATGCCATTAAAGCGCTTGGACAGCCCTACCAGTCGGACGACGTCTGGCGTCGCATGGAATCATAGCCCTTGGAAAGTACTCACGGTCGGACGAAGTCGGACGTGTCATGCCATCAAAGCCCTTGGACAGCACACACGGTCGGAAGACGTCTGGCGTGGCATGGCATCATAGCCTCTGGAAAGCACACACAGGTGGACGACGTCGGGCGTGGCAAGCCATCATTTCCCTTGTACGACACACACTGTCAGATGATGTCGGGCATGAAATGCCATTATTTCCCCTGGATTGCACACTTTATCGGACAATATAGGGTGTGGAATCCCGTCAAATCCCTTGGACAACACACATGGTAGGACGACGTCAGGCGTGGAAGGGCATCATATCCCTTGGA
>NC_028638.1:5116601-5117869 GCF_001406875.1 Solanum pennellii | reverse complement strand
TAGCCCTTGGAAAGCACACATGGTCAGACGACGTCGCGCGTGGCATGCAATCATAGTCCTTTGACATCATACACGGTCTAACGATGTCGGGCATGGCATGTAATCATAGCACTTGCACAACACACACGGTAGGACGACGTCGGGCGTGGAATGCCATCATCTCCCTTAGACTAGACAAAAGGTCTGACGATGTCGGGCATGGCATGTAATCATAGCCCTTGAACAACACACACGATCAAACGACGTCGGGCATGGCATGCCATCAAAGCACTTGGACAGCACACACGTTCACACAATGTCAGGCGTGGCATGCCATCATAGCCCTTGGACTATATACACGGACAGAAAATGTTGGGCGTGGCATGACATCATCGCCCTTGGACAGCACGCACGGTGAGATGACAACGGGCGCGTCATTCCCACGAAGCCCTTCGATAATATACATGGTGGGACGACATTGGGCGTGTCTTGTCCGCGTAGCCCTTGGACAACACATAGAGTCGAACGACGTCGGGCGTGGCATGCCATTAAAAAAATTGGATAGATCTAACAGTCAAACGACGTCGGGCATAGCATGCCATCAAAGACCTTAGACAACACACATGATCGGACGACGTCAGGCGTGGCATGATATCAAAGCCCTTGGACAGCAAATACGATCGAACTACACTGGGTGTGGAATGGCATCATAGCCCTTGAACAACACACACGGTAGGATGACGTCGGGCGATGCATGCCTTTTTAGCCCTTGGACTGCACATACGGTCCGAGGATGTTGGGCGTGGCATGTAGTCATATCCCTTGGACAGCACAATTGGTTGGACGACGTCAAGCATGGCATGCCCTTAGACATTACACTCGGTGGGAAGTCCTGGGAGAGCACACATGGTCGGACGACGTCGGGCGTGGCATGCCATTAAAGCGCTTGGACAACACTAACAGTCGAACGACGTCGGGCGTCGCATGGCATCATATCCCTTGGACAGCACTCACGGTCGGACGACGTCGGACGTGGTATGCCATTAAAGCCCTTGGACAGCACACACGGTCGGAAGACGTCTGGCGTGGCATGACATCATAGCCTTTGGACAGCACACACAGTTGGCCGACGTCGGGCGTGGCAAGCCATCATTTCCGTTGTACGGCACACACTGTCAGATGATGTCAGGCATGTAATGCCATTATTTCCCCTGGATTGCTCACTATGTCGGGACAACGTCGGGTGCACCATTCCCACGTAGCCCTTGAACAGTACACACGATTGGATG
>NC_028638.1:5105329-5106601 GCF_001406875.1 Solanum pennellii | reverse complement strand
GCTAAATATAGTTCAATAGGTGTATCTATTCCTTCTCTAAAACAAGCTTTTATTAATATTTCTTTTCCTCCTAAATGTACATATTTTATAGGTGTTTTAGCTTTTATGTCTTGTATCTCTTTATTTATTATTCGTTTACTTAGTATAGGTATATATGCTTTTCCTTTGGCATATTTACAATCTATAATATGTTCTTTCTGACTAACTACATAATATTCTTCCTTTTGTCTTTTAAACCAATTCCTCAAAGTAGGTATTTCAAGTACTTTTTCAACACTTAAGTCTAATTCTTTTCCTTTTATTTGTTCAAAAATTGTATTATCAAATATAATTTTTTGGTTTGATAATTCTTCATTTTGATAATCTTCTTTGTTTATTACTTTTATATCGTCTTCTGACATTAGATTTCTTTGTCTATTTCATTATTATCTAAATCCATATTCTCTTCTTCATTTTCTGTTTCTATATCTGATACTTCATATATACTATCATTTTCACTTAATTCATAGTCTATGTATTCTATTTGCGTATATTCGTCATTATTTATAATTACTTCTGCAATTTGCTTCCTTTTTGGATCTTTGGTAACTTACAATCTCTAGCTATGTGTCCTATCTTTCCGCAATTGTAGCAAGTACATTGTGATGGTTTTCTTTTTGGTCTATATGGTATTTTTATTTTATAGTTTTTTACATAATATTTTTGTCTTGGTTTTTTATATTTATACCTAGTTTTAGTTTTTCTATAATTTTTATACCTTTTAGGCTTTTGCTTTTTATTTGTACATCCAAACTGTGGTGCCATTTTATTTTTACAACAGGCTAAATTCTTGTTTAGTACTTTTTCCGTTTTTAATTTTTCTTTTTGGTTTTCACATAGTTGTATGAACCATTGGTGTAAAAATTTTATCCTAGCTCCTAAAGTATCTACCAATCCTTCATCATTCAAATCTTTTATTATTTTTGTACTAAATGGTTCTGGTAATTTCGTAAAATAATGTTGTCTTATTTCTTTTGCTTCATTTGAATTGTATTTTGCTTTGTAATAATATTCTTTAAATGCACAAGTGTATTCTTCTATATAACACATTTTACATATAGCTAATTTTGTCATAAGTTGCCTATTTATTGCTTTTTCTCTATTTTGTTCTTTTATATCTGTGGTCATACCACCAAATTCATTTCTTATTGCTGATTCATATTTATCTAGTATATCTATATTTGTTGCTGATGGAGATCCATCCATTTTCTTGTCACTTCTAAGTACTTCTAA